>NC_058047.1:24905000-25245000 GCF_020085105.1 Siniperca chuatsi | reverse complement strand
CACCAGGGTCTGATGACACCCCCTTCCATTACAGGGCAACCCTCATTATTGCAGAGAGCCAGCTCCTCAGCAGGAGTGTACCCTCCTGTCTTAATCATTTTATTTTTTTCCCTGTTGGCTCAAAGTCAAAGCCATTTCATTTGCTTTTGTATACCGATATCATCCTACAACTGAGACTGATTGAAGCACTAAAGCCTTGCACTTGTACTTATAAGATATGAACATAAGCCTACTTACTGTTTTGAATTATGTTTTTATATTTATCTTTTATTTGCTACCAAATCGGTTTCACACCCCCGGGGTTGCAGCTGAAAGAATAAGGTTAAAATTGCCATACACACCCTAAGAATACATTCATTTAATGGAATACACTAATGTAATTATAGTCCGATCTACTCGTGCCCTAATGATGAGGCAGTGATATTATAAGCTTATTAACTTTCACACAGTTGGTGATTTTTTGCCAGCTGTCCTTCCTGCAACTGGCAGCTGCAACTGTGTTGCTTTCAGCCTGGATTATGTGTTTAACTTCTTTGTATTTGTCTAATATTATAGTTTGCTCTTCGTTTGTAAAATATGCCGCTCTGCTGCCAGTAGACAGCCTGCAAACACCGCCCCATTTATGTGAACACACTCATTGTTGTTAGGCTTAGTGAAGCCAGATATTGAAGAGAGATCCTGGGTATGTTGAACTTGCTTCTTAGTACACGCCTCTGGTTGAGCAAAAGCCGTGTCATGGTTTAGTTACTTTTGCTTTGTATTTAGTTGCAGTTGGTGTCCATCTCGTTTACCCCTTGTGCGTTATTTGGTTTGGCCAAACCACTATATATATATATATATATATATATATATATTGTTTCCTCATTGCCTCACTGCTTGGTCCCTGTTTGGTTTGTTGCTCGACTGTCAATGCTCTGAAAGAGAGATGGTCCAAATCTGTTATTGCATATTCGTCTGTGCTACTGCCAAGAGAAATGCTGTAGGTGTAACAGCCAAAGGAGTCCCCTCTTAACCTACCATTGACTGTGTACTGACCCGGCAGAGTTGCAGTAGTTCTTTCCCATTTTTGGGGGTCATTTTTTATTATTCCTCGGGGACAGAGTTCGACAGGTGTTCCTCTCCCTTTGTGATAGTAGTCTGATTCTAATGTTGTACATGAACCCACAATTAAGATACTTCCCAGAGTTTGCAAATGGCTGATGGCTCCTTCTAGTGCAGTAAAGATATGATCCTTAAGTAGGGAGATTCAGTTGGAGGGATATATATCACACATAGAAAGATGTTTTGGGTATTGGAGGTCAGGGCTTTCTTTATCCTAAGCCATATATAATTTTCACTTCTCTAACAAGTTCAGTGGAATTTGTATATTCAGCTTTAAACCAGACAAGTATTCCCCCTGAGCTCCTTCCGTGTGTTATTCCAGGGAGCTTTCTTGAATTGACTGTCAACTCCCCAGCCCGGAGGAAAACCAGTGGGCAAGTCTGGCCGGTCCAGTGTCTATATTAAAATGATAATGTCAGTGTTTGAGTTCATCAACAAGTTATTGATGAAGAGTTATTACTTTTTTTTGTCCAAGAGCTGATGATTATACATACAGTTTGCCCATGAATAAACGCTGGAGCTCCTCAGTACCTCAAGACGTTCCCATGTCTTGCTTCCCAGCTGTTGGGTAAAAGTGAAGGCGGTTAGCCCCGAAAGCTGCACTATGAAAGCTAACACTATGCTTATCATATGATTCTAAAAAATTGTTTAAATACTAGTCATAGTAATAAACTACTCTTATTAGCTTTTTACTCACAAAGCTTTTATTGCACTTTCAGTAACAAGATTTTACTCGCCAAAAGGGGGGGGGGTTAAATCAATCGATGGTAGAGGGCTCAGTGGTCGATGGCTGTCAGCTATCAGCGATGAACAATGACATCGTAAATCCTATTTCATACACAGGTAAATGCAATGTGCTTTACAGTAAAACATGGAACTGTCCTATTCTTACTGCCAACATTCACATATGGATTACAGCAGGCTGCGTGCAACACACACACACACACTCTCCTTGTTAGGATGTTGCATAGACAGCCTAAACCAACCCTTACCAATTCATGCCTAACCCTAAACTTAACCTAAGATTAACTGTGTGTCAAAGAATGTCCGACAGGCAGAAACAGAATCCAAAAGACAGTTCTGTCAGGTGTCTTTTCGGAAACACAAGTTCAGACCTTTTTCTCACAATGTGACCAAAGAGGGATTTATGTGTTTACTTTAGTTCCAAAGACTGTATTAATTAAAAAAAAAGTAATGTAAATCATGTCTTACCACTTTCACTGTCTCCAAAAGCCACATTATTTCATTTCCCACATTCCACAAAGACCCGCCCAACTCTGCCTCTGATTGGCTAGTACTTGTTGCCTTCGTTGGTTAGATTGGTTAGGTTTAGGCATTAGGGTAAAAATATCAGGGTCAGAGCCAATCAGAGGCAGAGTAGTGGCGGGTCTTCACGGAATGCAGGTGGGAAATAAAATAACGGCCAAAAGCCACTAGGTTAATTGACATAGGTGAAGGCTATATAAGCAGTGCATCCAAAGGAAAGTTACAACCAACTGTGGCACGTCCATTCATCGATGACCCTGTGGAGGAAGGTGCTCACATCCTACACAGAGCGTTTACACCACCAGCCCCAAGGGTCGGCAGAGACAGAGAATCCACTGGGCTTCCCTGATGAGTAACTGTGGGAGAGGTACAGGTTCAGTCGGCCCAGCATAGTTTACCTATGTAGTCTGCTGGAACCACACATAAGGACGCACACTCAACGTAGCCGAGCATTGACCACTGTTCAGTCTGTCTGCATAGCTCTGCGTTTCTTTGCATGTGGGACATTCTTGTACAGTGTTGGCGGTGCAGAAGGTCTTGCGAAGACAACTTTATGACGGGAAATAAGAAGGGTATACCTGGTTCTAAAGCAGGACCTGAATATCTTCATCGCTTTCCCTGGTCATCTTGAAACACAGAATCAAGGAGTCATTGTATTCAGTTGCACGTATGTGATAGTTCAAATGAATGTTAAGTGGCCTACCGGCTGACATGTCTCTATATTAACTTAATCCTCTCTTTCAGGCTTCACCAATGTTATAGGCGCCATAGACTGCACCCATGTGCGTATCCGAGCCCCATCTGGACTGGTGACCAGATTATGTCAATCGGAAATCTTTCCATATCCTAAATGTACAGGTATGTACTGGGGGAAGCTGTCCATACACTGTCAGGCAGAAAAGGAATAACTGGATCTGGATGAAATGTGTACATGTGTTATAATGGATCAAATTAGTTTTGTTGTAAACACACTTGGATGAAAATCCTGTTACCCTGGCAGCTGTTCACAGAAATGTCCGTTTCAATATCAGCCTTACACAAAGAAGCAACAGTACAGAGACAGTATTTCACTTCACCTTGTCAGCACAGATCGATGAATTACATGAATTTAAAAAAATTAATAAATCAAGTATTTCCTTTCCTAACCAAATGTCATAGCACTAACATGTGGCTGCAGAGCGCCTATGCAAAACCAGATTTGAAACCCTACACAATGTCAGACCCAAAGTTTAAAATATTATTCTGGAATGTGAGAGAAATGTTCTCATAATTCTGAACTGGATTTAACATTTTGAAAGACACCACTGCATCAACCCTTCTTTGGCCTGCTGAGCCATTTTAAATGAATGCTCTGCCAAGCAAAGTGTGCCACGTCACTGAGAGTCACCCTTTATGCTGTCAGATGATCTGCGATGGAAGGTGCCCGATATCCATCATCCAGGCAAAATGGCCGGGTTCTGTCCATGATGCGAGGATCTTTCGAGCATCATCACTGTCACAGAGGTTTGTACAAGGCAAGAGAATGTTATTACTACCCAGGGTTTTTACAAGTAAAATATATATAGTATGGTCATAGATGTGGGAATTTTTAATGAAGGATAAAGTGTAGATGTCATTTTAAGGAATTTAAAGTGGTAATTATACTTTTTTGGAGAACCATATCAGGCACACATTGTTACAGTTTTTATAAGCCTTAAATTCATGTGTGGTGGATTTAATTTAATCTACCTGAACCATAAGAATCTCATGTATATTTAACCAATACCTTTATTCTGCAGGGGAGTTTAATGGAGTCCTGCTTGGGGACAGAGGCTATCCCTGTATGCCGTACTTGCTTACACCCTACGCAGAACCAGCAACAGAAGCTTCAACCATGCCCACACAAAAATCAGGACGTGAACTGAGATGGTTTTTGGCCAACTGAAGTCTAGGTTTCAGTGCCTAAAAAGCCTCAGAGTTGCTCCTGACGGGGCCTGTGATGTCACCATTGCCTGTGCAGTCTCGCACAACATTGCCACTCAACGTCGTGAGAGACTGCCCAGAATGCTGCCGGAGGATCAATGGGAAGATATTGACCCAGCCCTTCAGGAACCCATGGATGGAACAACTGTGAGGGACCTTTACGCAAATACCTATTTCAGTTAATCCCCATTTTATTCATGGTCACCTCTGTTTTGTATTTGAAAGCGCAGCATGTATAAATTGAGAAAGAAAAGTGTGCCAAAGTTGTGTTAAGTTATTTATTCACTCACTCTTTTTGTTCAAGCTGTGAAGACCCCCCTTTATATAATATATAAAGCATTATGTAAAGTCCAAACCATGACCTTCTGCTTTGTTGAAATTTATACTTACATCCTTCTCCAGTTTCTTTATCTTTTTGTACTCGATGTTAAGTTTTTGGCTTTCGATGCCAATGAGCACTGGCTGCTTGTAAATCGAACGGACATCCTGTGAAAGAGAAAATGTATCAAAGAGTATCTGATTATGTAGTTGGTAACAGCAATATGAAGAGTTATTCACGTCTTTCCTTGCTGACGTAGGCCCACTTGATGTTGCGGTCATGTCCTGCAGCAAGGTGTATAGTTATACATCATTTGTAGAATGCAGACACATCCAAAACATTCCCCATTTGGTCTTACTCTTACCTCTGGCATCTCTGTGACTGCAGACATAGGTTCCTCATCAAGGGCCCTAGACATGCTGGCACCATCTCCCTGTAAATAGAAGAACACTGCAGTAAAGCAAAAGAAGAAAGAATTGCATAAGATGCAGTGTTTTAACAAAAAAAGACCTACTCACACATGGGTCAAGTAAGCCTCGGGCATCTTGAGTCGGGGGATCTAACAGGCTTATAGTGTCTCCTCTCACTGAAAGATATAGGCCCATACCACCAGTTATTACCACTGAGAGACTGATAACTGTTGAGCAAAAGCAGTAGACAATATCTTGAATATATTCCTCCTGGGCACCTTGGGGAATAATGTCTGACATACATCTGATATTATCTAGCTTGCTGATAATATAGCCACAGTCTTACTGTAGGCTAGTGATCTGAATCTTCAGTTATTAACAAATAAAACAATAAGTAGGCTTGTAAAACTTATGCATTTAGTCTGTCCCTTCCCTTTTTGGTGATGACTCCTTTATATTCCTCATAATTCCATCAGCAGAGTTTGTCCTGCTGCTGAGAAGAACACCGCTCTCGTTTTCTCGTCTTTTTGTGACATGATATCCTATTTTCGACAATCGACTGTTCTGGGCTGCTTACGTACTCTGTGCACGCGCTCAATGCTAGATTGTTCAAGCCTGGCTTGGGTTAACGTTGACTAGACATGGCTGAATTGTGTTAGTGGAAAGGCTTGAGCCTTAAGTCAAAGTTGATGTTAATTCAAACAGGGCTCTTTCAGTTAAGTGCAGATTTCATTAGCTGCATTGATGGAATACCCCCCAGGGCAGAAATATATTTAGGAGCCATTAGGTCCTTGTAAACAAGCAGTAATACCTTAGTCAAGTCTGTACTGTACTGGCAGCCAGTGAAGTGTTTTCAGTACCGGTGTAATGTGATGTACAAGAGAAAAGAGAAACACTTATTAATCGTCAGCAGGACAGACACAAAATCCCCCAGAAATCATTTCCTTGGATGCCTATTTTGGGTTTAAAATAGGCGAGGCGACCCTGCATCCCTGTGACAGCACTACAAAAAACACAACAAAGAAAAGGGGTATTGCCCCATCTACTAGCTGTCTTATTATTATTATTATGGGCTTAGGATAGGATGAGGGCTAATTTAACTGTAACCTTAAGTTCAAGATGGTCAAGTGGAGCTATTACAAGTGGGCTATTGTTGCCTTACCGCCAAGCTACATTGAAGAGGTTATCATTCTCCCGCTCACTTTAATAAACTGAGCAGTATGCTCCTTGCTCCCTAAAACAAAACCACTTTTGCTTCACTCGATTAAACAAAAGCAGCTTAAGTAGCAAAATAACCAAGTTCAGGTTAGCCGTGTAATCAATCCCAACGTTTGTACTTAACTTTGAAAGTGATATTTAACGGTCTGAAAACCAAGCAGCGTTCACAACCTGTCTTTGAACCTCTTAAGTTTTAAAGTAAAGTAAAGGCTTTATTTTAAAAGGCTAGAACTTTGGTCGTTGATGCATTAAATTCAGCAGCTTCAAGTAGCTAGCCGGCTAGCAAGCAACGTCACGTAACTTAACCTATTATTTTAATGAACATTTTTAGGTTTTAAGGCCCCTTGGTTTTTGTAACATTTGTTTCGAAAACTATTCAAGTGAGCTGAAACCCAATACGTAGATATAAAAGTGTAATACTTTTCGGCCGCTGTGAAGGGTACGTTTGTGGACGCTTTTTTTATTTTTATTTTTTTTTACAGAAAATCCAATAGTCACCGGCGCTCAATGAATCTTCGGATAGGTTGAGCCGCGAAGGATTCACCCGTTGGATCCTCCAAATTCAGGAAAAGAAAGCTGCATTTGAAGTAACGTTAACCTTCTACATGGGACGACCTAGTCCCGCCGCTGTGAAGCATTCGGTCTTCAAATGCAGCCTTCGGAGGGTGCGCGCGCGTGTATGCACGCGTGCGTGCGCGCGCACACTGTATGTGTGCGTACATGCGTGTATCTGTTTCTGCGTCACATAGCCTTTTATCCTTTGATACGTAGACAACATTCTAGAACTTTAAAGAACACAAAACCTGGTTACCTCCAAGCTACCAGCAGTCAAACAAACACAGTCACAAGACACACACACACACAAACGCACCAGAGCGTCCAGAAACGTTTTCAAGATGGAGACAAGTAGAAAAACGCAAAGTAAAAAAGGAAGAAACAAGCTTAAAACCAACAACATCCAGATAGGCAGTTCCTGGAATACAGTTCCCATATTGGCTGCAGACGTGAACTGTAAAATGGAGCAGACTGCTAAACCTGAACAGTCTGTGAAGCCAGCAGTCGAGAGGAAACAGCCCCAGCCAGTTAACCCTGGGCTGAAATCGACTAGAACTAACCTCCAAAAGGGAAATGGGACTGTCTACTGCCAGAAGCTTGATTTTATTGAGTATCCCCAGCAGCAGAAAGAGCAGCCAATGCACCTTTATTTGAAAAGGCGCAATACACACTTTAGACAGGTTTCCCTACCTGTGAGGGCAGCCGAAAAAACGCAGCCTAACATGCCACCTGAGGAACAGGTAGCTGCGATCTCAGAGGAACCACAGGCATCCGGTGCCCCAGAGGAACCACAGGCATCCGCTGCCCCTGAAGAACCAGAGGCATCCGCTGCCCCAGAGGAACCACAGGCATCCGCTGCCCCAGAGGAACCACAGGCATCCGCTGCCCCTGAAGAACCAGAGGCATCCGCTGCCCCAGAGGAACCACAGGCATCCGCTGCCCCAGAGGAACCACAGGCATCCGCTGCCCCCGAAGAACCAGAGGCATCCGCTGCCCCAGAGGAACCACAGGCATCCGCTGCCCCCGAAGAACCAGAGGCATCCGGTGCCCCAGAGGAACCACAGGCATCCGCTGCCCCCGAAGAACCACAGGCATCCGCTGCCCCAGAGGAACCACAGGCATCCGCTGCCCCAGAGGAACCAGAGGCATCCGCTGCCCCAGAGGAACCACAGGTAGCTGCGATCTCAGAGGAACCAGAGGCATCCGCTGCCCCAGAGGAACCAAAGCCTGACGTAACCCCCGAGGAACCACAGGTAGCTGTGGCCCCAAAAGGACCACAGGTAACTATGGAAAGCAAATCAGTGGAGGCTTTCTATAAAAAGACAGGGGTTAAAATGATAGAAGTCTCTGAGCTCGACTTCATGGACAAAGATGAGGAGACCACCAGACTCAGATATCAGCAGGCGTATTTGATAACCAAGGTGGAGCGTCTGAAAGAAAGTCTCCAGACTCAGACAGCTCTCAATACACAAGCTGATGTCAGACACAAGACCAGAATCAAGACTCTCCAGCGGCAAATAATTAACAGAGAGTTCTTTGAAAGAGAGACTCTCCGCAAAATTAGAAAGCTGGAGGAAGCTCTTGAAAAAGAACTGAATCAGCAGAAGAAAGTGGAGACTTCCCTGGCCCATCAGAGGGAAGAAAACTCCAGACTGGTGGCTGCGCTGGTCCAGGCAGAGGAGGACCTAAAGAGGGAGACACTCAAGTGGGAAGAGGAAAAGTCCAGTCTCCTGCAAATGATAGAAGAACAACAACAACAACAACAACAGGCCCTCCAGCAGAAAACCACCGGAGATCATCTGAAGGACAGAATTGTCGATCTCGAGCAAAAGATGGCAGTGATCGACAAGAAACCTAAGAGACGTTCTCTGTGGAAAAGATTCCTCCAGGTCTTCAAATGAACTGGAGCGACCTCACCATCCTGCTCAGACCTCCTCTGCCACCCCCCTCATTCTACCCCCAAATTAAAGAAAATAAATAAAAGGCGGCACGGTGGTGCAGTGGTTAGCACTGTCACCTCACAGACTTTCTGTGTGGAGTGTGCATGTTCTCTCCGTGCCTGCCTGGGTTTACTCCGGGTGCTCCGGTTTCTTCCCACAGTCCAGACATGCAGCTTAGGTTAATTGGACACTCTAAACTACTAATTGTGTGTATAGATAAGAGGAACATCCAAATAAATAAAATAAATAATCAACTGTATTTAAAGGGTCTTTGTTTCCAATAAGAGTTATAAATTTCACTTTTATTCAGGTTTATTCACAACTTGAGTGTTAGAAGAAAAGGTTTAAAAGCTGTCTTGTGTTCAAGTTCTTTATACAATTCTTCTCCGAATACATTACGTATATACATTTTACTTAAAGTGTGTATAATCAATATTTTCATAACAATGTATCAAATTACAATGTAAAGACAATGTTCAAGGGGTTGCTCGTAGCGATGAACCTACAGAGAATTATCACCCAAAGCTGCAGCTCCCCTCGTCTTTACAGAGCTTTACAGTGAGCTTCAGCTTGTTGTTTTGCTGTCATAGCGCCGTTTTCGGTAGCAGCAGCAGCAGCTGTTTTAAGTGACAAATGTCTAAAAACCCTCTGTCCACTACCTGCTCAGTACTACAGTACACCGTATTAGCTAAAGAGCCAGGTATTTCCCTCAGGAGTTGGTAGAACCTACAAACAGAACTAGGAGTGTGAATATTGGACTTACAATTTGGCAGGCGGACACAAACACGACTCCAAATGAATGCTAATGTTGCTCTGTAACTGCTGGATGTGGAAATAAAGCAACTGCTTGCTAACAAGTTCCCATACATCTGAAAAGGTGTTATGTCAAAGATGTCTTCACAACTTGTCTCTGCTGAACCCCAGTGGCCAAAAAGAGACAAAACCAAAAAAAAAATCAGTTATTTCAGGTTTGATGAAATGAAAGAAAATAACATGAAAAACAATGTTTTGCTCAAGTCCTTTATTTAAATTTGCTGACAAATAGAGGCGATGTACAATACAAACCTCAAACTTAAGTGTTCTTTGATCATTTGACCAATTTATTTGCACAGAAGGCTTTGATACTTTAAGATGGGGAACATGAATGTTCATGGAGTATTATGGAGTATTTCATATTATGAAAGATCCCTGCTGCCAAATAAAAGCCTAGCACAATGATTTCAATGCAAATGTGTGCAAATTTGACTTTTCAAACCAGCTTTTAAAAGAAACCAATAAGAACCAAAATGATTGTAAAAACACATGGCTTAAAATAAGATCTGTATTGTACCAACTGTGTTGGTCTGTACCAACATTAATACTGAACTTTAGAGATTCTGCGTCATGTACCAAACTTTTAGAAGGAATGCAGCATTACCAGCATTTCTATAACAGGGAAATGTCTGCACTGGCGTTAGCATACCATGCAATCGACCATTGTTTTAATTTATGGGCACCTGTTAAAACAAATCCAAATAAAAGTTAGCATTTCTGCCCCCATGAATAAAAAGCTGCAGAGAACTAAATTGCAGGGTTGGTAACCTACAGCACTGGGCTACCAAATGCATTACACTTCAGGTAACATTGCTTTCTGTTGGGATTCTGTTTATATAAGAATTTGATTTAGCGTACAGAGTACATCAAATCCATGATGTGCTTCTGCTAAGTGCCGTTCTAATTGCCGTTGTCGGGGGAGCTAGGCCAGGGCTCAGAGCTGCGCCTGCTCAGGATGGGGCGCCACATGTTCCACGGGTTGTAGGTCCGACTCATCTCGGTGGAAGCTGGCGGCGACGGGGTGGGACTGTTGACCAGATCAGTCAGAGTTGTTGAGTTGGTCGTCGGAGGGAAAGGGTGCAAGGCTGAATCTGCACTTGTTGACCAAATGGAGCTGCCGAAGGGTGTGGTAGCAGACCAGGGATTGCGGGTGTTTCCCAGAAGTGACTACAAAAAGAGAAGACAAGCTTCACATTAGTATCATGAGCAGGAAGAGTATCTGTGAGCTCCATTAAAAACAAATAAGGGATCTTACTGCAGTTGGGGCAGTCGGTGAGCTGGAGCTGCTGGGCCAGGAATGCAGTGAGTCACTGCTTGGTATGTCCCAGATGGAGTGTACAGGGGTGAACTCAGGCCAGCTTTGCTGAGGCTCTGATGACTTTGGGAGATTCATGCCACTGAAAACTAAAAAAACACACACACACACACACACACACACACACACACACACACGCACCCATACATCAACAATAAACTGTTACACCAGTTGTTGTAGAATAACATTCTTCTGTTTGTTCATAAATCTGTGAGCCACACAGGTTACCTCCTGTCAGGTTGAAGGAATTGTTGGGTCCAAAAGCAGAGAACGAGTTGGCAGAGTGGAAGTTCTGACTAGTGGCTGTGTCAATGGGACTCCACAATCCAGAGCTATGGGAGAAAAAATATATACACCATACAGAATATTAAACTGGGATTGTACATTGATGTCATGTCTGGATGTAAATTTTGTCATTTTCTCACATTACCTGTCAGAGCTGTCACTTTCCACTGACGTCATGTGTGCCAGAATCTTTCCTTGGCTGTCAGTTTTACCTGGGCCAGAGCCACCTGAGCAGAACGTAAAACATCAGTTTTCTTTCGTAAACAAACCACCATACGAACAATGTACGCACTTTGATCAAGTGTTAGTTGATTGTTATACCTGGGCTTTTATCATAACCAGCAGCTACTGCAGCAAAGGTGGGGTTCCCATTTTTGCCCGGGAGTGGAGTGGCTGTTGACAATTTATTTCCTGGGGCCTTCTTTTGGTTTCCCTCACTGCAGAAATGTCAGAAAATCACCAAGAATCTGGATTAGTTTTTGGTATAGTTAAAAAATACAGTGTACCAAAATAGCATGCTTTACTGTAATAACAAATAATATAATTAACTTTATTTATACACGATGTTTTACCTGGAAAAATCAAGATGAAACAATACAGAACTACTAAATTTAATTAAATCAGATCAGACCTAGGTTTCTGGCTGCCGCTGTGATATTTGCACACAGTGAGCCAAAATGAAGATGGACTTTCTAACCTGCATAATTACCTAGCTGCATTAAGGATTGGATGGCAAAACATTTTCCTCAGCTTTCCTCTAAAACGGAAATCCTTATTATAGGCCCTGAGAACACGGTTAAGAACCTTGCAAGTTATTTTAGATCAGAACCTCACTCGAGTACTATGTTAAAAGACTAGCTCGTGTTTTTTTCACTTGAGAAATCTCTCTTAAATTAGATCTTTTATTACTTTTAATGATCTTCAAAGAGTTATTCGTGATTTTAATCACGTCTCGTGTGGATTACTGTAATGGCGTGTTTACATGCCTTGGCCAAAACACGATTTCATGGCTTCAGGGTGTCCAAAACGCAGTTGCCAGACTTTTAACCAAATCATGAAAGCATGATCACATCTCCCCTATTTTAGCGTCCCTTCACTGGCTGCCTGTCCATTTTAGAATTTATTTTAAAATTTTAGTCTTGACTTTTAAAGGCGCTGCATGGTCTAACACCGAGCTACCTGGCTGAGCTTCTAAATCATTCCTCACCAGCTCGTAGCTTGAAGTCCTCTGAAAAGGCCCTGTTAGCTATTCCCCGGTCAAGACTGAAGACCAAGGGTGACGGGGCTTTTGCTGTAAGGGCTCCAACCCTTTTGAATAGCTTACCTGAGCAAATTAGACTAGAAAATTCACTGCCTTCTTTTATTATTTTATCTCTTCGTTTATGTTACTTTTACCCATTATTGTATCTTTACTTTTAACTGTTTTATTTGTTATTTTTATTTGTTGACTGATTTTGTATTTGATAGTTCTCCTGGTTTCTTTTATAATTATTATTAATAATAATAAGAAGAATTATTATTATTATTACTACCACTACTACTACTACTACTACTACCACTACCACTACCACTACCACTACTACTACTACTACTACATCACAGTAATTTCTGATTTACTTTCATTTAGCTGGAGAACGTTTTGGGACATCCAGCACTTTATGGTAGACATTAGGTGACATTAGACATTAGGTTGCCTTCTTCACTGGTTTTTTAAAAAAGGGACATAGATCTGAGTGTCATCTGCATAACAATGGTATTGAATGTTGTGTTTTGCAAATAATGCGACCTAGTGGAAGCATGTAAATAGAGAACAAAAGGGGGCCAAGGATGGAGCCTTGGGGAACACTACAGGTCAGAGGGGCCACCGAAAAAGAGGCATCACTATTTAAACCACTCTAGGCAGTATCCCTGATGCCAACCCAGTTTTTAAAGGCAGCTCAACAAAATTACATGATCAACAGTATCAAACGCAGAACTAACAACAACTAAAAATGAACACTGAACAATCACCAGCATCAGCGGTTGGAAAAAGACAAAAAAATCACCAGTTGCAGTTAAATGCAACACATTAATATACATAAAAGAGATCAATTCTGAGGAAACAGCTATTTTTTAATTTCTCGCTAAAGATCGTAATTTGGAGATAGGTATAAAAAAAATTTAAATGGAGAGGGTCAAGGCTGGGTTTCTTGAGAAATGGGTGCATTACTGCATGTTTAAGGCAGGCAGCCAGTGGAAAGAGGGCTGTTAACAAAGGTTAAAATAGTGGGACCAACGGTGTCAAAAGCCACCTTAAGAAATCTAGTAGGTAAAATATCTGAAGGACTTGATGAAGATTTAAAGTGCACAGAGAAAGGCAGGGGTCATAGTGTACAGGTCATCAGTGACATGACAGATCTGGAACCTGATATCATTAACTTTATTGGTGAAAAAGGATTTTAAAACGTTCACAAATGATAAAGAGAGCTGGGAGGTGGGTTCATTTCAGAATTGACAGTTTAGGGTTGTGACAGTCACTGGCAATGATGCTGGAGAAATAGGAGGACCTGGCATCTTTGACAGCGTTTTGGTAAGTGGACATTTGTTTGGTCCAAATTTTAAAACGGGATGAGCAAAAATTGTGTCATTTTATTAGCGACGTTACTGCACATTTGACCAAGTGGATACCTGTTACTGTTGAGTACACTGCTGTAGGTGCCTCGGGACAGTAAGCTGGGGGAGGTCGGTGGAGGGGAGCAGGTCCCGGCTGTGACGGATCTCTTCAGGAAAGGGTCTGCGTTTATTGTCTGGAGGGAGATCTGCTGAAGACTATCTTCTTCTGCATGTGGAGAACAGGAGAAAATCAGATCTTTATGAGGCTGATCGGGAGTATTTGAATGACTACAGACACATGGCAGGATGGTTTCAGATCTTGACTTACGGACGCTGTTTTTGGAAAGTGGTACATCCCACTCTGGAGATGCAAACTCCTTCTCCCCCTCAGAGCTGCTGCTGTGGCCCAGCTCGGGCACTGAGCCGCTGGACAACAGTTTGGCAAACAGAGAGGGGCGCCCGTCTTCCAGCTTCCCATCGACTGCCAAAACAAACATGTTACAAACACATCTGGTATTGAAGCAAAGGGCAAAAGTGAAAACATTTAAGTGAACGTTTCAGAAACTCACATCTCTGTTTCTGCACAGGTCTTGTCTTTGGGATGGTAGTGAGAGGGTAGAGAGCTTTGGATGTGAAGCTCTTGCGTTGCTTGTTCTCCAGCGGTGTTACATATGGCAGCTCCAGAGAACTGTTAACAATAAGGATTTGTCAAAAAGGGAATAAAAAAAAAAAGAAAAAAGAGGCAATAAACAAAAGATGATAGCCGTCACCTGCCGTTAAATAAACAGACCTGGATTTTTCTGCTTGGTTCTCTTTCTTTGTGGTTCCTTGTTTCTTGGTTTTAGGTTTGATTAGGAAATTTGAAGGTTCTTCTTTCACTTTTTCTGCGGTTACTGTCCTACCTTTCTTTTTCACTGGCTCCTGAAAGAAATGATGGGAAAATGTATAATAACAGAATACTCATTTCCACAGTAGTAGATGCCAGAGCTGTTTTTAAGTCTTTTGGATCAAGTCAGAGTCAAGTCTCAAGTCTTCAGAGGGCTAGTCCAAGTCAAGTCTGAGAGATATGACTTGCAAAAAGCAAGTTTTTCCGGTCTGTCAATGCCAATATGAAAATTACAATAGCACAATGGCCAAGTCCCACTAAATACTTAATAATAATGGAAACAGGGCATTTAATGTCCAGTTGCAAGTATCTGAACGTGTCAAATGGTTCAACAAGAAGTGCAAAAGCCCCATGACGAGTTCCTTCCTGCTCCTGGGTTTGATCTGAACACATCTCTGCTCGGTTCACTCTTCAGTTGTTCAGATTATAAGTAATGAACACAATTGACAAACTATTCAGTACTAATTCAGTTAAATAAAAATTTTAAGACCGTTAAGGCAGTGGTCACTCATATTTTAATGTTGAAACAACATATTTCTTTTACAGTGGAAGCGCTATCCGTGATGATGGCGGTGCTGAATGCGCACAACTAAACCGATGAGCCAAAGGCACAGCTTTCATTAAAATCTCAGAAGAATGCAGATTTATAGACAGTAACATCCAACTCTTGCGTTGTTGGTATTACTAAGATTAGTTCAGATGGAGGGGTACACAGGTTTGTGTCATGATGGACAAAAAAAAAAAAAGAAAAGAAGGGAAACTATTGAGCTACTCGTGAATAAAGACTAATTCTTTTTTTAGAATGAAAGGCTAATTCCTCTCATCTGAATTGAGAGTTTTCTCCATTTTATTCTGGTGCCAGCAGCTGCTACTGAAAGTGTGCATTAGTTATGGAGATGTTGCGTGCATCCTGGTTATGCTATTAATTATTCAAGACAGTTTGGTAGAGCTCCAAAAGGCAAAACTACGCACAATACTGCATTTTTGAATGTTTATGGGTCACCAAGTCAAGTCTCAATTCAAGTCGAGTGTACAGGCATTCGGGTCTCAAGTCAGTCAAGTCTCACAGCAGACGAGTCCAAGTCTCAAGCTCTGGTAATGCATGGAGAGAGTTGGCAGTAATGATGTACAACACAGATGTGAGCTGGTCTTAACATTGTTATTTCAGTGTACCTCTTTGATGTTGGTCTCCACATCTGGATTGGAGGTCTCTGTAGTAGTGGAGGAGCTGTCGTCGTTGTCAGCCAGGTTATCTTTAAGCTCGTCTCCCTGAATCTTTACTGTTGATTTTTTCTCTCGCTCTTCCTTCTTCCTCTGGGCTTTTGTTTTGCCCCGTAGCTTCCCTCTGGAATCCAAAACTGTAAACGATATTAACATGTACTTCAAAGACCTGGAAATGGTTACAGAGGCCTTCTGCCCTTCGACATTCTTCTGATAAAAACAAATGTGGGTACCTTTGTTTTGTATTGACTGAGAGCTCTGGTCATGCAGAGTCTCGCCACTAAGTGACTCCGGATGGTCGAGGTCGTTGTCCATGGCTCCTATCAGGTTGGCGTATTCTGCATCCTCAGGACCGAGGCCTCTGTGAGGCAACGATGACCCGGCTAAACTTGGACTCTGGAGGTCCACTTGTTTGGTACTCCGAGCCTTGCGGTTGGTTAGCTGGCAGGCAGCTGGAGGGCCTTCTTGGCCTGAGGTTGTACTTCCTTTGGTCAGCTGGGGGGAAGTAGCTTGCATAGATGGGCGGCTGAAGCCGATCCTTGACCTCTTATCTTGGCTGTCTGAGTCGGATAAGGTGCGGCTGTTTCCCTGTCGGCCTCCAACCCGAGCAGCTCCGTTGCTGGATGCATATACTCCTCTGGAGTTCTGGGGTGAGTCGCTGTAATCGTTCAACCTGAACGGGGAAAGCAAAGTCTGTTAAATTACACTAAATATGCTGCATCTCCCCTCTGCAGTTACATTTTCTGCCACTTAAACCAACTTTCTTTGGATCCCTCCACTACTATATTATGTGGTATTACTATAAAGATAACCGTATTTCTTTTTGTGGTTGAGTTCCTCTTGAATTCAAGCTACTAGAAGTGACTATTTTTACTTAAATCTGAGTTTATTGTGACACCAGTCAACCATTCTGCTAAAAATGCAATACTTCCATGATCCTAGGGGCTCTGACACACTAATCTGACAAAAGCTCACTGATTAAATGCTCTGTGTTGCTTTACACCGTGTCATGTCTTCTATTAAAAGTTGCACTTAAACATATCATTAGGCTTGACAACAAGAGCTGCAACGATCAGCTGATTCATCGATTAATAGTTGCTAAACTATCAAATGCTACACATTTGATGGTTCCAGCTTCTCACATTTGAGGGTAGGCTTCTCTTCCTTGTCTTATGTTACAATAAACTGATTTATCTTCGGGTTTTGGACTGTTGGTCAGACAAAAGACATTTGAAGACGTCACCTTGGGCTCTCAGAACTCGTCGTGGTCATTTTTCGGTGTTTTCTGATGTTTTATAGACCAAAGATTTATCAATTCATTGAAAAAATAATCAAAAATGAAAATAATCAGTAGTTGCAGCCCTAAAGACAAGAGAAGAAAACTAAAAAAAATTTCATACACTGTGAAATTGTTAAAACAGTCTCACTACAGGCCGGAATACAAACTGAGAATATGTCTGATAAAAAAAAGTTTTAAATGGCCTGCTGTTGTCAGCCTGTTGTCTTTTGCAATAAAAGTTAAAAAAAAAATTAAAATAAATATAATCACTTCTTCACCTGGCAGAACAGCTAATCAGGTAGCTCTTACTCACCAACTGCCGAAGATTAAACATGCAAAGTTGTCCGAATGGCCAGTGATAAGGGCCATCTAGTGGTTACAGTACCAGACACTGTGGGCAGTGGTTAGACACAGATACTTAACCACAGCCCAGCAGCCATTCCCTGTCTTTTCTATGTGTCAGAGCCCTTTCAATGCACCTAATTAATTATAATGATGGAACATTATTTCAACAACAGTTAACAACAAACTTGGGCTGCTTCAGAGTAAATTAAATGGTGATGTGGCGCTCAACAATCTCGAATACTTTGTTTTTAATATTAGACTGATCTTCAGTCTCTTTATCAGAATAACATTATACCTTTGTGTACAATGATGGTTTGATCAACATTTTTGATCAGCCTTTGCCCGGAGATGTAACCCGGCCTTCTCCCTGTTACACTTACTTTGAATCACTGTGAATTTGCACAATTTCCCTGAGATTAAATGGTCTCCCAGTCTCCAACGTGGAGTTGGATTCCACTGACACACGTCTCTTGAAAGGTTCCCATATGCTCTGAGCCTCCAGGTAGGCTGTGGCAATCACCAACAGAAACATGGAACTGAAGAGACACAAACAAAGCAAATGTGAACTGTTGGGTGTGTTGAAATGCAAAATAAAATGTAACAGAGTGGTGCTTTATTGCTTGTGGTGCTGATGCTATACTGCAGTTCAGAGCGATACTCACCTCATAATGAGAGACACTATGATGTAGAGCTCCAGCTCCCAGCTCGGTCTGGGCAGGGTCTCTGCACATGTAGCTAACATGTGGTAGGGCAAGGAGGCGTTCAGGACAAACACAAACTCAGAGCCTCCACATGTCACCAATTTCAGCTCCCGGATCACTCGAGACGAAGTGAAGTCGGGTGTAAACCTGTAAGGAAAGGGAGGAAATGTCGAAGTTTAAAAAGTTGTTAATCTGCATCTGAAATCAACCTGTGGTCCATCGATGCTGCCACAAAGTAGGACTTCTAGAGGACACAAGTGGTGGCTTATTGGAAGACCTTGGAGGTATCTTGGTGATTCAGGAATCTGAGTCATTTAGATGCGTCAGGATATATTCATTTTGTAAATGACCATAATGGACTAATTCGACCCGTTAAATGATCTGCCCAGTGATAGTGAGTGTCCTTTACTGACTGACTGACAAACCATTGTTAAAATAACCATTTCTGAGGTGAGGCATGCAGCAAACCTGTTTGAGAAAGGCGGCTGCATTTCGCATTTTCTTCTAATACTTTAATTTTTAAAACCATGCATTAGTCACAAACTGAAGGAAGTGTACATCTTTCAAATATGATGTTTACTCTGTCTCTGCTAAAGGTAGGGGCTGATAAGGGTACATTTACAGTACATGCACATGTGCATTGTGGTAAAACTTAATTTTCTAACCTATCAAGAGCACAGGTGCAGTTAATAGCGTTCCAGTTCCAGGGCCTTGATGCATGCTGGCTAACTGGCACGGTTTACTGTCTGTGCCACTGTAAATAGAACAAAGCCATCAAAATTGTTGCCACTGTTGTACCACCTGTGCGTTTCCTGCTATGACGAGTCAAAATGTCTGCCATGAGAAAAGTCTATAGCATGAGACAAAAAGGCTGAGACTTTTGTTCGTAAATTTTAACTAGCTTTGATCCAAATGTGAATAGTTTGATAAAAAAACAAGCTTATCATTTAATGTGCAATATCCAGTGTTAGGGCATGGGCACACGTGCGCAAATGCGGGCGAGTGGCCATTGCCCGCTGAGGCGAAATTCGTATCTTCTTGTGCTGAATACCGACTGGTTAGACACAGCAACAAACAAAATCTCCTCCATCCTGGCTCACTGTAAAACTCTGTAAAGCTCTCACCAGGCAAATATCAATGCAGTGGTTGTGCTCTAAAAGGACTTTTTTTTATTTTTAAATGACACCTTTGCATTCTCACAGGAAACCAGCAGGATACAGTTTTAACACTGATAGGTCAGAATACTTGGTAGGGGACAAATTAACTTACATTCACCTACCTCCTGGCTTTAATATTTCCCAGCTAACATTTAGTAGTATTTTTTGAATTTGTAAAGGGATAAAGTGTGCATCTAACAAGTGAATATGTGGCCATTTTGAGGGTGGACTTGAACTTTAAGAGATGAAGAAAACTGAGACCTGAGGGGAGCAAGCAGAGGCTGCAGAAAAGACAGAGAGCCAATTCATCCTCTTACTGAAGGCTTACTCAGCCAGAGACGCTGAGGACAAGTATTAATAGAGCTTGTGGGTGATGGGGAGCACACACACACACACACACACACACACACACACACACACACACACACACGTTCCATGCAATGCCCATAACCTGGTCCTCAAAGTGCAGGTCCAAATTAGACTCAGTGAAACACGCATGGACAAAGAGAAAAAACACGTCTGTTTACTTACAGAATGATGAGGTCTTTTGAACCATTTGGCTTAAGTGCAAATTCTTGACAGTTGAGAACTTTGAATCCATATCCTTCACAAGCTTGCCCGTTGATTTCTGCTGATCTGATGGTGATCGGGAGCAAGCCAGTGTTCTCCACTCTGAAGGTTCTTTTGAGAGTGAAGTTTGGCTCCTTGACTTTTGTCTCTGAAACAAATGAAGGGATAGTAATTAATGGACACTGAATATACTGCAAAAGAAAAGTGTATTATTATTCAGTGCGTTACATGAGTTTTTGTAACTTAGCTTTAAGACCGGATATGCAATTTTGTGGGATTTATTATTATTATCAGTGAGATTCTTGGGCTAAACAGAATGCTTTTATTTTGTCACTCTGTGTCTAATGTGTGAAGGAGGAACCAAAAAGTGTTGGGAAATTGCTTAGAAACAATATAGAAGTGTGTCAATGCATCAAAAATATGTATGGGCCCCTTCTTGTCTGTCTTTCATTATGTTGGCTTTGACCAAAAGATTAGGACTGAAATAAGTTGAAGACATTGTACTTTTTAACAATAACGAGAGACCGCTTTGGAAAATGGAAACATCAGAAGGAAACAGTGTTTGTACAATATGGTGCACTTATTCCTAGAAAATGAATTGATAGAAACTATACACCTCATTAAATATGCTGATGTTAGTCATACATGAAACATACAGAATGTGTTATGTGTTTTTATAAATTGTTTTAGTAAATTATTTAAACACTTTGGATAGCAAGAAGTGACAATGTGCGATACAGATAATGCATTGATAATCTCACTATTGTACTTTGTGTTTAGACTTTCTGATACCGGTAGATGTTAAAACACGTCTGCTAAAGTAAAACAGACTCCAAGTCTCTATTTACACTTTGTCATTTCATGCGTCTTGGGCGGATCGGATAGCTATCCCTTCTAAAAAGGCTAACTGTAACCCAGAAGCGTTTGAAACACATCCTAGCCAGATCTATCAGAGATGAAAGATCACAATGTTTACTCCTCCCTAGTGTAACTACGTCAGTAAGCCTTCTGTGGAAGTAGCCACTTACATGATAACGGAGCTAGGTTACAATGAAATAAGTGGTCCGTTTCCCTGATTTATATGACACTTGATCAGTTCAACCACTAAATCATCTGTGTAGGTGAGAGAGAGATATATCTGTGTGTTCGTGTTAGTTTATGGATAGTTGTTAGGGGCTGACTTGCTTTGAATACAGCCCGGGAAAAGACAGACGGAGTACAGTCGGATTTGTGATCCGGCCAACAGATATGTGACTTAGTGTAAATGAAAGTGTATTAAATCACATCTGGATTTTATCCGGATATGAGACACCTGAAATGGCAAGTGTAAATGGGGGTCACACTGGTCACACTGATCCGGGCCGCAGCAACACAAACTCACTCTCTGTGCAGTCTTTCAGCAGGGCCTCAGTCATCTTGAACCTCAGCGAGCTGCCTTGCCCCGGAGGCTTTCCTGCAACTTTCAGGCTCTCCGTCGTACCTCGGCCGTGAAGTATGATTGTGTCGATCACAGTCAGATTATTCCTAAACAGATTCCCAGTGAAGCACACAATTTCAGAAGAGAAACACATATTTACTAAATAAAGAGAGTTTGGTTAGTTCCATTAAAAAAAACTGACATTACCTGACTATGAGGAGGGAAGAGACACTGTGGTTGCTGATGGGAGTGAACCTCACGCTGAATGACTTGACTTCTCCAGGCAGCAGGAGCAGGTTGTACACAAAGGGTCTGGTTGATCCCTCTACGAACCCTGTACTGCTCTTCATTAGGGATGTCTGCCAAACAAACAGAGGGGCTGTTAGAGACAAACAGCTTCCACATGCTGCCTCCGCCATGGACTGCGGAGGACTGTGATTAGCAATGCAAACTAGTTGATTCTCTGAATTCCTGAATAACGGTGAAGTCGATCGTCACTTTTGCAGAACTCACTTGATTTCTGTGAACCTGGAACTCTAAGGTATTTGTGTCAATGTTGATGTTGGACAAATTTCCTAATGGCAACCTGGGAAATAAAATCAGAGAAGACGACTGTCAGAGTAAGATGAGGGGATAAAGAACGAGAACGTGCTGGGGTTGTGGAGACAGTCTCACCTGTCGGCCAGCTTCCCAGAAAACACTGAAGGGTTGGGTAACAGGGCCAAGGGGAGAACTTGGACATACACGAGGACGTCGGCGGGATTCTGCAGAATCACCTCCTCATCCTGCAGAGATACAGAAAGGTGTCCCACCTCACTGTCAAACACTAAACTTGAACAACACCTTCAAACATTCCTGCGTGTGTTTGTGCACAGGTAGGAACAAGAGGCGGGATTGTTTCTACTCACAGTGGAGCTGTTTGTGTTGGTCAAAGGGAACATAATTCGTTGTGAAGAGTTGACCAGTGAGGGCCAGGTCAAGTGCGCTGTTATTTTAGCTTGCACGTTTTTCTGAAGGTCCGTGTTAACTTCAAATACAGCTTCAATCCTTTAGTGAGAAAAGAAAAAAATCTCGTGACATTCTGTAAATAGCTCATCGGTGTGGGACAACCAATTTAACAGTATAATTTGATTAAAGTCCAAAGATCACTGAATCCTAACTCCTAATATTCTTACTTGTGGCCTGAGCGTTCTTTCAGCTCTTTCCATCGTCTGAGGAGTTTCTGGTGGAGATCCACATCAGCGTCCCAGATATCCTCCTGTAATGTCAGCCCATGAGGCTTGGACTCAGCTGCGAAAGAAAAATAATATATTTTCTAAAAAATATTGACTCTTGTTTTGTGAGATTTGAATGTTACACACACACACTCGAATAACTTACATTTAAGCACAAATGGTAGCCCCACATAACAGTGATCACCACACTGCAAGCTGGCATCAAAATAAATATTTGCCACCTGAAAAAGATGGAGGAAAGAAAATAAGTTTATGTTCATAAGGACTTATGGCTCATTAATGTTGCTCAGCGAGATGAGGGCCTACCTTAGATTTACGTCTTGGCTCCAGCTCGTCTTTGTTGTTGCGGAGCCGTTTGTAATAGAAACGTATATCTTCTGTCAGGGAGCGGATCTGCTGTAGCCTCACTTTCTGCGTAAAAGAGCTCTGTATGCTGAAGCTTTGATGAACAACTTTCCCCTGAAAAAAAAAAGCACACATATGCAGACATGTCAAGAGCCATAACACCACAACAAAGTAGGCTCTGCATATGACACATTATCTCATCTTCTGCTTGTTGCCAGTACAGAACAGGTGTGAAGTCTTAACTGATGAATAGATCTTAATGTTACTTACAGGAAATGAAGGCGGTAAAATGATGTGTTTGGGAGAGCTGTTTAATGTTCCCACTGCAATGAGAGCTTTCACTGGGATGGTTAATATCTGACAGAAAAGGAAAAAAAAAAAAACCCATGTCACCATTACACTGAATGCTTCTTTGAAAGAACAGCATAAACAGCAGATTTGACTGGCTACCTACCTCATAATCTGTGGTTATGTGTATGGCTCCATCATACATGCCCTCCAGTGCCTTGGCCACAAGTGTCACTCTGAATACTGCATAATAGCCAGATGCTAATATCACCTTCGTGGAGACAAAAATATGTGCGTTTATTTTTTTATGCAAGAAACCTCATCGTGCTCAGGCTGCAGATTCTCAACATGGGGAAGCTGTTAGCTGTAAAGTACCAACTTTGTGAACTAATAAGGTTCTATCTGTGATCTGAGTGGTTTTGAGATACTGAGATTCAAAGTTTTCACATACTAGATGGCAAAACTGACGTGCAGTAAAGTTATCCTTTATTGGTCAAAATAACAGGAACTCTTAATGTACTCTAAACATATAATATCAAAATCCCATTTTTAAATGTTTGTTTTTAGAACTGGTGTTTTGTAGATGCTTTCTAGCTGAGTCATCACATCACACATGTGATGTGTGTTTGAGCTGGTGCATGTCTGCTGCAGCAGCAGTACACAAGTTGTAAACAGACACAAAAGTCAGCAGCACAGTAGAGTTAGCGTCACAGTGTGAGTGTAATTCTTGATAGCAAATGTTTGCATGAGCATAACCTTAGCAAGCTAGTTGTCCACCAAAGAAGCTAATAAAAATGACTCATCAATTTTGAGGTTTCAAAACATCTGCTTCCACACTATTTCATGACTCTTTAAGTTCTTTTAACGTCAGTCCCACAGCAGTCAGGCAATACGGTGAAAAAGCAGAACCTGATTGGTTCTCCCGACTTTGGAGATAGAACCATTTCTTTTTTCAAATTAGAGGGCCATTAATGCATGAAAGTAAATTTAAACCTACACAAAATGTTAATGACTTGTCAAAGAATAGTGTCATGTCATGTGAAAAAAAAAATATATATTCAAGTTTTTTCTTTTTACAAAAAACATCAGAACTTTTTTCCATTTGTTATAACAAATTGCATGTAAGTAAAAATAGTAACCTCGTGTGTGTTTGCAGTGTAAAATATGTGTGAAAACCAACACTACAACCTCCAAAATGGCCATGACATTGAACCACGATGATCAGAACACAAAGCCAAAAGCAGCTTTGGAATGACGCTGTGGAAGTCTTACTGTTTTGTGATGGGAGGCTGAAGTGTTCTGCAGCTCTCGCAGGCGACTCAGGGCCACTGTTGTGTTTCCTTTCTCTGTCTTCAGAAGCTCCATGGAAAGACTGTCTCCTGTGACCAGCCAGGACTTGATCTCCAGCTGGAGGACAGAAAGGACAAAAGTGTTGTGCCTTACACAGTGGACCTAACGCTGTATTGGGCAATGAACAGGAAAGACAATCACAACATTTTGGACTACTGCAAGTAAGTTCTTCACATAACTTTTTACTTTCCTTCCGGGACAAAATATGTAGAAAATCTGACACTTGTTACATAATCAGCTACTGTTTTATATGTGTATTGTACCAATACATGCAGTGTACTGCGTGATCTCACCTCTATGGGATTACTGTTGACCACCACAAAAATGATGTTGCTGGTGTCAGTTGCACTGCGAACACCAAAGTCCAGGAGGTTCTCCTTCAGACTGGGAGGCAGGACCAGTGGCTGTTCACACCAGGCAACAAAAAACACAGCCCACATTACGGACATATACTCACCAAGAATTATGATATCTACTCTGTCCTACAAAAGGCAAAGCACAGTAACTACATATTTGGTCAAAATTTGGTTAAGACATGAATCTGACTTCTTGACATCTGTTTTACTATATGGAAACTTATTATGCCATAAAAATGCACATTTTTTTAAATTTGCAGTAACTACAAAACAGAGCTAAAAACCAAGCCAAACCGCAGAAAATGTACTCTGGTTGTTTAGTCACTGCATTTAGGATGCAGAAAGTAGCTAACTGTGGCCTCTCAAAACCACCACCACACTTCCTGCAGTCTGTCACAGAGAAACAGCCAGCTGGACAGCTAAAGCAAGAGAGCTATATCAAGTAAAGGCTAGCTGGTGAAATAACCACGGCCAGCCTTATCTAAAGCTAAGACTAAATGTATCTATTGATTTTGATTGATTGATACCTGTATATAACAAATATCCATTTTGAGGAACTGAGACAGTGATTGAGTTTGTTATTTCACATAACTAAATGAGGCAGCAGTGAAATCCAATCATGATGGAGAGCAAAAACACAGCTAAACTACTAAAGGTAACTAGCTTAGCAGATCTCAGTAGCTGTCATCTCAGCTTTTGACTACAGTGGAATACATGCAGTGTGGTGTGGTTAAGCTAAATATTTAAATGTTTTAAACTGTAAACTAAATCCTCATATTGATTTCAGTATAAACATAAATAGTAAAATGATGGACATTATGTAGGTTCCATGGCAACATTTTTTTTGGGTAAAATAATCCCCATAAAAGTTATTACAACCTTTCTATCTGTTTCTATCTATCTGTCTCTTATCTATGCCAGTTTGCCAGCTAACCAGAAATGTAATGAACACTTGGATGAAAACATTCACTGATAAGGTTAATCAGCTCTTTCTTCAGTACCACTTTGATGGTAAGTAAATGACCTATATATGAAGAAGATTTCTTTTCTAAATAAACATGAAAATGGCCATTGTGTACCTCCAAGAAGCCGGTGTAGGCCCGGACAGGCAGGTGAAACTTTGATGCATTTGTGATGAGCAGGATATTGCTGTCTATGTGAATGGAGGGTCGGACTGGTCGGAAGAGGAGGGAGAAGATGTAACGCGACTCATGCGGAGGAATGACGATGGGTGCACTGAAGTTCTGAACCTAAAATAAAAAGAGAAAAAGTGATGCCATATTGACTTCTACACATATACACAACACTTCACAATGAGAATGCCCTCGGTTAACCCGTTCTGGTGAAACTCACATTAAACATGGTTTTGGCCTCTTCGGGCAGGGACACATTGTGTATCCGGATGGCAAAGCTGAAGGCATTTGTGAGGAAGATGGGTCTGTCCACGGGGTCGACAGGGCTGTCTCTGATGTGGAACAATGTAGCTGTGTGGTCAAAGCCCAGGTAGCTGCCAGAAGAGATGACAAACCAATAAAATATGTTTAAGAAAACTTCAACTCTTATAGGAACATTTTTCTCCTATATAATACATAACGCCACCCACTCTTCATGCATAACTGCAAAATAACTCACCCTTCTAAAACTTCTGCCTGGTATGGGATTTCAAGCTTGGAGTAACTCTTTTCTTTTGCTTTAACAGTTATTTTACCAGAGAACTGATATGGTCTTCTTGCTTTTGAGGCTGCAATGAAAGAACAAGATTGAACCAGCAGATAAGTGCACAGCAAATAGATTCCAGGCCCCACAAGAGGAAGTTGTGCAAAACTAAACTAAAAAGTGTAACAAATTGCTAGAGTAAGGACATGATGTAAAACTCTTAAAGCTAAAGCATGTCCAGATCATTACTTATAAACAGTCAATATGTAAGACATACACACACAAGGGGACAGGATATTGACTTCTGATTCCTTTATTTTTTATTTTCACCCAAGTATATGAATAAACCTAAAATAGAGTGAAAGTATAAGAATTCTTAAAAGGAAGTTGACGCAAAAAAAACAAAACACTGTAAACAAAAAAAATCCCCCTGCATTCTTTACTTCTTGTTAAGATGATTTTTCTATGTCACTGTCTGCCAGTGAAGACATGAGGGAGGAAACTGACATCATGCAGGCTTTGTAGTTCACACTTAATAGCCAACTGTTCAGCGTTTCCTCATTAGGAGCCTGGGTTCCGTGGAAATGGTGCATCTAACTGCAGTATTTTAAAGTGAAGAAATGTGTTTTTATTCCTTAATGTAGTTTTGGTTAACTTGTGTCTGCATCATATCCCACAGCTGGAGGGAGCGGTGGGGGGGTATTTTTTATATTTTGAACTTTCCCAACTGGATTTCCATTGATTGTATGTCAAAAGCTTGTTTGCAAGGAAATATCCTTAAAAAGAGAGGTGTTTCTGTTTTTTTGCCTAACCCTCAATTATATGAATGGGGTGGACAAAATAATAGAAACACCTGCCAGTATAACGCAATTCAGTTTAACAGCACCACAAACTGCAGCCTCCAAAATCATCAATCAAGACAGTTCCAGCAAAAACATTATGACCTTAAAGATTTACTGCAGGACTTTTGTATTAGACTGCATTCGTTTTAGCTTGGTATACTGAGTGTATATTTCAACAGAAAAAGCATCAAATATTACCACATAAACACTACTTACCATCAAAACTAATACTTGCAACTTTGGTATATCTGCTCTCTCCAGCTTTCAGTGTGACTGCTTTGAAATCTATGGTGACTGCTTCATTTGATGGTGTTGTACGTACACTCTGTAAAGCAAAAATAAAGGATGGGGTTACATGAGAGTTAAGATAACCGATTAAACAAGAATTTTAAAAAGGTTACTAAGGATACCTACTGTAATTGGAACATCTTTTGTTCCTGAATTTAAAAGGTGTAGATTCAGCAGTTTTGGACGATCTGTACAACAAAGTAGTTGGAAAAGAGAACAGAGGGAGGGTGAGCAAAGAAGCCCAGAGAAAGACTGCTCAAGAAAAGATGTAGCTGCTTTTGTAAGACTCCATACCTTGTGACCGCAGCGTACCAAAGTCAAGCATCTCTGTGGAGGAGTATATACCAGGGGCTGCAAAAAAATGAGTAAAAACAGAAAAATTACCTGACAGACAAAAGGACACTGACTATTAACAATAAATGTATTCACAAGGGTTAGACAGCACACCTGATGTGACCTCCACCTCTACAGGGAGGATGATGAACTTGTCCTCATTGGGGGCATTGGTTTTGATTCTGATGAAAGCTGTGTGGTTGTCTACGTCTCTTGACGAGAAGCTGGCTCTCATCACCCCCTTTGTCTCAAATGGAGGAATCTCCTGGAGGGAGAAGGTCAGCATGGGTGACAGTGACTCGACTCTGACTGCCCTCGTCGTTCATCTTAAGACTCGACACAAACACTGCAGCAAAAAACATTGAGACAAGAAACTAACCCATAATTTTCCAGTGCCTCCTTGTTGACCTGTGGGAAGCTCTAGATGCAGATCCCCGCCACTGGAGTACATCTCGACAACCTGAAGTAAGATATGGAAAAGAGACGCACCCCATACATATGAAATCAATCCAACAACATTAATCAGCTGTTTCATACAAAAACAAATCAAACATGTAAGCATTAGAGATTCTAATTACTCTAATATACCTGCAGTGGCTCACTGTACGGGTTGTGGATGTGTATTAGAGGTGAGAAGCTGCTGTTTACTGGGACTCGAGCCCCGATGAAGGGCCGCAGTCTGTAGGGGTTTGGGATACCAACCCCAAAAACCTTCACGATGGAGATGGAAAAGCAAAATCAGCCACATTTCTCCTGGCACCAATCATTCAACTTATAAAAATGAAGCATTGTTTATTTTGGTCTATACCTGGTATGTAAACACTCCATGATGTGATGTATTAATAAATAAAGTGTTTTCTACATTCCCAACTACTCGAGCGAGAAACACAACATCAAATGATGTGTTGCCTCCTGGTGGAATTATCTGTTGAAAGAACAGATGAAAACAAATTGGCACAATATACATGATGTGCAATACAACAAACACTTTTTTAACAGAGAGCAGAATACAGCCTCTCAAGAGTTATTCACACATACTGACACCCAAACAGCTGGGTTAATACCCTGAAAAATCTTAACTCTCACTTCCACATCACCTGACCTTAAAGGTGCTATGAAAACATTACAGTTACACTCTAGCTTTAGCATTTTGGTGGTGACTGTGGTTGCAGGTGGTGACTGTGAATCAAATTCCCCTGTCCATTTATAGAATCCTGAACTTCTACAGAACAAGCTAAAAAAAGGAATATCTTGTTGATGTAGTAAGATGTTGTACACTAATGCCACACCACAGAACAGAACAGAACAGAGAGTCTCAAAAATGCAGATAGTGGAAGGAGTATAAATGCAGAGGAATTCAGAAAACACTTAACATCCACTTCAGTGTGAGAAATTCACTGCTCAGCCAGGAACCTTCTTCAAGCAGGAAACAATATATATGCTGTGCCATTTTCATACTACATACTGAGGTTGTAGGTTTGGTTTCAAATGTATTTATTTTTATATTTATACACACACACACACACACACACACACACACACACACACACACACACTTAAAAACAATCTACTTCCTCTGCATGTTATTTGGGTAAAAAAGAAATTTGATGAAATTGCTTATTGCGCTTTCCATAATAATGTTAGTATAACAAAAATAAAGAATAGAAATACTATATAAACCTCTGCTGTGTTGTTAATGCACTAACCCTACTTAAATCTTTAATGCATCTTTACTACAAAGAGCTCTGTGCTTTACCTTTGATTGATGTTCTATTCAAGCATCTTTTCAGGAGAATACTAACTAACTAAAACTGCAGAATAAATTATAATTGTTTTTATTTGGAAAATATGCAGAGGAGGTGAAATATATATTTTTGTGGATAAACATTTTGCTTTGTCTTCAAGTTTCAGTAAATGTTATGTGTTAAACTAAACTATACACTGCATATTATATATTATATATTAGTACATAGTATGAAGTTGGGACACAGCTAATAAACACTGACAATCACTTGGTAAGTTCTGATGCAAAACACGTGCCATTGGAACATCTGACCACAGCAGAGATCTCTGGGGATTGTAGTCTCTAACTAGACAAGGGCTAGAGCGCATAGAAGAATCCTAGTGTATAAACAGACCATGCAAAACACATAAAACCATAGTAAAATAACACGTGGCAAAATAAACAGCAATAGATACACGGTATGCATCAGTTATACGCAGTTAATAAACATAACATGTAGTTGGCATTCATTAAAGAAAAACATCCATGTCAAACCAAAGTCTATAAAATCCTATCAAGATTTTTATAATGGTAATTTTACTCTACGCCTTGGAGCAAGAATAATCTGAGTAGTTTGCAGAACGAAAAAGGATATCAAAACACAAAAATCTGGTGGAACCTAGAGGCAGGCTCACCTATGTCAAATTATAATAATTACCAAATAAAACTAAATCTCCCTGCTGATGTGACTTTGTCTACCCTAATGTAGAAAGAATTTATGCAGACATATCCCGTGACAGAGGACTAGAGGCCTCAGGTTGTTATCTTCAAAACCACAATGACTTCCCTCCTACTGAATGTCTTTGTGAACAAGAGTCTCATGTCCTGAAGATGAAATTATTCTTACATTTACCACTGATATGCACAACAGCAACAAACATCCCCCACTAGACGACCTAACTAATATTATTAATGTCTTGGGGCAATACATTGGCCAGAACTATACAGTGCCCTAGCCTCACTTAAACAAGTAAATATTTAGGTGTGCAGCAACTGTGCCTAAAGTGACTGAACAGGTCTTTCCTGTAAAGGGAGTGTTCACATAAAACATGATTTGTTTGCTAATATGTCATTATAATTTATACATATATAGTTCTTTAGAAGTTCTTTATCCTATTGACCTTATGCGTTTCAGTAACAAGGAAGTGCTCTGACGTTATTTTGTCTTTTAACTTCCGGAAATGGGAATGTGTTGGGTTGCGTGGGCGGGCATCTGCTTCTTGTGATCACCTTTAACCTGCATTTTAGCAGGTACCTGGCCAGTTTGACAATATAATGTACAGCATTAAGAACTGCCAGAGCTGAAAGAAAATGACAGACGTTCTACTACAACAGTCTGACAAACATAGACCGCTGTTTTACATAGCGCCGCTAATTGGATCCGTTCTCCTGCACAGTGCTGGGATCAGCTGGTCATATTACTCTTATAATATTCATGGTGACTGGTCAGACTATGTTGGTATTTGTGTTTTAATTATGTGTTTATAATGATATGATATTATAACGAGTGGGGCTGTTCAAAACGTGCTAAAACAGTATTTCTTTATCCAAAACAGAGTGGACAGTAGAGACTCGTTTGGTTAGTTACACTGTTACACTGCACAGTCCAGCAATGACATGGGCTTCTTATTTTGTAACAAGCTAATTATATTCCACATTATAGCAATAAAATATTTATCGTATTACATAGTAGGGGTGACAAGATGATGTGAAATAATGTTAATAACGTGCATCATTGTACTGATAAGTTAAACATCAGAGCTCTTGATATTTGTTACCATAGAAACAGCTACTGCAGTACAAAGTAAGCTAGTTGTCTCATTTTGTAAGCTAGTAAAGGCCAAACGTAACTTTGCACCAAAGATCGTCTCTTGAATCTGACATCTGCGTGGGTGTGGCAGTGTCCGGTCACATGACCTCCTCATAAATGTGGACGTGCGTTTCCAACTCTGAGAAATATATAGCAGGCTGTGTGAACCAATCAGGGCCGAGACTTTATACTTGTATTTACTATAGCCAGCAATAGCAAATGGAACAGAAGAAAAAAATGGGTGGGCCGCATGACGTCAACAGGCCCTTCACTTCAATTACTTTTCCCATACATAGCAAGGCACAGAATGAGTTTATCTGCCTAGCAGAGTATGTCAGTTATTTTGGACCCATTCTCTTGGGACACTCCATTTTGTGGGTTTCAATGACGACTTAAGTGTTTTTTAATAAATGCCATTAAAAGAGTATGTGTCAGACTGTGTATACCATATCTTGATGATACTGCTGTTTACTTTTCTTAATCTTGTTTACTGTGTTTTGTACTGTCTCTTTATACACTGCCATTCATCTCCGATCTGCCTCTAAACAGTTGAGGACAACAGTCCCCAGAGATCTTTGGAGTGGTCACATGTTCTCATGACACGTGTGATCTGCATGGGCACTTCCCACTTTGTCAGTGTTTATATGCTGTTGATGCTTGAAGAAGGCCCTTGACTAATCGAGTCTACTTGAGTTTAAAGAGTTCGAAGTTTAAAGAAAGCAAATGCCACCTGAGAGACAGGAGAAGGATATATTGTGTTTCCTGATCAGTGTCTCTTATTTACAAGGATTATGTTAAGTTATCACACTGATTTATTCATTTTAAAAAATACCTCATGAAGCATGATGATCTAATATAAAATGGTCAGATCGACACACAGCCATGTGACTAAAGATCAAGGGAACTGTTTTTTCTTCTTCTATAATAACAGGATAATCTGCATTTCCAAAGTTCTTATTAGACTTATTAAATTTGTTGTGACAACTGGGCGTATGACAAATAAATCAATATTTACAAAGTGATTTTAAAGTGATAAGTACTTACCCTATTCTGGAAAAAGGATGCGTGAAAATGTGCTGTTGTTGCTGATATTGATATCAAACTAATTTCTTCTGAGCTAGGATTGTGTAAATAAACTTTATCCATTTTTGGCATTCCAACAGGCCTGTAAATAAAGAAAAGAAGCCTTTGTCACAGCAAGTAAAGAACATACTTAAAGAAATGAAGAACTAATTGCAGAAGAACATATGGAAGTAACTTATGAACAGAAACTCTAGTCACAATGACATGAAAATTGACACAAAGGTCGAAACTGACTTAAATTTAAACAGAGGATGAATAACGCTAAAACTTAAAGGCGGCTAGTTTGGTGAGGAATTTAACTGTAAAAAGAGACCAATAATGTCAAGGATTTTTAAAGACAGTAAAGACAAGAAGAGAGGCAGTTAACCTGAAGAAGGGTCAACAGGTTTTGAGTGTCATAAAAGTTATTTTACAGAGTTTTTCAAATTACAATGACAGACATAAGCTCCCTGTGTAACCACTCAATGAGGTGATTAACGATGCACTTGACATTCCTCTGGGTTACCATCTTTAAATTGTTCATTTATTGTGAAGTACCATATGAGTGGTTTTGCATGTTATAACGCTTTCATTGTGTATACTGCACTTTACCTTACTGCTAATCAACACCCAAAGCATACCATATACTCTTTGATTTTCTACCTTCCAGGCAGCCTGTGGTTTCTTTCATTTCAATATGGTATGAAAATCAACTGGCAGAGACTTGAAACTATTTTATGATTCTCCCTGCTCGCAAATGCATAATCATACAATGACGAAGTAACTTTGGCTAAAGACTAAAGGCCCCTAAATGTCCACTGTGATGGATTACTTCTACGTTAGTTGATTAAACCTGAAAAATTTAAACAAAGTGGAAGAAGAGGCATGTATGGTTCATCCAACACAAACAAGCCAGATGTAAACATGTCTGTCATCTTAACATCTTATGAAGTGCACCTGAAGTTGAGCATCTAACTGTGGGCTGATTTATTAAGCCCTCTAATCCTGCCTTCATTTCCAGTGTATTAGAGACAGGGTGAGAATTTCATGCCCTGAAAACATTCACAACTGATAAGTGGATTGTTTATTGAGGAAGCAGGACAGGGGAGGACAGCTGGGTCTCTCACTGTGAGTTGGTGTAGGGGCACGCTGCAACTCAGAGCTACTGAATCATTTGCATTCTGCATCCTGGTAAAGTAGGCTACACTTGGAGCTGGGTCATAATACATGGGTGTGCACCCATTGTCAGAGTGGAATGTTCTAATAAGTCTTGCCTTGGTGAAGCTAGGTGATGGCGCTGGAGTTGAAGAATGTGGTTTTGTTAAGTGCCTTAAATGCCTCTTCAGCCACCCTGTAAACTATCCACTGGGATTTGAAAATGTTCAAGAGAAAAAAGCACCTTAAAATTACTAATAGCAAGTGTCTCAAACTATGTGAAATGTAATGAAAACACAGATGATACAAAAACAAAATAATAAATCAGTGTGAGAATATACCAAACACTCACTGTTCATGAAAGTCCAACATAGGAGGTTCAAATCGTATAGGTCGACAGTTCCCACGGTGCGGGGACGTGCTGTGAGAGACAGGAAGATGTGACAGCAGCAACAGCAGGATAGGAAAAATAGTATCCATGTCTGTGTGCATTTAAAAAAAAATGAGAAGCTAAACACTCGACATTGCACAGAGACACGGCAATGTATTAAGACGGCCATGGGACCACTCCCATCCACAGCACACTATATCCATATGTGAAATCTCCATGAAAATCCATTGACAAAAATAAATAAATAAAAAAACAAACAACTGGACAAGAGAAAGAAAAAAGACAAATCTCTTCTTGTCACCTTCAGTGTGGTGTTTCTCTCACACGAAGGCAACAACTTTTGAGCATCGGTTCCACCCACCTGGGCGTAAGACACAGGCATAACTCACCAAACCTGTTTAACAACAGGTGTATCTTAACAATAGACAAGGCCGTCCCTAAAGAAAAGCAACTCTTCTTAGGCAGAGGTGAACAGAACTATGTAATGAGAGCCTTTATGTAAATCGCATGGAAAGAGAGGTTCATCAGTGATACAGGTGTGGTACATGACCAAGCTTTATGTCATTTTATGGTTGAAAAAGCAAATGCCTTAATGTCACATGCTCATTTTACCAAGAACATACAGAACCATTTGTGGAAGACTTACAATGGCCACAAACCTATTACATGCAGGGAAACACCAGAGCTGAAATGTTTTATTGTCTATCTTTTGCACCAGAATTGATATGGTGGTACTTAACACTATCCACCTATACATCACTCATGTAAAATTACTCTAACATTACCCTGGAGTCAGACAATTTACCAGAGATCAATTTCACCTATTTACTACCAAGCCAACATGTAGGGGAGCAGACAATGGTTGTAGCAGTGTGCTCCAATAGCAGAGCTCGCTAGAGACGGGATGGATTTCTATCCCGGAGGCGCACAGTAATCCACACAGAGCCCCGGCCATGCAGTGATCCTCCTGTATAATGTGTCATCTATAGCCTATCCTCACTTCTCTCATTAATATAACAACTACTGACAAAATTCTTTTTGGGATTGAGGATTAAAATGGATCCTGGCTGTGAATTCTGTGCGGCCTTTCGCTCGGCGCTTCAGAGCTAATGTGTTGAATGTCAGTGTGTAATTGGAGTAGCTGGGGAGATCATGGGGAGGGCTGTGCCTCCTGGCCTCAGATCTGCACATGTCCAGTGTCAGGCTAACCTTAAGATAAGTGCATACAAATATGTGACTGTGAAAAGCATTTTGATTCCCCTGGAAGTGACTAGCATGTTGACAACTTTCTTCACAAAAGAAACATACACCGAGTAATAGAGAGGAGATAATGATTAACAACAAAATGATTTCCAAACACTATATACACACACACCACACACACAATGAGGAAAAGGGGAAGTTAAACATTCAAAAAACCTGAATCAACAGAGTCCAACAGCAAAAAACCCTAACCCCCTTAACTCGAGGGAGTGGTCATGCCATGCCTTTGCAATAAAACCCTTTTATGGATTTGAACATGCTGTACGAATAGTAAAGTCTCCCTGTATGTTGCACCCAGACAGAACACATGTGTAAATTAAGGACAGAGTATTGATGTTATGTGGAGGCCGTGATACAAAAACATGATGTTAAAAAGTCCACTAACTGATGTTTACTTGTTTCCTGCCTTGGAAACAGTGTTTACTTGTTCGAACAGCTCTACCTGTTGGACACACCATTTCTAGCCAGTCACACACTTAAGACACACACTTAACATTTTAAAATCTGTGCAGTATGCAAGCAATTTAGTAGACTTATTTTACAGTTCTTAGACAATCACTATAGTTCTCACAGTACCAAGATATAGGAGTCTGATGTCTGTCTGAAAGCAAACTAACTTCCCTAAAGTGCTCTTCTGTCAGCTAGGTTTTGTCTCTGCGCCCAGCCTTGTCAGTTTGGGTACAACCTGTCTCGCATTAGCTGTCTCTGCGGTCTGCCCTGCTATACGCAACTCTTTCAAGTAGCTGTGGCAGGAGAGAGACACACTGTGCTGTGGTTGAACAACAGGTGACAGACTGAGCAGTTGCCCTGACGACTCGTGCCACTAGCAGCATGTTTGACAGGGCTGCGGGAAACAAAAGTTCTTGCATCTCTCTAATTTATTTCATGCTATTAACCAAACTTGTTAGTTCGTATGGCTTCAAGTTGTTGTTGTCTCGCCTTTGTAGGCTCTGACAGCTTGTGATGATGAAGCTCAAGCTTTTTGTTTTTGGTTGTGAACTGACACTTTGTAGCCTGCCAGATGCAATAAAATTCCTACCCAGGTTTGTCAGCCTTGACAAAATAACTTTTTTGTACTCTCTTGTTCACATGACCACAGTGACTGATAATGCATTTGAAAATGTGTTGCAGTACAATTTGAGGAGCATCTTTGTTGTTTTCTACTTTGTTTGTGAATGCTGGTCATGTTAAAGCTGGAAGCAAAATGATGCATGCTGCTGTTGTATGAATTCACTTCAAGAACTCCTCTGGCTATACTATATAAGCTCCACTTATACATTTACCTTGTAGCAACACTTAACAAAAGAATGCAACCCAGTATATATGCTTAATGTAGAAGATGTAGAACAACAGCACCTGCATACCTGACACACACACTAATATAATGGCATTTAACTACACAAACATATTTGTTTGGAGTTCTTGCTGCAAAAAGTTAAGGATATTTATGAAATGAAAAATAAAAACTTACCTTTGTTGATGATATAAACTAAAATCAATGTCAGACTCTGCCTGCAAAAATAACAGACATAAGAAATTGGTTGAATGTTATTTAACTAGACAATGCATTATTACATTCAGAGGTAGGTCATTTGTAAACAAGTAAACAGCCTTATTTCAACCTTTTCCTGCTCTGTAATGGTGTAAATTCTGTCTGTGGTGAGTAATAGTACAATTTTAATAGAAACAACAAAGGGGGGTAGAAGTAATAGCACTTACCTGTAAAAGGCTTCCCTCACCAAAATGTAAAACTTCTAGAATTGTGTCTGACTGAATGAATGCTGTAAAAAAAAAAAATAACGACAGGAAGAGCTTATAAGTATTATCACCATCACCATCTTTGAACAGGAGAACTATCGGTTTCTAACTTGAGGAGAGTTTTGAACATTTAACACGTATGAATATTGGAAGGAATACAGGAAAGAGAAACTATAGCAGAATTGGACATAACTAAAAATGGATTTCTGCTATCAAAAGTCATCCGTTAGCACTCATTATATCTTCCTGAATCTGAAGTTATATTACTAGTAACAATAACTCTGTACTTGAACTTTAATCTCTTGTACTTTCAGAGCAGACAAGAGACAAGAGAAAGATCAGGCTTGATATCTGTGTTCACATTCTGCTCCACTTGGTGTGGAAGTTTGGTGTACCACTCAGCATTTATTAGGCTTTCACTCTACTGAAAAGCTTTTCACCTGACACCACCGAAATCCCACAGCTTGTGCTCCAAGACCAACCTTTGCAGATCGTGTTCACAGCACACTTTCAGCATTGAAAACTATTATTATGTTGGACGTGTACTGACAAACTAAACTGCTGCATTTAATTAACTTCTGCTGGCTATAAAGCATGTTTTAGATTAAAATGTCACTGCAAATGCAGGTGATCTACAACAACTCACACTTTAATTTCCTTTTTAGATTTCACTACTGACATTACACAAGTAAATCACACACAACTAACATCTGAGCTATTCTGCATTGGTCTGGTTAGAGTTGGGAGTGAATTTACCCAAGTTCAAGTCACCATTTTTGGTAAGTATAGAGTGGAAGAATTACCGTTTCCTACTGTACCTCAGTGGAACAAACAAAACTAAATGGGGAAAAGCCATAGTGAAAGTTACACTGGACTAGAGCGCTGAATGAAGTCTACACAAAGTGAAAGTCAATATTTTCTATCACTTTGAATCATCACCTGTCTTTGTTATTCAGCATATGATTTAGAAAACCGCTACCAAGACAACAAATAGGGCAAAATTCAAAACGCCAATCAAAAGCGGGCCTAGTGGTCACAACTGATGGCCCAGTGCAACTGTGGGTTTCTTGGCTATTGCCTAACTGAAAGGAAGCAGCAAGTTTGATCATTTCTCGCCTATAAATCACATGCCACTTCTCCTGGAAGGGCATGTGTAAATCTGTACAGATAGTTTAACCAGTGAAGCACAACTAGCAGTGATCTCCTTAACACTGATTTAGTTTGCTAAGCTTGCAGTGTTGACGCTGGTAGAAGCATGGCAAAGTGACTTCACAATATTTGCCAAAAAACCCATGCAATGCTACTTTATGACTCAAGTGTATTTCTTTAAAGATAAATGCTTGGATTGTGTTGCAAGTGTATGAAACCAATGTAAACAACTTATCGGCACCAGACACGTTTCATGGTTGGCACAGCTTATCTTGGACGTGGAGCGCAGCTGTCCACTGACGACTGGTAGACTTAGCACTGTGACCTGACATGATCAGTAGATCTGACAGCTGGACTCTTCAGTCCGCTGGATAAATAACATGCGGCTGTCATTTGGCCCTTAGACTGACCAGTGCCAAGTTGGAACCAACCCAGGGTCAAAATCAAAACGCTCAGCCACGTTTACAAATAACAGTCACCTGACTGATTCACAACATTTCCTTTATTGAGTCTAGTATAAGGAAGTAATGTTAGGTGGCCTGCCAGCGACAGGGAGACAATGTTTCCATTAATGATGCCAATCTGACATCTCTTAATTCTAATACATTCAGATCAAACAGTAGCTGATGTAAGCTAACATTAGTACTAGCCATGAAGCTAACAAGCTGCTCTTTCCGTTTCTGCCTCCTACTATTTTGTATGTCTGTTAGGTAGAGCGTGAGCCTAACTTAGCCATATATGGAAGGGGTGACAACATGACAACAAGCTACCAACGAAGCTAACGTTTACTGTTACGTTTAAGGCCACATATAACGTTAGCTAACTTAACTAAAGATAGCACTTTCATCAATTCAAATATCAGCCGGCTCCAATTTTTTTAATGACATTTCGTTAATGGCAAATATAAATAACTACAATTTAGCGGTGTTTGAGAGGTACTAATGTTACTGAGGTAGCGGTCTAGCTGTGATAAAGTTGGCCCGTAGAGGTAACCTCAACCCACACTTCGTAGAAATGTCTACGGAAGTTAGCGCTAGCTAATGCGGACGTAGCCAGCTAAGTTACAAACCTTGTTTATTGGCCCGCGACGTGTGAATACAAGCAATAAATAACATCCTCAAAAATCCGATACATGATGTTCTCGTCCTTGTGTGTGAGTGGCGAGAACTCTGGGCTCTTTCTCGACTCGCCATGCTGCAAATCTTTCTGTTACTAATAACAACCGAGCGAGTGTGCGGACATGCCCGTGTAAACCTCTACTGACTCTGTCAATCATAGCCGTGAAGAAAAAACTCGAACTCAACTGAGCAGCAGCTAACGCAACTACAGAGCAGGACGTTAGCCTCGCTTCTTCTTCTTCTCTTCCTCTTCCGCTTCATGCGTGACGCGTCACGAGTTGCCACACAGCGGTGTGTACTGCTGCCTGCTGCAGCGGAGTGAGCGGGGGTCCACCACTTCTACCGTATTTTCCCCTGTTAACTGGTAATTCAGCAATTCCTTTATTAATTTAAATAATTATTAATTTGGAGATCTGTATTGTGCTAGTAAACGTTGTCTTTTTAATTTGAACACATTTTAGAGAATACATTTAGTCCAGTACAGTTTTAGCAATCATTATTACTCTTTTGTTTGTTCCTTAATTGTTGCTTATTTTATTGGATCTCTGTTAGCTTCCTTCCTTCTTTGCTAATCTCCCTTGGGTCCAAAATAGTAAGATAGGAATTCACAAACATAGAAGCAGTGGACAACTGTAGGCCAAGAGACAGAATCAAGGAATTTCAATAAAACTAAACAGACAGAAAAGAGTATGACATAAAGATTAATATAAATGCTGCAACACGTGGTTGCTGTAGGACAATAAAACAGAGTAATGGTTAATGGTTGACAGCAATAAAGCCAGATGACTGCTGATAGCTGAAATGTATGATAACATGAGACCGGCGAGCCTATACAACACGATAAGCCATGCTGATATTTTAAGTTGTCTCTTGAAGCTGATGGTAGTTTGTCTGGTACAGTTTGGTAGCTTGATCCTTTCTTTGAACCCTGTACTGTTTGGCCATGTGGTTCGCAGGTTGGCCTTAGGCCTAAAAGAAACCTCACCTCTACGGTGAGGTGAACTAATGAATGGAAACCGGAGCATAATTTATTGTTGACTAGGACTCGTGAAACGCTGTTAATGTCTGCCTTTCAGCAGTTTTAGTACAATATCCATAATAAAGAGATAATTTGCCTTTTTTTTTGTAGCTGCACGGACTGTGTTTTGATGTCCACCACCAGCAGACAGTATTACTAAAGAGCACTCAAAGTGAGATAACGCTTACAAACTTATTACTTGTTTGATAATTACAAGGGTGACAAAGGTTAGCTATGTTCTGTCGGGTGCAATGCCTCTTTTCATCATCAGTACAACACTGTCAACATGCGTTTTACCAAGGCAGAGGAGGCTCAAGAGTGATTACTAATAGTTTGCTCTAGTTTTGAGCCTTGCTACTGCCCCATTACTGATGATCACAGTGTACAGTAGTTAAAATAATGTTGTTTTGCTTACTCCATATGCACAGCTATAAGCTGAATAAGTGATACTTCAGTTAAGTCATTAGGCATTAACATGTTACTATAACACTTTTTGATTGTATTGTAACTCTTTTTTTATGCAATTAAAAATATCAAAATGTTACTTTTTTTATTACTAAATATAGGGTTTTACCCTACCCTGAAATACTTCTTAACTGTTAATGACAAATAACAAAACTAGACATTGATGATACAATTTTGGGTTTTACTAGTCAAACTTTTGGGAAATTTTGGGAATGTCAAATGGACATAATTTCTTCACTGACAAACCTGAAGTCATTTTTTTAATAGGAACTAACAAGTAATAACAATGAAACAATCCACGGTGTAGCCTACAATGGCGGCCTTTAATAAACAATTACGAATAAATGCTAAAGAACAAATAGTATAATGAGTTTCAGACAAGGGCTAGTCAAAATTCAGACAACTGACAGAAGTATAAGAAAAATATGTTGCTTATGTCTTAATCACACGTCACTGTAAGATCGAAAATAGGAATATCAGTCATAGACTATCAAGTCAAGGACCAGTCCAGCCATTAGTCACTAGATGTGGCTACTTGCATGACTCATCGTGGTGAGTCACTGCCTGATACAACGAGTGTGTTTTAGGAATGTATACATGATGTCAAGATTGTTAACCAAAGCTTTGGCAGGCATTTTTGCTTAAAAATGACTTAAACAATTAATCAACTATCAAAATCCTAGAAAATCAAGAACACTGGTGGGTTTCTGTGTGCCTGGGGAAATAATGAAACTGCCATGTGCAGTGGGGTTTAATAGCTTGTTTGCATATGACCTTATGTCACTGTGATGTGAACTGCAGATGGAGGGCAGGAAGTGATTTACATAGGAAGCACTATCATAAACTCTCAAAATGCCTATGATTTGCGTCGTTGCTCAAATTGATTGAACCGAGAAACCACAAGGAGTACCGGGTGTACCAAAAGTTGTTGTTCATAAAAATGCAAGAAGTAGACCAAAAGACGCTGGAAACAAAGGCTTGTAAATGTTCGTCTGCGGTTTGGAGGAGCGGAGTCGGATAATACTTGTGTGTGCTGTGACCACTTCGTCAAAGGTAACGTAACTTATGTGCCAATGTTTATATAACATTAGCTAACTGTTTGTAATGTTAAAGTTTTTTTTGTTGCTTTGCTTTGTAGGAGTTTGTACCCCTCGATAGCAGGCAAGTCTTTCAATTCAGTTGAAGAATCGCTCCTCTTCATAACATAAGGATCACGTTCACCATATGTTGTAATTTTCTTTTGATACCTTTCTCTCGTAATAGCGTCTAAACTAGCACAGTACAAACTTTCCTCCATCTTGTCCATTCTGCTTTTCACTTCGTGCCCTCCATCTGAATTTGACGCGTATAGGGGCCCAACAACAAAATTTTGCCCTGAGGCCCCCTCGGTTATTCCGGCCATGGTTGTACGAGTGTCAGGCTCGAGGATTGTTTGATTTGGTTTGATTGGTTGTTGTTGCAGCCTGTAGCTGGTGGCCTGATGGGTGAAGCACAAGCTGGGAGACGGGAATTCTGACTGGAAGCAGAGTTGTAAATTGCCAGAGGGATGTTCACATTCAACTTTCTGCGAAGCAAAGCATCCATCCAGCAGAATGCCACGAGCAGCGAGACGCATGTGTTCAGTATAGATCTGATTTATTACTGTGTGTCCCCTCTGAAACAGGTGAAATGGTTCACATATTTAGATTGAACGCTATACAGCAAACAGTAGGTATAAATATTGCTGGGACCTGCGTGTTTACATCACAAATGTTGTATGCTGTTGTGTGAATGCTTCAGTGCAACGTTTTCTGCCAACAAGCCCTGCTGGTATGACGGTGTCTTAAGAACACATTCATTATAATTACAGCTACCCTGTCATTATTTTGCAGATGTGTCAACAAGTTACACGAGTGTATGAGTGACAGATACCCAGAGCATGCCACTGTTTAGTTAATACTTTAGTTAATAGGCTACTTATGAAAGAGTTTTGGATCATTGTCGTGAACAGCCGACAGGCAAAACCAGATTTATGAAAGTGGTGCCGAATGTAATGTGTGCAAATAATGCAGCAGTCTTTGTAATGTAGCAGAGGTAATGCAAACAACTAAGTCCTTTATAATGTGATTAAATGTAAAGATTATGTCACTCTTAAGTTCATATGAGGGCAACTTCTGACTGACATTTTGATTTGTCACACAAGTGTCACTGATGACGTTGCCGGTTAGAGGACCCTGCTATTTTGTTTACTAGCTCACTGCCCCACCTAAATGACACTGAGCCATCGTTGATGTTATTAATTACACCTGTGCTTTCCCTGCTATGACAAGTGAAAATGTCAACGTGAGAAAGGTCTGTTAACCATCTTTAAACCACCTTTAAGGACACATTGCTGGGCTGGTGAGTGCAATTCCGTCGGCTTCCTGCAGAGGGCAGAACATGTAATAAAATGCTTCCCACAGAGCAGGTCTTTTCTTAGGTACTTCCATCACCATTTTGCCAGAAAACAGTCATTTGAATCTGTTTGATGCTTGTCTGATGCCGGAATCTATTAATAAACGCCATCAGTGTAAATCTGATAAAAGCTCTTTTTGTGTGGTAAACTATAAAGCATTGCATGTTTCAGTGAAATGTTTTCAACAGCTGATTTTCAGTCATTTTAGTGTCTAAGGTTTTGTATTGTAATTTTTGTTGTATTTAAATGACATTCATACCAACTTTTTGAAAACATTACCATCCGTAACTAAGTGCTGCTTTGATTTTCCACACGCACGTGGACACACTATCTTCCCAATGACGAATTTCTGACATTCATACTTTATATTACACACCTTCCTATTTCTTGTTACATACCCGTATATAACTGTGTGTATATATATTCACTGTAGTTATTCCCAATACTCATCTATGTAATTCAAACGAGGAACCAGTATATACTATAATTGCACTAACCATGTACAGAATATTACCAGACACTAGAGTATGGTCCTAGTTTTTTGTTTTAGTTCAGCTTCTAGTTAAGATTTTAGTTACTATCTCTTTCTGCATCCCATACTGTCATGCCCCAGACCTTCAATAAACAAGTCAATGCACAGTACCAGGACCCTGAAATTGAAGCAGCTAAATGGAATTCAGCCATCTTTAATGTTACTATTGACACGTGCTTTTCCTACTGTGACATGTCTAAATGTCCGACAAATCACACCTAAGCATTCTCAGCTGCTCACAACTAAATGTAGAAACTCTTCAATGTCATCACCACTAAAATGTTATAAAATGACATTGCTATATGCTGTTTTTGGTCTAAGGCTCAGTGCAGCTTTTTCTATACGTCTCTGATACAACATGCCGATATTGCAAGCATAATTTATTTGTGAATGTGCTGTTTAGTGTGACCTTAATTATTGCGAGCTCCCTCCTCCATTGACTCTGATTAGACCCTCAGTTCATTCTTTACTGCGTTTCTCAACAGCCTCCCATGGTTGGCTGCAGATAGACCAGAATTCATTTTGAGCACGGATGCTCAACAGAAGAGCCAAGCAGCCAATCACACACTCTTAAAACCATGTACATGAACATGTGATTGTAAAGGAGAAGTGTGAATGTAAAAGGTAAGCACACACACAAACACTTGTGCTGTGGACTGATTGCAAGTGGGAAAAGGAACAAACAGCCCGCGTGTGGCTGATTGCAGCACAGGTAAAATTACTGCACTATTAGAGGATTATGAGTCAAACAAAAGAAAGCCTCACACATGTAGTGACTGTAGATTAGAGGTTTAGATTTTCCTCATGTCTGGCATGTTGTGTTTGACGTCTCTGGCAAAGGCCCACAAACTTGTCCTTGATGTTGTTATAGCAACCCCGTGTAAGTGTTTGGCGGAGGATAAATCATCCTCTCTGTTTGGAATAAAACAATGACAAGGTACGAGTAATCATCCCCAGCATCTGATGAACAGGGTACAACTCATCAGCACAAGAGGACTCGCAGCAGTTCCACGGCCACTTAAACTGATATTGACTGCCAAGACACATCTAAGAGCCTCCTTATTATGTAGCTTGTGCTCTGATTTTACATTACAGGCATGTATATTTTGCATGTTTAGTCCATTTTTTTTTCATTAAAAATTGAATTTCATTTGCTGCTCTAACTCAGCTTTCAAATAACTGAATTACCATGAAAAAAACCAAGACACTAACTCTCCCAACCACTCTGCATCTCTCAACACATTTCGAGGATGAACCAATCTGCACAGCAACAGTGATGTGTTTACTCTCCACATCCTGCCTTGGACATTAGCCAGAGACGGCAACAATATTTCTACTTGGGGTCTCATGAGGATCCATCCAACTTAGATAAAGGATAAGTCTGGTGTTAATCTATATTTTTCTTATTGTCAATAAATTCCACAAAAAGACAAAATCCAACAATTGTTGCCTAAAAACACATCAATGAGAAACACTGGCTGACATGTTCCTGAAATATACCATTTACTCCTGTCTGAGAAATGCTTGCTAAAAACCACAGCGCCCAGCTGTTTTAGAAAATGATTTATCCTTAAATATAATAAAACAAACAAATAAATAAACTATGTATTTGTGACCAGCCTGCAACTTTAATGTTTTGGTTCACTCTCACTGCTCTCACGTCATCGTTTTGTGATAAGGCTAGGCTTAATAAGCTCTGGCTTCAACCTACACATTTTTGGTCATTGCTATATTCTGTTCTTTGCATTTATTGCAATACACTATTGTAAATTGTGAGTTGCAATGACTGAATTAATTGAACCTGTATTAATTAATTTAGTTTTTTTGGCCGCGTACTACGGTGGCCGACAAGGGCAAACGCACTGCAAATCAAGAACTCAAGATTTACAATAGTATATTGCAATAAATGCAAAGAATAGAAATAATCCTATGGGATTTCAGGTGAATATAATTTCACCTGGCTCTTAGGGCTACGAACATGACATTAAAATACACGCATTTTTAGCCTTGCTAGCAGCTGGCGATCAGGCCTGATTAGAGACTCATCACATCAGTTTGGATTCAGCTCATTGTTGAATGGCTGAGGGTTTTAAATGAAGGGGCTGCACAGTCTGATTGACTTGGAAATGCACCGGGAAGCCAGAATGCAGGAACAATTGTTGCACTGTGTCATGGTGCACTCTGGGAAAGGCAGGGTTTAGGATGCAGTAATTACCATGTGCCTTCTGGCAGAGATGTAAAGAGGCTTTCAATAGATCTCTATGCACCTGGAGACAGTACTAAATCCAATGAGGGAGAGTGATTGGTCTACCATTTCTTGATTTTCTTTCACCATATCAGAATTTAACTGAAATAAGGCATTCTAAAAAAAAAAAAAAAATGTAAGTGGTTATAGCTTTACACAACTTCATGGCTAAAAGGACCACATATTTGATTGGTTTGAACAATGATCTAACACCCAGTATTTAAAAGGACGTTAGATCCTACAAAAGCTTTGACATGTTGCACAGCGAATGTGAGTTTATATTTAAATCAGACACAATATGTGGAGAAGCTTAAAGAAATGTTATTTCTGGCTGTTAGTGTCCACAGACTCTCTGTATATAAGCGCCTTTTCTGTGTATCCAGTACACTGTTTCTATTAATGGATTGCCCTAAACCCACTCTCAGTAAGGACAATCCTAAAGTCTGTTACAGTGCTAATTCCCTTCAGTTTGAGATAACCACAGACTCACAGAAAACAAAAACATGATCAGGTTCTGCAGCAGTATTGTACATATCGGAATTACAGGGATGATTTCTATAGACGATTGTTAAAATATCTATGAGTGAATGTATAGGCAATCAGAGACCATATGCCAAAATGGTGACCGCAGATAACTTAAAGCAGCAATAGTCTGGCTGCTCATGAATTTAGTGTAATATTGACAGAAAAGGTCAAATGTTCTACAAAAAGTACATGTCTTTAAGTGACCACATCCATAAGGGGGCATTAGGTGGCTGAAATAGATACTCAAGTCTAAGCTGGGATTAGCGGTGCAGCTCCGTATATTGCCAAGGGATTTCTCTTTTAACCTTATGGCTTCAGGTGATGCCGAGGGGGGCGGGGCGACAAGGTGGTGCTGAGCCGGAATAGAGACAGGAGAAACACTGTGATGTAGGATGCTTCTCTCAGTCCACTCTAATCACCCGAATTATTGCTCAAGTGATTGACTTCCAATTCATATGACCCTTCACACAGTCCATTCAAACGCCATGTTATGTGTGAATACATTATGTGTCTTGGTCTTTTCTCTCAAATCCTATGCTTATATACAAAACACTATAATCTTGGCATACCAGTATAGAAAGTGACGTTAGAGACTTATAGCAGAAGAAACGTCTGTTCCTGTGACACCTGCATTTTAGCGAGGAAAAAAACAGCAAAACATGTAGCTTTGACTTTTATCAGCTCTTTTATATTATATATTTTAATAATCAAACTGTCGTCAAAGAGGTACTTGCATTGTGAAAAGGTAATATTTTCCTCATGAGAAAACTGCTGTATGTGAAGTACATGTCATTTCCACTCAAAATTACAATTTTGCCTCTCTGCAAAAATTAGTTTGGAATTTAACTGGATTGAACTATGACATGTTTGTCTTTTCGTGATGTCATGACAGGAAATGCTTCAAAAAAAAAGGTAAGTCTGATTGGTCAGCAGTAAAATGGTAAAAGTATCAAAAGTAAAAGTTCTCGTTTAGCAGAAAAATGTCTCACGCCAGTGTTATATTATTATGTACATATTATATTATTGGATTATTATTAATGATGCATTCATGTGTACTAGAATCTTCTGTTGCAGCTGGTTGGGGTGGAGCTATTTTTAACTGTTATGCTGTTGGTTAAACTTATAGCAATGTGTTGGATTTTATAAAATCATCATAGGTTTTGTGTAAAATATTTTGTAGTTAATCTGCAAAGTAACTAGTACTTTGCAGATTAACTACAGCTGTTAAATAAATAGTGGAGTAAAAGGTACAATATTTCCCATTGTACCTTTTGGAAGGTGTTTGTACTTTACTTTGAGTATTTCCATTTTGTGCTACTTCCGTTTCTCTACTATAGATGAAAAAACAGCAATATTCATATAATAGTCCTTTCATTTGATTAATAGATATATTTTTTACTTGTAAATGTATTTTCTGATGACTCCAGTCATGCTGTGCCTGCGCTGTGAGCTGTGCACAGTGATGGCAGGTGCAGGGATGGACAGGTCTCCTCCCCTCGTCTGATCTGGGACCTGTCAGCTCAGTCTTCATCCTGCAGAGCACCAATTATGGACAGCGGGCATCGATATTTTTGGTGACGCTGCGTTCGGACAAAGGGATCGGACATATTTCTCTGGAGAAATATATGACATTTCTGTTTTGAAGATGGGATTATACAGAAGCAATCAGAGGGGACTCGCTTGTTTGGTCGACTTACAAAACTCCGCGTGAAAAGGCTTTAAACAGGTGAGCTGGGAATGTGCAATACTCTGAATATAGATCCAGTGGTAAAAGAAAATAGTTCTGCGATACAGGATGCATGGATGAATCGAAAACAGGATCATGTGTCAGATGATGCATTTTAGTTTTCCTCTTGTATCTCTAAAACTGTTCTATAATGCTTTTATAGAGATTTAGTAAAAAAAAAAAAAAATGTATAAAAGAAATCTGCATTAGCTGTCGGTTTCTGTCTTCTAATTTCCACTTTGACTCTCCGGTGTTCTGCAGCCTGTCGCAGCAACAGGTTCATTGTCGAAGATGCTCAAATAAATTCCCACTAAAACTGTCAAGGCTTTAATATTTTCAGCATCATTTTAGGCAACTTGTCACTGTTACAAATGTCACTGCAAACACAAATTGTGGACTACAGAAACAACATATTAGACATATTGTAAAGCAAAACAAGATATTCCTATGCCATATGAATTATCACCTTATTATAAGTCTTTAGCAGCCGCCATGTATCCAATAGTGCGTTAGTTAAACAGCGCAGGCCTAACATCTTATTTAAGATGTGTACATTTGTAGGAGATTATAGAGAAACTACCAGTCTATTAAAACTCCTCATCAAATCAACAAGTGCATTTCCATTTCTAACTGGATTTAATGATAATGAGCAAAGAAAAAAAAGGTAGATTTGTGAAGGCGATGTCCCGATGAATACACAACCTTATGTCGAGTCTCAAGCCTCTTAGTGAGTGTTGACACCTGGGTGCAGCAGAGCAACTAATCTCCAGGAACAAAAACAATAAAAATAATAAATAATAATAATTGAAACATTGGTTTTGATTTGAAAGATCCCTCTATTACAGAGGATGCACAGTTAAATCATTACACATCTCTGAACCAAAGCATCATTAGGCCTATATTCATATATTTTAAACATCAGTTCATTCAGAGACTGCCTGATTTCTATTGCAAGTGTCGTCATCACATTCAAATATTAGTAGGTATGAGTCCGGCTCGAGTTTTGTGCATCAGTAAATTCACAGATTGTTACTGGACATAAAGACAGGACTTTCTCCCAACACAGTGTATTTTCTTAACTTCTATTTTTATGTTAAAATTGTATGTATGCTATATGTTGTACACTAGAATGCAAGTATATCATCATAAGGGTTTTTTAAAATACATTTTAGTATATAAATAATATATATATACACCACAAGTGGTATGCATTTCATTCTTTTTTGGAACAATTGCACCATCATCCTCTATAGTCTGTGACTTAATTCAGTTGTGGTTGTCACGTTTGAAAGCAGGAAAATATAGTTTAAAAAAAAACAGACGTAAATCACATCACAATCACGCTGATTTCTAATAACCTCAAAACAGTTCATTATAAACATGCGTTCTGAGGTCACACCGTTGGCTTTACCTTCTGTCACCCTTCAAGCACTCGGCTTTTTGGTGATTCTATCAGTGTGATTTAATTTAGTGGGGGTTGGTTAACTCCCTGGTATTAGCACTAATCTACGTGTGCACGTGTTACAACCATTGGTGTTCCCCAGAGATCAGTGAGTCATTATTTACCAGTAGACAAAAAAAATCTATCATTTGAAGCAAATTGCACATTCCATTTTTAGATTTGTAATTGGGTAGAAATGTTCTCAAAAGCCTAAAATCAACCTGCACTGTATCAAAATATAAAAGATTTTTTAAATTGCAGCTCCTGGAGACTTTACAGGAGCATATGGCTGACTTGGCTGTTTCTCCAGACTGTACCTAGAACTGAAGAGAGTCACTGCCCTCAGCCACGTACAGTTGTACCTGTTCTTTGAGTGGTGCCCTATTAGACTTAACCTGCTGTATACACGACTGAATATAGCAACTACAGTCTACCTGTAAGCCTTAGCTTAGTTATTTTAAAAACCAGCTGATCGTTCACAGAGAGAGGGCACTGATCCTGTTTAGTGTTAAGGACATAATGAGGATGTATTTTTAGGTGCTACTCTCAGACAAACAGTGAAAAGTGGCGTTCAGTAAACACATCAACAACACAGCTCTCATGAGGGAAATGACTTGTTGGTTTTTGCTATATGATTTCTGGCTTGTAAAATCTGATATATGTATGTTGCAGTCTCATAGTGTGTTTTTCTCTGTATCTGTGTGCTCCTGGCCAGCAGAGCCGGATACGACAACATGGCAAAAATCGGCAGCGAAAAGTCCTTTTTAAGCAGACATCGGTTGTCCACCAACACGCCCGATGAGGAGCTCGCTGTCATTGAAAATGGGGACAGCAGGTCTGATATCACCATGAAATTCTTACAATTCAAGCTGTGCCTTAGTGCTTTAACTGTTCTGACGACTGAAGACTCATTTCTGGGCCTCTGACAGACTGAAATTAGTCACTTGCCTGGTACAGTTTGCAAGGCATGATCTTGAGCATGTTTTTTTTCCAACCCTGCTGTCTTCCAGGACTCACTCTCTTTGTGAAGACAACTCTGAGAGAGCGCTGTCTTCAGAGTCCCACAGAAACTCATTTACAGGTGCTGGGGCAATGGCCAGGTAAACTTCAATAGTAATACTTTAAGTTCTTAGTTGGTATTTACCAGTGGTGGAAAGTACATTTACTCAAGTCCTGTACTTGAGTACAATTTTGAGGTACTTCACTTGAGTATTTCCATTTTATTTTACTTTTTACAGTACTACCCCCTATATTTCAGAGCGAAGTACTGTACTTTTTACTCCACTACATTTATTTGACAGTCAGTTACTGGTTACATTTGAGATTAAGATTTGAAATAAAAACATATAATAAGCTTATAAAATATGACACATTGTTAAAGTATAGACCAGTGGTTACCAATCATTTCGGCTTGTAACCCTTTACAAAAAAACGTCCAAAATGGTCCAATATTTCACAAAAAAAGCAAAGATTCAATCAAAAGTCCAACAAATCAAAACATATCTGTTGTTTTCTTATTTCCTCTGCCATTAATCATCTCACGACCTCTCAGATTTATCTGGTGACCCTTTGAGGCGGCCCGACCCCTAGGTTGAGAACCACTGGACTAAACTACCCAACTGTTTATGATGTAGATAAACTACCAACCCCTCAACCAGCTACGACAGTAAAATGCTGCTTACACACTGATGCATCAGTATAAACAATCTAATAATGTCATACAGCTTAAGTAGAAGTTTGAATGAAGGACCTTTACTTGTAATGGAGTGTTTTTACATTGTCATACTGGTACTTTTACTTAAGTATATCTATCTATCTGAATACTTCCTCCACCATTGGTATCTACATATTCTGTGAGACGATAAAACTAATAGTCCATTCCTAGCCTAGATGGGTGTCACTTTGTTCTGTTTTACCTCCTGCTAACCCTCTAGGCTCTCTTACTTCTTCTTCATGCTGTGGAACTGGGCGTCTCACAGAGTAAACCCTGAAGCCGAGAGGCATGACTCTTTCCTCGAGCGCTTCAGAGGCCCTGAGCTCAAAGACTTCTCCAGTCGAGAGAGCAATGCCCAGTCTGTGGGCCACAACGACACAATCCGTAAGAGAAAGTAAGTACTGGACTGTGATGGTCAGTGCCTTAAAGTTTCATTTTCAGTACTCACGGTGAGAATGGTTTCTTTGTTTGAACATTTTCAAACAAACCCACCAAACAAGAGTACAATCGATTCCTCAAATCTTTGACGAGTCACACTGGGCTGAATGAAATTAGAAAATGATGTTAAAGTCACATTGAAACGGAAGTTAGAGCGTCTTTAGCTTCACCAATGTTGCTGTGGAGAGATAAGGGAGCTTCAGAGGACTGTTGGCCGCCACACAAACCAGCCTCACTCGCATTGTTAGATCAGGTGGAGGTGACTAGGAGTGAAACTAATACATTAGACCTCAACCACATTCTTTGGAAATGTAAACAAAGTCTTTGCCAGCTGACATCCAAACACACACCTTACTACTATGATATTGCTCTGCTAGCTAACCACTAATGGTCAAGTGTGGTTTTATATGATGAGCGGTGTACCAGTCACCCCAAATCACATTTGATTGGATACATTTATGGGAGATCAAGATGAGTCATCAAAAATAGTTTTACAGGAAGACAGAGGGATCTTTAACAAACTAAAATACTCAAAAATTACATTTTTACATTTAGCATGCAATGATGTGAATAATCAACACAGGGACTATGTCTTTAAAGACTAAGAGCTTTAATGTCTGACACTGAGGGTTCACTGTATAAAAATCTTGTCCTTTATTTCTTTCCAAAGTCTTGCCAGTAAGTGGCCGCTAGCTGCTTACAACATGAATAACTGCAACAACACAGATGAGTAAGTGTGTGTATATCTGTGTCAGAAAATAGAATTCAAATAGAAGAATAGATACATTAGTCATGGATCATGCTGGACATTTTAGCGTCTTGTGTATCATGTAGCTAATGTGGTATAATCTGCAGTAAATAGCATAGCTTATAGCACAGAAGTCCTTGAAACATGTCTTCCAATTCTCCTTCCCTTCCTTTTTGGTGTTTCCTCCTGCATTAGACAGATGATACCTCTGTCCCTTTGCTTGCTTGAGGGATTTTTTTTGTTGAAAGTTATGATGTGGGTTGCACTGATTTAACCTTTGGGGAATATCTGGCATATTCTGATAGTAAGCTTATAGTGGTTGTGAAGTGGTAAACTGAAAGAAGACATGGAAACTTACCTGCATTATGATTCCATCTGCTCGACAAACGTATGACCTGCACCAGATCTTCCAACAAAGCATTGAATCCAAAACTGTGAAACCTCCACTAGACCCCCTTCATGTAGTCTGGTAGCCCTCTGACAGCTCCTCATAGACTACCTCCGTCCTTTTTTACCACCATAAAAAAAAAACTAAAATTGTGGTCCATAGCAAAAAAGAGGACAAAAAAGAGGAGATTAAAAAAGATGAGAAAAAGGAGGAGAAAAAAGACGAGACGAAAGACGGGGACAAAAAGGAAGAGGAGAAGAAGGACGAGAAGAAAGATGACAAAAAGGATGAGAAGAAAGACGAGAAGAAAGATGATAAGAAGGATGATAAGAAAGATGATAAAAAGAAAGAGGAGCCACCGTAAGTACACCAGATACAGGAAATTGAATTATAGAAAACACACATCTGTCTGTTTCATACTTACTGTATATAAAAAATTTAAAAATCGTGCAACAACATCAAATAATGTTGAGTTGTTTTTAGGAAAGAAATCTGGATTATGGATCCAGCCACAGACCAGTACTACAAATGGCTGACCGTCATCGCAGGCCCAGTATTTTATAACCTGATGATGATTGTAACAAGGTATTGTCCATTTAACATGCTTTAAAACTTACTCACTCAGTGGGACGCGCACAAAATATAAAATGTATTCTCCTTGTCTTCTAGAGCCTGTTTTAACGAACTCCAGGACACATATACAAACCTCTGGATAGTCTTGGACTACAGCTCAGACTTCATCTACTATGCGGACACATTTGTCAGATCAAGAACAGGTCGGATTCTTGAAAATGTTTCAAGACAGAATTTACACATGTACACCAATTTGAGTCTATTGTACTTTTAGATTTGGCTCCTAATTTCGTGTTTTCCCTCAGGTTACCTGGAACAAGGCCTGCTGGTAAAAGATTCCAAGAAACTAAGAAATAAATACAGAACAACATCTCAGTTCAAATACGATATGATCTCAATGATACCCACTGATCTGCTATTTCTGAAATTTGGATTCAACAACCCAGAGTTCAGATTCAACCGTCTTTGCAAAATCTCAAGGCTTTTTGAGTTCTTTGAGCGGACTGAAACCAGAACCAGCTTCCCGAACATGTTTCGCATCAGCAATCTCGTACTTTATATCCTCATTATTATCCACTGGAATGCTTGTATGTTCTTTGCCATTTCGAAAACCATTGGTTTTGGATCTGACACGTGGGTATATCCCAATATCAGCCACCCAGAGCACGGTCGCTTGGCCAGAAAGTACATCTACTCCCTGTATTGGTCCACACTGACCCTCACCACCATCGGAGAGACCCCACCACCAGTCAGGGATGTTGAATACCTCTTTGTCATTGCCGATTTCCTCACTGGTGTGCTGATCTTTGCTAGTATTGTCGGTAACGTTGGTGCCATGATCTCCAACATGAACGCCTCTCGTGCTGAGTTCCAGGCAAAGATCGACTCCATAAAGCAGTACATGCAGTTCCGAAAGGTCACCAAAGACCTGGAAGCCAGGGTCATCAAGTGGTTTGACTACCTGTGGACTGAGAAGAAGACCTGTGATGAGAAGGAAGTTTTGAAGAACCTCCCAGACAAGCTCAAGGCTGAGATTGCCATCAACGTCCATTTGGATACGCTGAAAAAAGTGCGTATTTTCCAGGATTGCGAAGCCGGTCTGCTGATTGAATTGGTGCTCAAGCTGCAGCCACAAGTGTTCAGTCCTGGAGATTACATCTGTAAGAAGGGGGATATTGGCAGGGAGATGTACATTATCAAGGAAGGGAAGCTAGCTGTGGTGGCCGATGATGGAGTCACTCAGTTTGTAGTGCTCAGTGATGGCGCATACTTTGGGGAAATCAGTATCTTGGGTATTAAGGGCAGTAAAGCAGGCAACAGGAGAACAGCCAACATCAGAAGCGTAGGCTACTCTGATCTCTTTGCCCTGTCCAAAGATGACTTGGTGGAAGCTCTCACTGAGTATCCAGACGCCAAAAAAGCTCTGGAGGAGAAGGGGAAAGCCATCCTGATGAAAGACAACCTGATTGATGAGGCGGTCGCCAACGCCGGCGCCGACCCCAAAGACATAGAAGAGAAGATCATCAAACTGCAGAGCAACCTGGACATCATGCAGACCAAGTTCGCCAAGCTGATGGCGGAGTTAATGTCTAGCCAGACGAGGATGAAGCAGAGGGTCACTCAGATGGAGGCCAAAGTGAAATCCATACAACCAGAGGACCTGTCAGAAGTGGTGGCCGACAAAGACAAAAAAGTGCAGTAATGTGAGATACCTGAGAACTTTACAGGAAATGGAGAGTGACACTTTTTAAAGGCCCATGTTTATATCTATTTATACATCTCTGTTTATTATCATCATAATGTGTCAAATTGTGTACAGTGTATACAGCAAATACATATTTTTGTGTGTATGCTATGATTGACAGCCAATTTCATGTTGTCATGAAACTACTTGAGTATGTTGATCAGAAGCACATGTGTATGCAAAAAAATGGCTTTTCATAGCCTTAGAATAATGAGGAATGTTTTTTTTTCCTGATCAGTATTGACATTTCCCCCAGAAAATACGTTGATCTATCTGTAAAGTATGAACGACAGTTCATACAGAATAATGACTGTAATATCCATTTGATACTGTATGTGAATGTACAAAATAAACCCAAATGCAGTTCTGTTTATAAGTTATTATCAGCATGCACTATCAGTTGTAAAATGTGAATAAACATTAAAATGTTCATATAACATATACTGTATGTCTAGATTGTCCTTTTGTAGGTGAGAGAGAAAGTTTTAACAATTTCTGCAGCACTGTGAATTCTACAATACATATTTTGATTGTCGTCCTTCATCAGGACTGTGTGGATTGGGTTTGATTTGATTGACAAACAACCCATCAAATTTTGATTCAAATGTTGCTAAATCCTGATTCGTGCATAGAGGTACCTTTTTCAAACTGAGCCCCACCCCCCATTTCAAACAATCGAGAAGGGCACAGAGAAGAAAAATGTAATACAGTAATCTCTCATGTGAAATCACCAAAACTGTTCTATCGAGACTTTTGTGTTCATATAGGAAATCATTAGTCATAGTTAGAACCTGATTGAAAGACGTTGAGAGAAAAAGTTTTTCTGGGCCTTTAAACCTGCATTAACAGATTGTTTGGCCAGTTGAATGCAGCAGAAACAAGCTCACAACACTGACATCTTGTGTCTTTTAAGTTGATAGTGTATAGTGAACTTGTTAGCAAACAGTTTCTTATTTACACATCCAGAAGATACAGAGCAACATTAGCACTCATTTGGAGTCGTGTTTCTGGCCACCTAATGAATGTAAAACCAATATTTACTCTCTTTTAAACTTTTTGGTCAAAATCTACTCCTGAGAAAAATATCTGGCTCTTCAGCCTCTACATGTAAATGCTCCACTATGTTCACTAGCTAGTTGCTAACTTGGTCTGTCTGGTGTTTGGTGCTGAGCAATAAGTGTAAAGTAGATTTTTAGAGCTTTTTGCTGAAAACAGTTGCCAGCTGCGGCCAAAAACTACACCATAAGAACAGCGAGACTAAACCAAAACAGAAAAGTTGCAGACTGTAAAAACAAAATGAGTTCAAAGATGCTATAAAGCTACGTAGAGCTCAGAGAAACTGAAGAGTGGTAATTCTCTTGGGGTTTCTCCCTATGCTAGACCCCTTTCACATTACACATAGTCATGTGACCTATTATTAATATAACAATATTGACTATAGCAGCTTTAAGTTATCTATATCATATGTTGTTAGTGGAAATTCCTTTAATGCATATTAATGACAAATTTGATAGATTTTTTCACCTTTATTTACTTTGCATAATAGTTAATTTACATAAGAGTTTCACATTATCTGCACATTCTTTATGTACCTGAGATATTTGGCCAAATAAAACATTTCATGTGACTCTTTTCCTTATAGGGGCATTGCACATTTGGCAACTGCACTTACAAGTGTGCAATCGAAAAACACTTAATAGAAACAAACCGAAAGAAGAGAAACACTTCTTTTAGGATGTGAAAGTCTGAACCTGACCAGCCAGTAAATATATTGTGAAACCCTGCAAGCTATCGAAACCACACTATCTGGTCAGGTTCACTGTTTCACAAAACACAGTATTCATTTTATATGTAATACAAGAGGCACAACACAGAAATACTTTAAAATAACCGTTAGGTTAATGTGAGTTTGTTCTCATACTGACAGGAAAAAGTTCAAATATAAGCTTGTCAGTGAGGCTATTTGGGTTAGCAGTAATATAAAAAGCTTCACCTCAACACACTACAATGACAATTGTAACCGAGGAGCACCATTATCCTCAGTCCACTCAGTTGTGGGAATAGAGCCTGAGGACTGAATACTGCTACACCATGAGGAAGTGAAAAACATGAGAAAAGTCAGACTAAGTCAATAAATATACTGTATATATGTGGCATTCACTAAAATCCAGTGTATAAGTGCACTTTCACAGTTTCACAAATCAAATATTGTTCACGTTTGCCCAGAAACAAAACACACAAGAAAAAAGAAATCATTTAAGTGCCATGTTAAACTCTTTGGGAAACCAAATGTACTGTATATGAAAGTAACTCTCAAAGGAAGTTAGGCCTCAGAGTGAAAGGCCGACAGTGGAGTATGACTGGTAGAGGTTGGTTAGGCACGGGGTTATTGCAGCATTTTGTTTCATGTCACTTCCCTCTGTATTTTTGTGATACTCCCTTTTTTATTAAAATGCAGTCAGAAAACTTTCTTTGTGGATCTGTCACAGCATCCCAAATCCTTTGGCATAAGTGATGGCCTTGAGGAGTCTTTCTTTCAGTTTTTCCTTGGAGGAGTATTCTGGGAGCAGCAGCGCATTAAAGCAGGTGTGAGAGGTTGGTAGCCTGAAAAAAGGGATGAAAAGTAAGAGCAGTGGCGCCACAAATGGGGCAAATGTGAACTGAGACAAGCTAAACGTGTGGGTCTGAGCAACAACAGAGTGTTTTGAATCTTTCCTCATTTGACAGACACAAGAACAAAATAACAAAGACTAACTGTCAGTTACTGGTATGTTTTAGGCATGTTTGATGATAAATTACAGAAATAATGCCCTGTTTCTGCCCTCTCTAAAAAAAACCCCAGGGCTCTAGTTCTTTACCTGATCATCTATTGTGCCTGAAAATATTGAAATAAAACCTCCAAAAAGCTGACCGTTCTGTACCTGTCTGTGTCAGAGCCATTCTTGGCGATGATCATTTTTAATTTGCCGAGCCCACCAACTGGTGCTCTGTCTGTGCCGGTGGTAAACTGAAGAAACAACCTCTTCTGCTCCTCTCCAAAGGAGTGAATCGTTTCCCAGAAATCTCTGTGTGCAGAAAATATACCACCTATTAAACAGCAATGAAATGAATGAATGGAGTGTGACCGTGACTGATTAAAACATGTCTTAATGTGGAAAAAAGGTAAATCTTACTTGATAATTTGACTGTCTTTGCTATAACCTCCATCGTATTCTGTTGTCTTTTCAAGTGCTTCAAAGTCAAGTTTCTGTGAAATCCCAAGAGATTGTTCTGTAAGTCATAAAACACTGGCTACAATAAAGTAACAAAAATCTAATTTAAGGTGTGCTTTCTCACCCTGCTTCCGCAGATAAGCAGCTCTACTTCTTCAGGTCTAAACAAATATTTCAGTGGGGATTCGTTTGTGACAATTAGAAAACCTTTTTTGAAGGCTTTGAATTGTCTCTCCACGCTCTTGTTCAGTATGTAGTCAGCATAGAGGTCCACAAACTCCTGTGAATTACAGATGGAAAAAGTAAAAACACATGTTAAATGTACAGCAAAGCAATTATTTACTTTCTTTCATAACTGCAGTAAAATGAATGTGAATCTTTGACCAACAGTGAGTCGGTGTCTTCTGTGTATTTTAAGTGATGTTTCTATACACTTTCTCTCAACAGAGGAAAGACGACCTACAGATTGTACTGTCATGGAAAAGGCAGTTGAATTGCATAATTTTCAGCATATTTCATATACACTGAGTTCCTATTGCTGTGCTTGTGAAATGTACATTCAAATCAAAAGAGGAACAAGAAATATACATCAGTTATTGATAATAATGTAGCTAGACACTATCTGAAGACATGTCAGAAACAACCACTGCCCTTCCACTACCATGATAGAGTTACTGCAGCTCTTAAACTGAGGATTTCAGACATTTCACCTGTCTATTCTCCTTAGTAACAGGGATCTGGTCTCCCTGCTCTTTTAAGTCATATAAGACCGGGTTTCCAAAAAGGTCAGTGTGTGATATCTGGAAGGTGAGCATCATGTCTTCCTCTACATTGCCGGTATATTCAAGCAACTCCTTCAGACTCTGGTAGAGAACCTGCAAGAAGACAAGAAGAAACATCGGCTGTTAAAGAAATAGTTCCGGATTTTGAGAAATATGCCTGCATGATTTCTTTTCAAGAGTTAGTTGAAAAGATCGATACCACTCTCATGTCCGTCCGTAAAGTATGAAGCTACAGCCACATGACAGTTAGCTTAGCTTAGCATACAGACTGGAAACGGGGGGAAAAAGCTAGCCTGGCTCCATCCGAAAGTAACTAAATCCAACTACCAGCAGTGGTATCAGTCTCATCTAACTCTCGGCAAGGAAGCGAATAAGCAGGTTTCCCAAGGTGTTGAAGAGTGCTACATTTTGTTACATCTAAAAAGACTAATCCTACAGTAAAAAAAGATTTAGCTTTATGTTTGTGGTTTCTTTCCAGCAACTCTTAACATTACAATGAAACATCATCTTCAGCAATTGAAGCTGTTTCCAAAACATATTTGGAAATACAGAACTGATGTATTGTCTTTCACTGTATATTAACTTTGGAGAAAGTTACTGTACTGCATGTGAGTCTGACAGGTCCAAGTAGGTCCCTTTCTTGCCCATGAGTTTCCTGTAGACAACCATAGGGAAATGTACGTCCAAGATGCAGTTGTTGTAAATGGCAAGCCCCAGGACGAGTCCAACGAGAGTGTACTGCGCTTCATTCTCCAGTGAGGATGAATTAAACCAAAAAAGTTTTGTGTCGTCGTCGTAGGTGAACATTCCTGTTCAGAAAGTCAAACACAGAGAGAGAAACACACATAAGGAAAAATTAAATACTTATAGAAATAATTAAACATTTTGTGAAATACTCTTATTTGCTTTCTTGCCGAGAGTTAGATGAAAAGATTGATACCAATCTCATGTCTGTACAATAAATATGATGCTACAGTCATTAGCTTAGTTTAGCACAAAGACTGGAAACAGGAAGAAACAGCTTGGCTCTTTCCAAAGGTAACAGAGTCAGTATCTCTAAAGCTCACTAATATCTTGTTGGTTTAATCTGTACAAAACAAATGTCTTATAGTTTTGCCTTAACCGTGAGGTTGCCAGGCAACAAGCTGAGACAACTTTTAATTTTTATACTTTGGTGTTTGTATGAATTAAAAAAACAGGATATAACGTGTTAATTTGTAATCTTTAGAGGTGTTGGTAGGCAGATTTTTTTTACCTTTGGACAGAGACAGATTTCCCCGTTTCCATTCCCAATGCTAAGTTAACGGTCTCCTGACTGTAGCTTCATATTTATTGTACAGCTATGAGAGTGGTATCGATCCTCTCATCTCACTCTTGGCAAGAGAGCAAGTAAGTGTATTTCCCAAAATGTTGCGCTATTCTGTTGATATGATATAAAACAGGGACACATGGGAAGCAAATGTAAACACTGTAAAATTGTGATTTCACCTATGTCAGGATTGAAAATTTCTTCCAAGACCAACTGGAAGAACTCCTTTGAAACCCCTCCCTCGTCTACTCCTTGCTCCCCCTCAAACTCAACAAACAGCTGCTTCTTCAGGTCAGACGGATTCTCCATGGAGATCATCTCCAGCTGCAACACAGGGGAGGATTGAATTCATTGACAAACACAGCAGGACTGACCCTCAATTTGACATCCCATGCACATGCAACAGTAATATATCATGCTGTAACTCACTCTGACGAGGGCGTCGTCGATGATGTGATCTCTGCGTACTTTGAGCTTGAGATAGGGGTTGGGCTGCTGGCCCTGGGCCATGCTGTAGAGGGCCGTGAGGCGTCGCTCGCTGTACATCCTGATCCTGTTATCGTAGTACAGCCCTTGGTTCTTGGTGATGACATTGAGGATGAAGGGGCAGGTCTGGAAAGAAAACTTGGTTTCAGCGTTGACCTTGAAGAAGGTGAAATCCTTGTCCATCTCCACCACTTCGTTCACTGACTCGTTAATAAAATCCTCAAAGGGGATGAGGGGTCTTATGCTATCTATAGGTCTGACACCCAGTTCTTTCTCCAGAGGATCGACCCGGGGACCCTTCTTATAGAGCCGCTCCTCACCCAGCAGCTCATGTAGGCTGAGCTCATCGGACTCCAAGTCTTCCTCTTCCTCGTCGTTGTGCTCCACATTAACATCACCACCGAGGATACTTGCGTAGAAGACAACTTTTAAACACTGGGTCGCAGCCACCACAGTCGTGTCATCATTTACCAGATTTTCACTGTCATATTCATTGCTGACGACTGTGAAAGTGATAAGCTGCTGGAAGGTCTCCATCATACGGCGGGTGTGTGGGAGACCGTACATGGACCAGAGCTTTGACAGCCTGGCGAGCGCAGTCACCGGCAGCTTGCTCATCGCTTTGCAGAACTGCGGCAATGCCACTTCCAGGTACTCGGGGCTGTGAAGGTTACTGTTCTCCAGCACGATGATGAAGATGTTCAGGTAATCTGGGTTTGTTTCATACACATCAAGGTATTCCAGGTCAAGTTCCATATTTGGAGTGAGGTAAATGAGTGCATTTACAAGAGCTGCCTCTACCTGGTCGATGTTTAGAAGTCTGTCATAGACTCTCCTCACGGCGCCGATGTCCACTGTAACCTCACAAGGGTCGAACGCTTCATTAGGACCCTCGTCTGGTAAAGCAGCTGCAGAGGAAGCACCCGTCTTCTCTAAGGTTTGCTCACTCTGCTCTTCATGCTTGTCCACATCTGTTGGTTTAAAAGAGTCAAGGTTTTCAGTAGCATTGGGTTCATCCTTCCTGAAACTCTTCATCAGGGCATCTGCATTGGAGAAAATCCTGCCGATGACGCGGATGAGAGCGGAGTAGTCTCCTTCCTCCTCGCAGAAACTCAGGATCATACATACAGTGTTCTCTGTGAGATAATGAACATCTAGACCAAAACAGTAAAAGGAAAATTTAATTAACACAGCGAAGTGATTCAAAGTCAGTGCCCATAAGAGTCTTAGTCAGTTTTACAGTACCTGAGAAGTCCTCCTTGGTGGGACAGAGGTCCGTATCGCTCATCTTACTGTCCAGATTAATGTTTTCGTTGGCACTGGAGTCTGAATGTGGGGTGTCAGATGATTCTTTCTTGGAGGGGTGAGGATTGCAGAGTTTGGCATTATTTTTAAACAGCTCAAGCGCTTTGGCAGCTGCTGAATTTCTATCCAAAGGTCGAAAATCACAGCATGATGCGCAAAACTCATTCGTGCAGTCGCCATTTCCACAGCCTTCAGTTAACTGCCGAAAGTAGCGCTCAATTAGATGCTTTGCAGCCGCTCTGTTCCTGCGCGAGATGTTTAAACAAGAAGTCAGACTGAGGATTCAGTCATCTATGGTTAGAAAAAAACACATTCTTGCAATGCAAATAATAAAATAATGTCGAATGAATTTCGCTACCCAACAGAACTGAATATTAAACAAACACATGTTCTTGTTTTAAAAGGCAAAGGCAAAATGACACAGAGATGGGAGAAATATTAGTTTAACTAATTGCAAGTATATTAGTTTAAACTAGTTTAACTAGTAGTGCAGGTCCAAATACAGTGACTTACATTCGGCTGGATTCAGGTACCCTCCTGCAGGCCTAATTTACAGTCCTCTGAAAGAAAAGTTCAGCAATGATGTCAAATTATACTTAGCCCACTTTAAATATACAGCAAGTCAACAGTCAGTTGATTATTAGGTTATTAGGGTCTTGGTCAACTAAGGAATTTTTACATCAACTTTTAGCCCAATAGTCAGGAACTATTCATCATAACTGGAAAACGGGCATGTATCTGTTATATCCCGACAGACACTCGATTTTTGAGCCAGATACTGATATCACTGTCTGATAATGGTATATCAGCCAATATATATTTTTCTTTTTTAACATAAACACATATCATGAACAAACATTTTTGATAACCCTTAAATTGAAGTGTGTAAAGAATTGTGACAAAGATGGTGGGATGGTGGGACTATTTGGAATCTGGGGGTGGGGCAAAGTATTAGGTGTTCAAGCCCCTCAGAAGCCACAGCTGGGGGACCCTGGCATAGACTAAGCACAGCAGAGCCTCACCTGCAGGGGGCAGGATTGCTCAGATTATTTCAAAATATATATTCAAATTTGGTGAATGGCTTTGCGTAATTTGGAAGCGTCCCATATCTGATGACGCTGTGGGGGAATCAGCACCGTGATGCAAGTTAAGACAAATTAGCTGATTTCAAATTGCTGGAAAGCTGTGTGCTTACTGCGTCATAATAATCAGCCAAGGTGCTGAATCTGGGATCCGAAGCGGAAAATTGCTGGCCACCCGCCGGTCCCGCTGACCAGCAGGGTTCCCGCTGATTCAGACTGTGGTTCTGTCTCTCTTGTGCTACTTCTAATTTGCGCCTGTCAGTTGGACAAAGAGACACTGGTGCATCGCGTTATGACAAACGCATCATCAATATTACCTCTTAATATATTCAGGAACTGCGCCCTATTTAACTTCAAGTCTTCAACAAGCCTGGCTATGAGATCATCATGTAACTGGTTTATGACATTCAGATATCTGATGACATATCGGGCTACATTATCATCTCATCAAATTCATATTTATCTGTATATCTGTTGAAGCCGGAGTGTCAATGTCACCGTGCGTAAAAGCCAACTCAGCTGTGCGTAAAAGAGCGTACACAGTTCAGCAGAGTACGAACACTTGCTGCACACAGCTTCCTCACGCTCATGCACGTCAGCGAGCACAGACAGCGTGAGCGTGCATTTTGATATTTAAGTGTAGGCCTGTTCTCCTTTGGAACAGCTGTCTGGATGAAGCGTCTCCAACAGGAATGGGCAGGCAGCTCGGCATCATGTAATTGATTTTAATTTCTGACGGACAGCCAGATATCTGATTTCATATCAGGCTACAACATCATCTGATCTAATATGTAGTTATTTTAGTATATTAAAAATATTGCGGTGCTCAAGCCCAGAGCCACAGAGTTGGAGCCTGTGTCCGGTTCACTCATTCAGTGTCTGTAATAACTGTTTATTTAGAAGGTATTCATTGCAAAATAGAGCTATATTTCCACCATTTTGTTACGTTTGCCATACTGTAAATAGAGTTGAGACAGGGAGTGGAGGGTATAGCAGTCAAGGGGAGGGTCCGAAGAGATTAATATGGCTTTTAGATATAAAATGAAATATAAGATTCAGCACCCCTCCCCACCCCAACAAGTCCGTACTGTCCCTTATAAATAATTATCGAAGTTCCCGTTGCTGCCCATTTTTTATTTGGAGACGCTCGTGCCGTTCCAGCTGCTGTGTGACGGCTACAGGTATTTAATAATGAATAATAAACGGATTATTCAACGACATGTAATCACAGACTCAGCGAAGTGAAAGAGGTTAAACTCAACATACGCGAATGTGCCGTGTAATTTTGGAGCTTTGACGCTCTCTGTAATGTTTACGGACCAATCTCGGAGCTGGAATGTGGGAAAAAAGAGCCTGACGCTCAGACGCTGTCCTGTGTGCGGAAGCAGCAGTTAACCTATAAAGCTGCTGTAGGTCTTCATTGAGGAGTGGCTTTGTGGCTTTATTTGGGCGGCGAGAGAGCGAGAGACAGAGGTTGAAAGCGGCTGCATCACGCTAAAAACATGATTATTATTAATATTAATCGGATGGGGGTTTTTTCCCTTCATGACACCTAATTTATACGACAAAAAATAAGACATACAAATGTCTTAATTACCAATGTATGAAGCCTGGTTAAATTACACGCATTAGTTATTAGCCACATTAGCAACATTTCACCGCCAACGTGATATTGCAGAAACTTGACAGCTGAGAGTTGCGAGCTGGCAAACAGCACTGGCTTTTAGTGGTTAGAGCAACTTCTGGTGCTTTCCTACTTACACCGCCGTTAGCTAGCACGTTATCAAACAAACATGCTAAGGAAGTAAACACAACGTAAAACAACGTAAAATCCAAAAGTCTCGGCAGTTTCATGTACCACCCACTCACCTGTGATTTGAACAGTGATATAGTCCTGTCTGTCTGTCTGTCAGTGACGGTGCAAAAAAATGTCCTCAGTCAGTCTGCGGGCTGCTGTTTCAGCGAGATTCAGTCCGCTCGAGTCTGCGACGCTCCGTGTCAAATACCTTCAATTTGTTCAGCGACACGTAGCCTGAAGAAAGCTCAAGTGTGGCAACGTAATACGTTTTTGTTTGTAAGTCAGAGCAAAATACCCTCTCTACTATCTTGTAAACAAGAGCGTGATATATCCCGGCATGCAGCGCGCGGCTGTCAAACATCATGCCCCCCCTCCCACCTCCACGACCCACAGAAATACACCCGAAATAAACAATATTCCCCCCAAAACAATGCACACCAATATGACAGCGCTTACTCTCCCCACCACGTTTTTTTTTTTTTTTTTTTACTCACGTAGCTTGCTGTGATATCTAAGCATCACAATCCGAGTGGCTCCTACATTCATCAGGCAAATAGCACTGAGCCTCAGTTTACTCAACACAATTCATACATCAAGGCAGTTTTAAAGTGCCATAAATGCACTCAAACTTTAAAAGAAACAATGTCTAAAAGATTCACATTAAAGACATTATCTGGATGAATGACAGACAATAGGACTATAAAGGAATATCTATAGGTCTATACATATATTGATATATTTAGAGGCATTATTAATATAGAATATAAATATAAAAACAAATATAATAAAAAAATATATAGTATAGTATAATAAAGTACCAAAAGTAAAAGCTCTCATTGTACTTTATTGGCCCATTTCAAAATGGTGTATATTATATCACTGGATTATAATTATTGATTAATTAATGTGTAAGCATCACTTTAATGTTGCAGCTAAAGCTGGAGCTAATTTTAAAACTTTACATACTGCAGGGTAGCTTAATGTATACTAATGTATCATCATTGATTAGTTTATTAAATGTAGATTCAAAATATTAACACAAAATATAATTTTTGTGCTAATAATCCAAATCTACAAAGTAACCAGTAACTAAAGCTTAAAATAAATGTAGTGGAGTATAAAGTAAATATAAAATGGAAATACTCAAGTAAAGTCCAAGTATCTTAAAATTGTACTTAAGTACAGTACTTGAGCAAATGTACTTAATTACTTTCCGCTACTGCTAGCTTGCCTTTGTGCAGTGGTGTACTGTATTCAGATCCTTATATCTGAATTACAGTAATACCACAATGTAAACATACTCTATTGCAATTACAAGTGAGTCCTACTTCAAAATGTAACTTACGTAAAAGTACAGAAGTATTATCAACAAAATGTTCTTGAAGTATCAAAAGTAAATAAAAGCACTCATTATTATATGTGAAAAAGTGGCAAAAGCATAAATACAGTAAATCCTATTACTATATTTGGTATTACAATGGTATTACTCCATTGATTAGTCCCTATTTCTGACTGCTGTATGCTGAACAGAAGTCACGAGTAGAGCTGTTTATTCATGAATGTTAAATACATTCAGTATGATAACTTCCCAAAATGATACATCTCTGCAAAGATATACACATGTGGCAGAAGTCAAAGTGTAATGTGTTTGAAAACTAAGAATCATGGTTGCTAGCTGTGTTGGTGGAGGCCAAGACAGTGCAATCTCATTCATAACCTCTAAATCATATTCATAAACCATAAATCAAGCCTGGCATATATAGCAGTTAGTCAGACCCCTGCCCGCTTTCTGCAATATGGCTGTGTAATATTATAAAGAGTACGGTCTAGACCTGCTCTATAGGAAAAGTGCAATGAGATCATTTCTGTTATGAATTGCTCTATAAATAAAGTTGAACTGAATTACAGTATGCATCATCTAATCCATGTGCACTGCTCTCATGGTGCTGAGCAGATGCTTGTTATTCTGTCAGTGTTCGAGCCCGATATAGAGTTTTACACTCGTGTGTGTGACATTCTGCACCTATCAGTCCTTTGTGTCACACTGAACACTGAGAGGGTTTCCTCTTAAACCACAAGGTGCACCGGAGGTCAAAATAAAGTGTGTGACACAGAGGCTCATACATGGTAATATAGATGGAGATTAGTTCAGAGGGAGAAATGGAAATATATTGATATTCCTGCAATAACTGAGTGCCTTCATAGGTTATTAAGAGCATGTTCCTGAAAGCTTTCAAGTTACTTTTCATATGTATTATTAATAGATGTGTGCTAAAATTAGCTCTGTGATTGTGTGAGGGATGTTCCAAATAAATATGTCATGTTGAATGAAAGGAAATCGTGCACAGCATTGATTACCATCCTTTTGTTTCTCTTCGAGCGTATAGATTTGACACTATGCTGGCACATGGCTGCAGTAATCCACAGGAACACTGGGAGTCACTGTAAGCACACAAAGCATCAGGCATGCGGCTCATGGACACTTCTCTCACAAGGTGATTTCTTTCCTTCTTTCTTCTTATATTTTAGATCATTTCTGCTGCTTTATACTTATTCTCCACTACATTTCAGAGGCAAATATTATACTCTTTAATTCACTACATTTCTTTGACAGCAATAGTTTCTGGTTACTTTGCAGATTCATATTTTACACACAAAACATACAATTTATAAAATATGATGCATTGTTATAGATTAAACTACATAACAGTATATAACTTAGCGCCACCTTGGCCAGCGGTGACAATTAAATTCTGTTAATGTGTTAATGCATTGGTAATAATATTCCAATAATATCATAATAATAAAATAACACTTTGAAAGAAGCTGCTCAAATAGTACTTCTACTTTTGATACTAAAAATAAATTTTGCTGATAATACTTTGGTACTTTAACTTAAAGCAGCTATAATCTATATTTTAATAATAACAATGTATCAAATGACAATGTAAAAACAGTGTGGCATTGAGAAAGGGGTCGTTCGAAATGATGAAGCTACAGAGAATCATCACCTGAATCTGCAGCTCCACTCGACTTTATGGAGCTTTATAGTGAGTTTCAGCTCGTTGTCGATCTGTTTGGTTCACTCTCACCGGCGGTTCAATCTCTGAAAACACACTGTACACCACCTGCTCAACACCAAACAGCAGACAGACACCGTTAGAGACTAGCTGGTGAACGTAGTGGAGCATTTAGCAGCTAACAGCCAGATCTTTCTCTCAGGAGTTGGTAGAGACCAAAAACAGAGATAAAAGAGAGTGACTGTTGGACTTACATTCATCAGGTGGCCAGAAACACGACTCCAAATTAATGCTAATGTTCCCCCGTAACAGCTGGATGTGTAAATAAGCAACTGTTTGCTTACAAGCTCACCATATCAACTTAAAAGGTGATAATATGTCAGTGCTGTTCTTGTAATAGAGCATTTTTACAGTGGTATTGCTACTTGTACTTAGAATATGAGTACTTCTTTCACCACTGCGTATTATCGATATGTTTTATCCGCTATCATCTTGCGACCCCTTAAATGTATCTTGTGACAGCTTAGAGGGGTCCTGACCCCCAGGTTGGGAACCACTGGTCTAGACTACAGTATTTCCTGTGTCCCTGAGACATTTGCTCTACATGTTTTATATTTTAAAAATATTTTAAATGTTAAATATATGGTTCTAACTGTGGAATTGTTTTAACAGAATTCCCCTTACTTTGTTTTAAAAATGAAGCAATGTTTTGTATGAAATGTCAGAGCATTCCATTAATCTAATCATCATTCCCGAGCAACCTTTCTGCTCAGCTGTGTTATGTTTAATGTTTCAAATGGAGGAAATTAGGGGTTTAGCAGCCACTGATTAAGGTAAAGCTCTTACACGGAACATTAGCCGATACCGGTGACCATTGCTTTCTACTGTATGTGTGATAATCTTTGGTTATATAATTTCCCTCCGAGACATTTGATATGGATTAAGAGTGCCTAAAATTGACATTATCATGGCACCTCTCTTTTCCTGGAACATATCAATTAACCTTAATTATTCTATTGGCAGTTTAGGAATGTGACTGCAGGGTGGAACAGAGTTCAGTAGAGGACACTGAAGGTTGCATGTAGGACAGGGCTGTAGCGTGGTGGACAGGATTATTTTATCATGGTTGTTAAGTGATTCCTGGAACAGAGACAGCGGTCAATGAGGCGATCAAGACAGCTAGTTGATGTCTTCTGTGATACAGAAGATACATGAACGTCTCTGATCAGCCCTCTCACCTCTGGCTCATAATCCAAACTCATCCGCTCAGGGGATTTTCAACACTTCAGCACAATGTGAATGTTGACATCATCACAACAAGCGGGCGAACGGTCGACTGAAATGTTTATGAGGCAAAAACAAGGAATTTGCTTATATCTTGGTTTATGCCTCACACTGTTTTCTCAGCATGAAGGTCCTCTGTTTGAAACATGTTCCTGCTCTTTTTCTGTGTGGCTCTAGTGATGGCAATGGCGGTCAACGGTCCAGACTGAAATATCTCAACAACTATTGGATGGATTGCTATGAAATGTTGTGCAGACAAGCACGGTCCTCAGCATCTGAATCCTAAAGACTTTGGTGATCCCCCGACCTTTCCTCTAGCCACCATGAAGTTGACACTTTTAGTATTTAGTGAAATATTGGATGGATTGCCATGGAATTTTGTACAGATATCCATGGCCCCCAGATAATGAATCCTATGGCGTCTTGGATGATCCCCCTGACTTTCTGAGTGAAATGTCTCACTCTGGTTTATGACCAATTACCTGCAAACCTAATAACATTCCCATCAGCTTCAGCCTCACTTTGTATTTAGCGCTAATTAGCAAATGTCAGCATGCTAACGTGCCAAACTAAGATGGTGAACCTGGTGAACACCTGCTAACTATTGGTATGTTCCATTGTCATCGTGAGGATGTTAGCATGCTGACGTTAGCATTTAGCTCAAACCACCACCGTGCCTACATACAGCCTCACAGAGCCGCTAGCATGCCTGTAGCTTCTTAGTCTTGTTATGTATTGTATTGTGGATGTACTGCATTTTATATTAAATATTAAAGAGTAAATTAACACCCTCCCTGAAAATCTTGTTTTTGCTGACCTCCAGCATTTTAACTTCACACCTTGCAGCAGTGATGTACAGGTGTACTTCAGGACGCTGTGACATAACTGCTGGGTGTGGTTACAGGTGCAACAGAGCACACTTTAGACAGTTAGTCAGAGGTGAAAGAGACCTGAAACTTTAAAACAGAGAGGGCAGTGACACACTTCTTTTCAGCCAGGTGTTAAGTTACTCTTTAAATGATCATATAAATATAATTATAACTATTATTACTGGTCAAGTTTTTCTCATAGTGCTCCTGTTGCATCCTACAGGTGAACTGGAGACTATAAATTACCCATAGGTGTTTGTCTTATCTTTGTGTTATCTGTCCAGTATGTGTCCCTGCTGTTTCTGTTGGATGGATTCCTGTGTCAGTGGGAAGTTAGACTGAAAAAGAGCAATAATGCTTTGGCTACGCCACTCCTACGTGATAGTGCAGAATGGAGCCTTACAATGCCTCCACCAGCTGGAAGACAGATGGCCCTGGCTCGCAAAAAGCCTTCATTTGTTATTTGAAGTCCTCAAGTCTTCTCAGGAAAACTCTACACTTTGAAGAGTGGAGAGGAGAGGCTGCAAGGCTTTTAAAACATAAACAATTCCCTTAATCCAGGTCTCTGACGGCTTCATTGGACCAGATTATGTACGAGGCAGCTTAGAAAATTGAAAATGTCCTGATTTAAGCTTGTTAAAACAATGGGTCATGAAGCGGGTCAAGGCAACTTTAATGGCCAGAATCAATAAAGCTCCTCTTTGATAAAATACTAATCAAACTCCATTAGCTTCTGCAGTATTAGTCTCCTGTCTGTCTGTCTGTAGACTGCAGGTAATCAAAAAAGTCATTAAAGAAAATGAAAGAAGACTAGAAGAGACTGCGAGGAACCGTTCATTTCCAGAGAGGAGCCTGTTTAATTACACTATCAATCTTTCACATGAATTCTCATGACACAATATGTGACACGTGTGACAAAAATCCATTTGATTGCATGTGCTGCTCATCTAATGCCACTGAGAGCAGATGAATCGCAAAAAAGATTGTTGTGCAGAGACTAAAGCTTTGCACAGTGGCACAGAAGTTCCACACTTACACACGTAGTATGCAGAAAAAACAGCTGATCAATCCGGCTGGTTTACACGGGGGCTTTGAAAGAGATGGAGAGAGCAGCACTGCGAGGGTAGAGGAGTCATCATTATCTCTGTGTTCAGACGAGGAACCTGCGTTTGCAAAGTGCAACGGCGGTCAGTAATTTGGCCCGTTGCAGCGGCTCACTAAAGGCAGCATCAGCAGAGCCTTGTCTGTCCCTTTTCCCTCAGTGTGGCTTAAAAGAAACATTAATAATCCCCCCCGGAAAGCCATCGCAGATGTTATGCCACGCCAGGCAAAGACAAACTGTTGCAACACCAGGCCAAAGATCATCCATCTACTGAGGGCCTCTTATATCACACCTCTGACCAGATGTGTGAGCAGATGAGAACAAAGAGCCTGAGAGCTGAATTCGTGCAGATATACTGTATATTATTGAGACACAAGACCACTAGCTCCTACAGGAACTGAAGCTTCTTTGAAAAGCAAATGGACTAAGCGAGGGTGAACTCACAGAGAATCATCAACCGACTCTGCAGTTCCTCTCAGCTCTGTGCAGGAGCGTGTCTAGGTAGTGGAAATCTGATTGGCCATTGGCCATAAATTATGATCAGCCCGGTCAGAGGCGGGATCTTAGTTCGAACCAACTCTTTGAGTATTTTTGAACGTGCATTGTTTTCTTTTGTATGTAGCCTACTTTTGGAGGTACAATTTCTTTTTGAGGACTTAAAGAATAAAGCATGGAAGCTTTATATTAGATGTGTATGGTGCCACTCTGTTGTGTTGTGATTGGTAGGCCTATTTATCTTTTAAATTCAAAATTTAAACAGAGGAATGTAAGAAACTGTGAGATACTGTAATGTTAGTAATTAAAGTAGATATGAGAAATGGTAAATTAATCCTATTTCGACGTGTGCGTGCGCACGTCCTTCATGCCACCCAGGCTGCATAAGTCAGTGCCCCACTTGGGCCACCCCAGTTCAAAAAGTCTGGTCATGCCACTGGCTCTATGGAGAATTTTAACGTCTTTCAGCTCCTTGTTTTGGTTTTTACGGCTCACAATTTTACTGTTTTGGTTCACTCTCACTGCTTTCATCAGTTTCCAGCCACAGCAGTCATCTATTTTCAGTGATAAACCCGCTGTACAGCACCCACATAGCACCAAACGACAACGCAATTAGCTGGTAAACATAGTGGAGCATTTAGCAGCTAAAGAGCCAGATATTGCCCTCAGGAGTTGGTGGAGACCAAACAGAGCTAAAAAGAGAGTGAATGTTCATCAGGTGGACACATGACTCCAGATAAATACTAATTTTGCTCCACAGCTGTTGGATGCGTAAATAGGCAACTGTTCAACAATTTTGCCATAACAACTTTATAAAGGTGATACTATGACAGATGTAGTGTTTTCAGCTTGTTCCGCTGCCACCAAGTGGCTAAAAAAAAATCTGTTAATGCAGGTTATAAGAAATCTTCATGTTCATCTGTGACATGCTTAAATGTAGTGTAACGGAAGCACAAACACAAAAGGCATAAAGTCAGCGCCTTCACTCATTAATCTCAGTCACACTGCATCTATTTTAAAGTTAGTTACCATTAGCTAACGTTAGCTACCATAAGGTAGGTGGGGGTCATATCAGACCAAGATATGCAGACTGTAGCAGCAAAACACCAGGATGTATTGAATTGAGCAGGGGTGTGTTTTACTCATGAATTCAACTTTTCATTAGAGGCCTTTTTACACAGAAGACATTTTCACAGTAGGAAAAGCACAGGTCTAAATAATGACATGAATGATGGCTGAATTCCATTTAGGGTTTGGTTTCAGAGTTCTGGTATTGTGCATGCTGGGACACTTTTGTAGAACAGAGCCATCCAAAATATTATTATTATTAATGCATGTGCTTTCCCAACTATGACATAACAATAGGAGTGGCCCATTCTGTGACAGAAAAACACATAAAATCAGAATTAAGACACAAATAATCTCAAATAAATTCCCAATATCATATTAAACATTAATATTTTAGTACGACAGTTCCTTGAGGCTGTACATTAAATATATTGTAACCCAGTTTGTATGGAGTAACTTGTTGAACTTGTTTATACCTTACACACTCTGGGAGCTCAAAATAAACCCAAGCTCAGCTCGACAGACACATTGATCAAGCTAACCTCAGCATCTACAGTTTTACTGCAATAACACAAGACAGCCGGGCTTTGAGCTATGTAGTGTGGTAAGCCTTTAACAATTTGATTTCTTTTTACTCCCGACCCCAAAGGTATGAAGTGTAGTACTTAAAGAACGCAGGCCAAATGCAAAGATAATATAAAAACTGAGGAAGTGAGACATTTTATTAAGCAAATAGTACATTTTCCTGAACACACAAACAGGTAGCAAAGGATAAATCTTTTATTATTATAATTTTTATTTTGTTCACAAGTAGCCATGGTGCAAGTAATTTCAAATTACTCAAATGACAGAACTGATAAGAAAAATTTCCGAACAAATATCCGAACAAAACTTAAAATATAGTTTTTCCAAGATGCTGCTGTTCTGGGCCGGAGCTCTTCAGTGTTTCCAGAGAGGCTAGAACTTTGTGTGACCATGGTTCTATTAAATATATAGATTAATGCCTTGAATGACACTGAACGCAGTGATTTAACAGCAGATAATTTCCCGCTACGAGAGCTGCATCTACAATATAAGATGTGGAACTTATACAGTAGGCCAACCTTGTAACCAAAATTCAAATAAAAAAATAAAAAATCAACAAATCGAGCTCAGATATGTTGAAGGCCGTGTGCGGTGAGAGCGAATGTTCCTGTGAGGAATTTGTGAAAGTGGGTATGTTGGAATTCAGCAGTGAATACGCTCAAGCTTCATTCTGGCACTTAAAGTGTGATGCAAAAAACAGAACAGACAGAACCTACAGTATAAAACAAAGTGGACAGACTGCAGAGTCAGAATGTGAACAACATGCCAGAAAAAGGCACCGTGGGCAAAAACAGACAGGGGGGAAGAAACCACTTAGCATGTAGCCCCAGATATATCATCTACACCAACACAAAATGCTCCTCAAGATGCATCGTCATCTTTAAACAAATACAGCTTCAGCATCATAAGAAAACTTAGATTTGTAATTTCTTATCCAGTGTTAAGGCACATACTATTGCTTAGAAAATACAGAAATATAAATGATCTTTGGTAAATGATACACTTTACAAAAATGACAAGAGATACAACAATCATAAAATATTAAAAAGGTGCTGCTGCTTTAAATGCTTAACAAGTGAACAAACTATAGCATGTTTCCAATATTCCATACTTTTACTAGTTAGTTTTGCATGATAAAACTGATTCCTTTCAAAAGTGTGAAAGGAATAAAACTTTTCATACTGTATCTGAGCACGGAACATGCCACCAGCACCAACAATACTCAATGGCAATTCTAAAATAATGCTTTCAAAGTGCAAATTTAAATCTTAAAGCCGCATCTTTTACATTTGGGAAAGACCTTCTTTCACCATTGAGCTTTTGGTTTACAGCCGAGCACCTGCAGAACAGAACTGGACTGGGCTGAGATAAACTCAGCACGTGAAATAAACTGTTAAAAAAGGACCTTCAAGTAAACTTGTTTATGAAATGTGATGGTAGCTTGTTGTCAATCTACTGTACAGTGCTTAAAGGAATAGGTCAACATTTTGGGAAATACACTTATTTGCTTTCTCACTGCGAGTCAGAGGAGAAGATTGATACCAATGTCTGTACACCAAATATGAAGCTACAGCTAGGAGCCTGTTACCTTAGCTTAGCATAAAGACTGAAAACAGGGGGAAACTGCTAGCTTGGCTCTGTCCAAAGGTAATAACATCTGCTCACTAGCACTTGTAAAGCTCCCAAATGAAAGCTAGGGGTAGGTAACGTTGGAGAAACTAGCAAGAGACAGCTAGATTTTTAAAGTATCCAACCAAAAAAATCCCACCCCCTCCCTTCAAGCCTCCCTCCAAAGCTGCTCCCCCAAAACACATTTTCATGTGCAATGAGTGCACGGGCAGAGTGTGCGCAGGGGGGCTGGTAGGCCAGCCAATGGATGGGCTTATTACAGCCCTGCGACAGCCACATTTGATTTATTGATTGCTGTCGGGATATAAAGACAATTTCAACAAATACAACAAAAAATGCTTCTGAAATGACCCTCGCTTTCTCATGGTATCTCTTTTGTTTAATCCATACAAAAACTGGAGTGTAAAAACTAAACATTTTGTGTTTTTTTCAGGGGTTTTATGCTGGACTACTTCTTGGTCAGGAGCAGTGACTTCCTGGAGTTTCCGCTGGTTGCTTGGCAACCTTGAGGTGACGCGAGACTCACGTTTTTGTACGGATTAAACAAACGAAAAAGATAACATATCAATTATGCTAAGCTACGCTAACTGTCTCCTGACTTTAGCTTCATATTTAACAGACAGACATGACAATGGTATCAATCTTCTCATGTACCTCTTGGTAAGAAAGCAAATAAACTCATTTGCCAAAAATGCCAAACTATTCTATTAATGTGAAACTTGTTGGCACTGTTAAAACAGATCCAATGAGTCAGTGGACACACACACACACACACACACACACACACACACACACACACACACACACACACACACACACACACACACACACAGAGCATCATTTCTGGTAGATTCTTGCTGTATTAAGCCTGACACTACAATTTCCAATTTCTTGGTGAGTTCTCGTAATGATTATATTTTAAAGTCAACAGCTCTCATAATTATTCAGTGGAATGTACTATGCGACAACAGCTATAAACACACTTTAAAATTTAGCAAAACTTTTTTTGCAAATCCAGCAACAAGACTGAAATGTGCACTGAGCCAATGCCACTATTTGCTGATTTATGTAAAGATAAAACTCTTTGATAATATGCACTGAAACAAGTTTCTGTGGGGATTTAAAACATATAAAATGACTCCTCTCAGGATTATCTACACTGATTCAAGGCCGCAGTGGCATCTGATCCAGGTCTTAATGCATTTACAGGCGAATCTGAAAGAATGAACAGAGTACCATTTCAGAAAGAGAAAACAACCTCCCAAATAAGCCAGCAGTGGAATGTCTCTACTCTGCTCTTCCTTACATTAAAACCTGATCAAGTACTGAGATGCATAGTTGGGAAAAATTTTTCCCAGAATTAAAAAAAACAAACGGGAGATATTCCAGTTTTTCCATCTCCCACGCCTCGAAAATATCTCAAGCTTTAAACATCCAAAATATAAAGTACCTATTTGTATCTTTTATAAAAGAATCTCCTCGGAAAATAAAATAAAATTAGATTAAAAAACTATCGTGCAAATTGGAGTTTGAGTAACATACTTAAGACTGTAAGACATCACAAGGTGGTGTGCAGCGGCTGTTCTGCCACCTGCTCTGTCCTCTGTGCTGGATGAACGGTGTGGTCAGACTTGAGTCTTTCCTCTGAGTTCCTTGTGTATTTGACACACTGGGAGTCTCCGTCAGGAGGCAGGTTCAGCTGGACGCTGTCTGTCTGTGTGAGCAGAGGCGTGGAGGTGAGCCAGCTGGACAGACTCAGATCTGACGCCTCTATAGTCTTATCAAGACACTCCGAGTCTTTGGTGGAAGGGGGCTGCGGCTCCCCCGAGAGCGGAGGAGCGTCTTTGGTGTAAGGAAGAGTGTCTATTTCTGTAGGAACTAATGTGTAGACATCTGAGAGGCCCTTCTCATTGTCTGTGGGCCCCAGCGGGCTTCTCTGGCCCTGTTCATCTGTTTGTAAAATGGGCTGCTGTGATGTCTTGGAGGTAGGGAAGCTCCTCTGGTCTTTTTTATTGCAACCTTTAGGGGAGGGCTTACTGAGGGACAGGAAGGGAGGCTTGGGGCTGAGTGGTGACCCCACCTTGACCCTGCTGAGGCTGAGGATGTTCCTGCGGGTTTCAGCAGGGAGTTTATCCAACTGTCTTCCAACTTGGACCGGGCTGGGAAACAGTGTGCCTTGACACGCCCTGTAGAAATATCTGGAAAGTAAAACAGAGCCTGACATCAGGACACACTTCAGCACTATTCCAAAGACGAATACCAGGGATAAACATGAAAGGCATCTGGTACAGATATAATTCATGGCACGGGTCATAAATATTTGAGAAACGGGCTTGTGTATTCAGTCAAACACAAATCAAGCACAGTGTACCTGGGCAGGAGTGCTGCTACAGGCGTGATGACACAGAGCAGGTAGAAGAGGGGGTCCTGCAGCAGCCTCTGTATGGCCCAGTAGGGGTTAGAGGGAGAGTAGCAGGTGGGGCAGGAGGCATTGTAACACAGAGCCACTGTGAAGAATAAGGCTATACTGAAGGCGATAGACAGCCAGTTCATCCAGGTCTACAGGGGAAGGAGACAAGGAAAAGTATTATGATTTTTATTTTCTTTTTGTGTGTGAAAAATACTTAATTTAGTTTTCTAATATAAGTCAGTTCTTACACATTTAAGATTCTTAATAATTAAGTGAAGGTGGACATTGCAGATGACCACTTGTGTTCACTAAAGATGCTACTATTGTACTCTTAAAACATTTTTATGTTATAAGGAAAGAAATGCTGAATAATTTGGTCTCTAACTATAACAAATAATAACACCACTTAAGCAATACACAGTGCATTAAATTGACCTGGATAATAAGATTAGTAACTACAAGTTAGTCCACCCAATGTCCAGCAAATATACTGTATTCCATGAGGATAAATAATTATTAATACATGACATTTTATGATGTTTGTTCACCGAATCTCCAACATCATTGCTGATAAGCGGTGTAATTTAAAGCCATGTAGTCATGGCATTAGCTTTGTTAAACTTGGCTGTGTTCTGATCTCACACCAACACCGCAAACCATCCGAGTCTCAAGGGACGTTTTTGTAGTAATCTGGGTCTATTTTTCTAGTGTCAGCCATACTGTAGGTGATGATACTGAAAAAATGTGCTCAACCATTGCTGGAATCTGGTGATGTGGCAAAGTCCAACAGGGCAGGAACAGTTTATCACACAGGTTGTAAATATACCCCCATTTAGCCATACTATCTTATTTAGAAATGAAACTCCAAGCGAGTGCAGCCAAATGTCAAAATAAATAAATAAATAAATAAAGCATGCTTGCACACAATTACAAAAACTACTTTGTCGAACCAGGAAGTCTGTCTTTACATTCTCATAGATGTTTACAGTGCAACAGACTGATAATACAGTAAATATACATTATTCATTAGTCATTTTAAAGCTGCATTAATTCGTTTTTTTTTGGCCACTTGGGGGCAGCAGAACAAGCTGTAAACACAACATCCAGATGTGCAAAGATATAGTTTTTCAGTAAAACTCGTTTGTTCACAACCTGTCTGACCACCCATGTTCCTTGCCATGTCGGACTCTAGCGAGTCGTGGTTTTAGCGATGCCGCTGTGTCCCCATATCTGATGGCCAAGACAAATTAAAACTGAGGTTATATGAAACCAGAATTTTTCTTTAAGCAGGTATATAAACCAATGAATGTTATCAGCGGAATTAATATGAGTCTGCACACTAAATATTTTATATGGAGATATGTGTTCTTGTGCTCTTTAATGAGTTTAGGCAGTTAGAGGACAAACTGCACTCGTGTCATCCTGAGGTCTTCTTGAGTAGACTGGCTGATAGACATCTGACAGAGTAATTTCTATACAATGAATTCACTGGAGTATTGTCCCTCCTGACACACAAGCACACACAGAAGCACATAATTAATTACTGTCTCACAGCTACTGTATGGGAGAAGAGAAAGAGCGCTGCCTGCTGTCACCTCAAACACCTTTAATTGACTTTCACAGCCGTTTATCAATCATGCATGCATTATGTTCCTGAGCAGCCAGAGAATGAAGTACCTGCCAGCTGAGCATTTGGAAATGTTTACCTTCGGTCAAAGCTGCTCACCATGAATACTTTTATGCACGAGGGGCCATCATGTCCAGGAAGGTAGTTAGTGAAAAGGACATTTTTCATGTACAAAACTTGTCAGGCTAAATTTACAGCCACAGCATAATGGAAAAGACTCTGATTCAATGCAAGGTCATAAATTTAAAATGGCTCGTGAACAAGACTGCCGGGCCGTTTACGAAAACTACACGTGGATACCTGAGAATAAAACCAAGGCAGGGAGGGGGGAAAAAACAGGTATTTTGGAGCTCTGTGGCAGTGTGAAGTGGTGGTGTGCTGTGATGCGGCGTAGTGGAGACAGTTTGCAGAGGGCCTGGACGGAAGCAGACACGCTGTCAAGCTGATATATAGGCTCAGTGCTGCAGAGCTTTCTGGTTCAATCTAATCAGCCGGAGTTAAATATCCATGTGCCTGTCAGCCTTCACACCAGCGCTTTCACAAAGCCAAGATGCTGATTTGAGTGAGAAAAAACAGCACTGAGAGAGAGGATGCAAGTGAAGAAATCTTCGAGTATTGCCGTCAATGGGTCTAAAATGAGGTTCCTTACCCAGGTTTTGGTCTCAATGCCCAAGTGCACCAGAATGGTGAATAAAGCGAGGGTGGTGATGGGAGTTCCCCATGTAAACAGATCCACGTCAGAGTCAGCATAGGCCTGGGGAGAAGAAGAAGAACGGGAGGAGACGGGCGAAAAGAGCGGAAATGATGAGTAAGCAAGAGCAACAAGGAATTTCTGAACTGATGGAAATTAAAACCAGACTCACAAAGTAAGGAATGAAGAAGCAGACCAGACTTTGGTAGAAGGCATCAATCATGTTCATCCAGAACATATATGGCTTATATTCCTGCGAGATGAAACCAGAGATTTACAGTCACGAACCTCATCAACTTGACTGAGCAGAAGTTGAGATCATACCAAGGTGCAGAATAATATAAAAATACTGTCATAATCATAAAGTTAAAGCTGAGCAGTCCAACATCCATACACTAATCACTAATGATTAATAACACATCTCAGTCAGAGTAAGTCTGCTATGTTATAGGTTTTCTCTATTCCATTCAACATAGCCATCAAAAACCTTGAAATCCTTGACAAAGCTACCAAGAGTGCATTTCTGTTGCTTTTTACACAATCTACACAAAACTCATGAACTCACAAAAAAGTTGTAATTGTACACATTTAACAACAGAAATGAAAGGCTTACTGATACAAGTAAGAGTAATTTCATTTAACAGGGAGAGTGTTTGTGGTTTCCTTTGAAACAAATCTCTGATTTGTGTGAATCAGTGCTAACACATCCAAGAATCAAAGTCTACAGCCATGCTAGCAGCTCTGCGAGGCTGTACTTCAGCACAGTGGTGCTTCAAGCTAAACGCTAACATCAGCATGCTAACGTGCTAACAGAATGACAATGCTAACACGGTGATGTTTAGCAGGTAATGTTTACCATGTTCACAGATGTATTAACACTAAAAGAGGAGGAACAAATACACAAGTAGACGGGACCTCGGAGTTCTGGCCGTTCACATAGAGCTGAGGTAGTTGTTGGAGAGTCTCTGCTGACACGTCTTTGTCCAGAGTGCCAGTGATGAGTTGTGGGAAGGCGGAGAACATCAGGTTGAAGAAGATAAGATACCACTGGTCAATCATGGCTGAACCTGAGAATCCACAGTAGAACTGATACCAGAAGATGAGCGCTACAAACATCTGTGGGAACAAAAGATAACAGGGATGAATTCACACGAGGAGGCAGGACAGAAAACCAAGAAAACACACCGTTTTGGGGAAAATCACTTCCTTATTTGTCGACTTATCTGAATCACATATTTGCTGACTGTTGAATGATGTTAGCTATGTTCACTTTAACATCTGCGTCTGCACAGATGCTGTGAGACGAGTATATACAGAGGTAACAGCGGCTTACAGCATTCTTGTAGAAGAAATAGAGAATCATGTTAGCCAGTCGGGAGTAGCACCAGTGTCCGTGGACCAGCAGGAGTTTCTGGAGATACCGGAAACGTGGGAGGGCAAAGTCACTCGCCATCACCGCCTGCAAAACACCAGAAGGACCCGACATTCAGTCTCCTCCATCCTATGCTTTCTCTCTCCCTCACACCATCAACACACACACACAGACACACACACACACACGTGACTTGTGCAGTTATTAGGGAATAACTGTAGGAAATGGCTGGCCCTGCTCCACTCACCTGCTTTTTTTCTCCTTTTTAATGACTCTTTAGTGGGTATCATCTTTCCAAAGCAATAACCGCTAAACTAGTTGTCCACCTTTTGGGATTCATCGTTACAGCAGCAGCAAGCTGTCAGTCTCATCTATCAACATCTAAAAACAAAACCCTCCCTGTAGTAGAGCCGGGTTTATAACTTAGATTTTAAACGGCGCCGCTAACCCTTTATGACACATCTCAACTGTCAACATTATCTGTTAACAAAAAAAACAAAAAACAAAAAAAAAAACAAAACAACGGCAGATGCCTCGTTGTGCAGCAATTTAGTTTCTGCTGCGCTCTCATAACGGGCTTGTAACGGCTACACGGGGAGTGCGCTCCTGACAGGAGAAAGGTGTGTTAATCATAATGCAGTATGTGCTGGCATGGGCGCAGAAATGTGTGCGTCTCAGCACACTATGGAATCCTGAGGAGTGACCGCTGTCTCATTAGGAGCAAATTTGATTAACAATGATTAATCTAGCAGCCCAGTTAAGGACAGGATACTGAGACGTTAACAGATGTGCTACACAGCAGCGTGCCTCCGAAGCCTCCCATAGAAGTTAATTGGGAATCTCCATTATTGCTATGCAAGATCACCTTTCTGGAACAGGGTGCTTGAGTTAAATGAGCGGGGCGTCAACACACATTTTTTTTACCACGTTATTGCCAGCTGCCTTGGCTGTGGCATTGGCCGTGACCTTAGAGCAGGGAGAGAAGCTGGTGTGGATGGAGTCGAGATTAAAGCACCCATAAAGCGTACTGCTTCACTGCAGGACACAGGACAAGCTTCCTGACTCAGCAACACACAGGCAATCCTATTTAGAAGATGTGTATGGATGTGGGCTAGAACAAGCACTTAAGAGTAATGAAAACACATTAACTATGCTAAAGAATGCCAGTGTCTCCCCTTATTCCCCTTATCCTCTTACCCATCGCTCCTCCCACCCTGCTCAACCTCTCAGGATCTCTCATACTGCATGTTTTTATGATCCCCTTCAAATCACCCCGCATCCACTCCTCCTTCTCTGCGTCACCCACTTCACCCCCCGATAAATTCCCGTACAGGTCCTGCCCAGAATTCTCCTTACCTGCATGCCCTCTTGTCCCGAGATACCCACGCCCACGTCCGCTACCTGGATCATGCTGACATCATTGGCCCCATCACCTGAGATTAATGTAGTGAGAGAGAGAGAGAAAGAAAAGGAAACTGAGTAGATAGCCTCAAGATACATTAAAGGTGGGGTATGCAATTCTGAACCATGATATAGAGCGAACGACGACACAGCAAGTAATGTAACTAATGTTAGCTACGTTGTGGGTTAGCAAACTGTCGCTACAGTTGCTGCTGTGAAGCTAACAGCCAGAGAGGATGAGACGGTTTCCCAGAGCAGCACACCAGCTCCAGACAGCGATACTCACAACTCTCCTGCTACTATAGCTAACATCACAACAACAACAACAACAACAACAACAGCATATCTTGGCAAACTAGAAAGTAAGCTGAATGTCCGTGGGCAAATCACTTAACGTTACCTGACACACAAATCATGGCTGGAATAGTGTTGTGTGAGTCCGAGCCACTTTGTTTATTTCCCATTTACAGAGCCAGGGCCGCGTACAAACACCAGAGTTTTTTTGCAGCGCACACACTGAACGGACAGCTAGCGGACCGTGAGGAGATATTCACTGAATTTGACAAAAAGAGTCGGATACCCCACCTTTAATACATAAACTGTAATCAGGAGATTGGCTTGGTATCAGTTTGCCAGCAGCCTGCAAGCAGAAAGAACTTTACTGAGCGTGGTTATGGCAAGACTGAGCTGTATTGTTATGTACGTGGGAGGAACGTCAAACTTTCACAGAGCTGTCAGTTTCTTATTAGCCGTTATTTTCGCTGTATGTGTGTGTTTATTATTTGCTGCTTCTCATCAGGTGCCCTTCACCAGCTCAACTGTCCCTCTGGTTAGGCAGAGCTAGGCCTGCTGTGGTGGCTGACAGGCAGTGTTCTTGTTTTTGCTCCATTTTGAGGGCTGTGGATATTTTTTATTTTTTTGTCACCACAGCTGGTGGAGTGGGAGATGAAGTGTTGGTGGGCAGAGAGGGGTTTTGTTGTCACAATAGCAAACATGACTGGAGTGGCAGCATCGGCTGAATATGAGAGGTAGGTGGTGATGAGCGCTCAAACGGAGGTTACCAGTTTGTGTTAGCTGGCAAATACTGTTCCAGTATGACAAAATCTATCCAAAGACACTGGTACTGCAGCAGTGTATTAACTGGCATGTGAACAGGCACATTTCTATCCCCACTGCCCTATTTTAAAAAAGGTATCTATGATATATTGGTAATACGGAATAGTTATTAAATCTATGAAGCCCTAAAGTGTTCAATATTAACTTAAAACCAACCGCCAGCAAGCTAGCTAGATCAAGTTGGCTACAACAACCCGAGAGAAGTAAAGACCCTGTGTGTTTTTACTTTTCACAGAGCTGTGTGTCTTTTTCTGAGAATCTCTTCAGAATCACAACGCTGCTGAGCTAACACCAAATTAACCAGCCAATGTTAGCTGTTACAGCTAACACTGTCTCCTAACTTTAATGCTGAGTACGAAATCCAAGCTCACAAGCCAACCCAGCTAGTTAGCCGGTTAGCTAGGTTGCATGTGCAGCCTTGTTAAGCTAAGTAAGAGAAGACGTTAGTTATTGTAGCTGTGTACTGTGTATATTTACAGAACCCTGTACCTCGTTGATTTTGAATTACTTTGATTTTGTTGTTGCTCGAGCTAACATAGCTAACTCGCTAAATTTGGTAGAGGCTGGCTAAGAGGCTGGGGGCACATGTGATAAAAGGTGAGGGGGACGAGCAACGGTGACAACGCCACGCCACATGAAAAATGCCATTATGAAATAAAAACACGTTTTAAAAAGGGACATTTTGAAACAAAAATTTCTATAATGAAACAAAAAAAAAGAATAACATTTCATATTTTTTTGTTCTTCATAATAATTAATTGAGTTATAATAATTTATTAATGTATTTTAAAATGTATTGGTTAATTTATATTTTATATTATATTCATATGACTATATTGTCTCATTATTTTATTTAATATTGAACACTTATTGGACTGCAACTAACGATTACTGTATGTTAATTGACTAGCGTATAAATGTCAGAAAATGCCCATAACAGAGCCCAAGGTGATCAAATGATTTAACTATTACATTGTTTTGTCTGATCAAAAGTCAAAAACCCAAAGATATTTAATTTACAATGATATAAAACTGAGAAAAGCAGCAAATTCTCACATTTGATTATTGCTGGTGATTATTTTTCTGTTGATTGTCTGGTTATTTCATAACTACTAATGTGCATTAACATTGTTGCCTGGTTCTAACCATTCAGCAGAGTGTACAAGGCGTGTCTATATTATATTCACATTTGTTGCATCTTTTTCTTGCCTACTGTAAACAATTTAAATTGCTGCAATAGAAAGAAAACAAATTACACATTGAAATGTTCTGTGAAGTAAAATATAATTTACATATAGACTACAGAAGGGGGAGGCTCCATTCTTGTTAGCGGTGTAACAGCAAATGAGGTCTGAAAATGTGGTGTTGTAATGATAAGCTTAGAGTACTGATAGATATTAGAGCTTCACCATTAAAGGCTGTAAAGAGTACGGTCTAGATCTGCTCTATAGGAAAAGTGCAATGAGATAACTTCTGTGATGAATTGGCACTATATAAATAAAAATAAATAAAATCATCTGCTGTCCTCACAGAGATGTAAAATAAAGGAGTGTGAGGAGCTGCAGTGTTTCCGCCACATTACTGCTAACAGCAATGACAAAAAAGTGCTTGGCTGGCAAAAATGGGATCCTCCTGAGAGCAGCAGGAACAAATAAATGGAAAACAAGGAAAAGACAGTCACAAGCCACACGGACATCCTCATGTCTCCTCCATTATTCTACAGCTTCATTAAGCCAAAGCCTATAATCACTAAAGGTGCCTTAAAATAACACTGTTTTGAGGTGTGTGATGAGTGTGCACCGCTTTTTAACATTTCAAAGTCAACTCATATTGATACCAAAGCAAGAGGAACATCCAGGAGCTTCACTACATCTGTGTTATAGTGAGTTTGCCACATTGACATCCATCCTATAGGGACATGATGTGGGATCTGTTCATTGATTACTGAACAGGAAAAGATCTCCTATCTTCATGATGCTTGAAGACTTTGAGGAATTTGTTTAACTTTGCCTGTGTACGAGTAACAACTGCTGCAGGGTTATTTGACAGTCATAAGAGCACTGTAGGAGCTCACTGAATTATGAATATTTAGTTTGCTAAGATGGCCCAAATATTTTAGCTTCTGACACTAAAATGATCAGCTGCTCAGATTTTTGACACACTGCCAGACCAGCGAGTACATAAAGTACTTTGTAGCCGGGAGGTCGTTCGTTTGATCACCAGACCTGCAGGAAAATCTGGGTGGGGAACGGGAAAGGGCAGCGCTTGCAGCTCTTTTATTATCACCACAAAAAAAAGTAGTGGCTGCCACTAGGTGTTATTAAAGAGCAATATTTCACTAACAGTCTCTCTGATTCAGATGCTGGTCCCTGTTACTCATCATATACATGGGAAATCATCTAGGAAATGGATACAGCACCTGTTTCACCAATTGTCTAAAAACACATTTGTTGGAATGATGAAGGTGAGGCTCAGCAAAAGTCTGAGTTATGATGTGACAAGCAAACTAGGTAGCACTTTGGAGAGGCGACTTTTTGACACTACTGAGGAACATTTTTCAGGTGAAGGTGAAGAGCTTCAGGCTTGAGGCAAGACACCTGTCAGGTCAGTTTCACCAGAATCACCAGTTGCTAAAATTGAAAAGTTTTGTCCATTATTGACATAAAAGGAAACAAGTTTCTTTACATGAACTACTTAAAAAAATGAAAAACTCAAGGTGAGCCAGACTGAAGTTGTAGGAGAGTCTTTTGAGCATTTTTTTTAAAGTTGATATTTTCCCCTGTCAGCAGCTGTGTGCAGGGGCTCAGGCGTGTTTTGATCTGTTTGGATCTTACAACCTGGTGATAGCCTAAAGGTTCAAGACTACAGCTTATAGTTTAAACAATTGTTAAGGAATATTTAATCCTAAATTTAACTCCGCGTCGGGTTCTTATGTGTCTGACACCAAAAACACGTGCAAGCATGACATTATAAAGTCTTCTCTTCAGAATAGGACTATTAGTTGTTTTCTTTCTAGGACAGGTTATTTGTTCACTGATTGACAATTTTGACAAATATGGAACCATGGAGAGCAAAACACGCATATCATTTGCACAGGTCTAAATGTGATCACGAGGTGGGACATAAACACTTTTTTCCACTGGCAGTCAAAGCACGTCTAAAGCATCTGGCTCAAGAGCTCAAATAAAAAGGGGTGTTATAAGAATACGACTGTGTGTCTTGATGGATCTTGAACTTTTACTTACCTATTGCTAGAGTCATGACCTTCAGCTTGTTCCGCACCAGTTTGACCACCATGCTCTTCTGCAGCGGCGTGGAGCGGCAGCAGAGCACTGAACGACAGCTCCGCGCGACAGCCAGAAACTTATCCTCCAAACTCTTATCCAGGGCATAGGCCAAGGTCCGCCCGTCAATTACCAGGCCCAGCTGATGCACCATGAAGGGAGCGGTGTGGGAGGATGAGGACGGAGATGAAGAGGGATAGATCTCAAAGGGTGCAAAGTTATTGTGGAAGGCCTTGGCGGTGTGGTCTGTAGAGCTGCAGAGGAATTTGGCCTGGATGTAGTGTAAACTCTCCTCCAGCAACAACGCACACGCCTCCTGGTTCAGAGACAGGCACAGAGTGGGCTGGAGTTCACGATCAGGTCACTAAGTTGTTTAATATCACATTGCCTGACCTGCTTCACATCTGGCAAACAGATGCTTCAACAGCACAGAATTAAACATTGTTGGACCTCTAATGATCGTCCAACCTCATTTTTAAACAAAGGTGGTGTTTTCGATGACTAAAAGGACAATATTAAAAGAATAGTTTGACATTTTGGGAAACACGCATATTCACACTCTTACCAAGAGTTAGATTTAGAAGATCGATAGCACTCTCATGTCTGTGCAGTAAAATATGAAGCTACAGCTAGCAGCCAGTTAGCTTAGCTTAGCATAAAGACTGGAAACAGCTAGCCTGTCGTTGTCCAAGTGTAAAAACGACAAGTTGTGTTTTTATGGGGGTCCTGTGCTGGACTTTTTCTTGGCTGGGTGTAGTGACTTCCTGGCGTTATCACTGTGAGGTTGCCAGGCAACTAGGAGACTCCAGGAAGTCACTGCGATAGTCTGGCACATAACCCCCATAACACTTCAGTTTCAGTACAGATTAAACAAAAAAAGCTCTGGTTCTCTGTGTTTCCAGTCTTTATGCTAGACTAAGCTAACCAGTTGCTAGTTATAGCTTATTTACTGCACAGACAAGTGGTATTAATCTTTTCATCTAACTCTACCCCAAGAAAGCAAATAAGAGCATTTCCTGAAATGTTGAACTATTCCTTTAAGAATATGTACTTTGCACAATTTGTGCAGTGGCATATTTATCAATAGTTTTATTTATTTAACATATACACATAAACTTAATTTCAGTAGCCAACCCAAGTGACATTTTTGTTTTAGATTTGAACAAACTGAAATTTTGACCTGATGGTAACGTTAGAGGAAAGGATCACTAAAGTCATTAGGACTCATCATCTGGGCACCATGGGTACCAAGTTTTATGGTAATCCATCCGATAGTTTGTGAGATATTTCAGTCTGACCAAAGTGGTAGAACAACTGCCCGACAGGCCGACAACGCAATACCTGGAGCCACGGTGCTAGCATGGCCAAAAATGTCACGCTGTCATTTAAATTTTTGTCTTTTCAGCGAAGGAAGTCTGAGTTTATGAAATACTCGCTTCTGCCGCTCACCTGAGAATCAGCATTCAGCGTCAGGATCTCCTCCTCAGGGTCCAGCAGCTTGCAGGCATATGCAATATTGACAGCCGTCTCCTGTTTGTCACCTGTCAGCACCCATATCTGCAGGCCGGCCTTCCGCAGAGAAGCTATGGTTTCAGGTACACCGTCCTGCAGCCGGTCCTCAATGCCCGTCGCTCCTGCGGGTGAAGAAACATGATGGTGACACACCCTCAAACATCCACACAACAGTATTGAGTGGATAAGTAATACTAGTATTCAGGTATAATCTACAAGTGTAGTATGGATGAGGCGTCTTTTTCGGAGACCTAAAAGAAATCAATAAAGAAATCAAACAATTACCCAGAAGATGGAGGTTTGTCTCCAGTCGCAGGGCCGACTCAAAGAGCAGCTCTTCTCTTCCCTGGATGGCCGTCTCAGCCTCCAGGTGATGCTGCAGCCAGCAGGCATAGTGCTCCTTGCTCAGAATCTGACACGGGAACACAAACACACAGTCACAAACACATATACACACCATCGTCTGTTAAAGTATTGCGGCAAATGTAACAGTGGAGCAGCTTCTCCTTCTTTGCCTACATGGCAGTGGAGGATACACAGGACAATGTGAGACCTTGAGAAGGTGTTTTATCACATCGCTTTGGTGACAGGCTTTGCACAAGCAGGGATATAATGAGCCCGGCTTGTGAAAGCATAAATTAACAGCCTGGGAAAGTGGCACAGATTGCAGCTGAGTCACGAAGAATGTCACTTTGGAAGGGCCAGTCCATGTGATCATCTGTGCTGGGCTACAAACAAAACCTGCCAAAAAGCCACTGAGACACATCATCTCCAACTTCTAAAGCAGTTTAATGAGAGAGAGAGAGAGCATTTGTTCAGCACTTCGTATGAGGTTTATGGATCCCTGTTACCTTTTTTGCAATGCACAGTGTGCGAAGGCCATCTGCAGCATACAGGTTCAGGTAATTTTGGGTCCGGTTGACAATCTTTTTCTGGCGTTTCCCTTTGGAGTTTCCTTAAAAAAATATAAAAGGACAGAAGAGTCAAGACTGAATATCCTTGTTTTTAGAGAATTTGCACAAGTCGTTCAGCATTTTGGTTCCAGATTGCCAAAGGCTTCTTCCAAGAGGCACATGAAAGCCATCTGTCTTCACACCTAAATTAACCATGTATGCTGCGCCTCAATATATTTCACCAAGTCTTCATATTAGTCATCAAGCTGCGTCTGGACTATACTGAGCAAATGTGATAAAATGATTTTCTATCTCATTTTACAAACATAATTAATCTATTTCAATTAATGGTCTGAATAATTTTAATATGACTGAATACTTCATGTTGTTTTAGATGTTCAAGTATCATGTTTCGTAATAGAGTCCTGCTTAAGCCTCTTTGGCGCAGCATCTTGGGTATCTTTCTGGCAGGGGGACAGTGCAGATTGGTTTTTTCAGTCTCCTGACTCAGATGCACCAGCCAACACTGATCACCAGCCTTGGAATCTCACTAACACAACAGCTTGGCAGGCACAGCTACACACGCACCGCCACGCAAAATTATCTTTGACCAAAAACAACAAATTAACATAGAACTATCTGTGATCTCAAGAATACAAACACAAAAAAGGATGATCTTTTTCTTTACCGTGATAAAAGATAAATTCGAAATGTGTTTTTATTCAAAACTAAAAGGCAGACTTAAGGCTGCGATCAGACAGGACGCTGTTTTTGAGAGCAGTAAGTGTTTTGTGTGCTGATAACATGCCCTGGGCTCTTCGCGTTTTAGACGCTCGCAGCACCTCACGTTTTTGCGGAGCGCTCTGAGCGGCTTGAGTTGAAAAAACTTCAACGCAGAGCAACTTCAAACATCATTTGTGTTTTTTCCCCGTTGTCTAATCAGATGAATTGAGAGGCGGGCCTTCTGTGGTGGTGATGACAAAGTTTACAGTTGCTTGGAAATAACAATCATGGAGGAGAAACTAGTGGTGGCTGTTGCTGGATACCTGAAGCTATATGATTTTACCAAACGTAGTTACAATGATTTGAACAGAAAACAGCAGCCTGGAGGCAATTTAGTGCGGTACTTGAGATTTCAGGTAAGTAATTTCATTAATTTAAACTGCACTAATTGTTAACTGGTAGCATACAGTTCATGGTTTGTGTTAAGCTATCGTTAGCTCACTTTATCAAACTGAACCGACCATCATCCAGACAAAGCTCCTGGACCAGCTGGTGGCCCTCCCCGTTTCTCCTATTTCTGAGGGTCCCAAATACCCACACGGATCTCCGTTTTCCCATTTTCCTGTGTCCAGCGTACTATTACTACTACTTGCCAGAGCAAGTGCCTTCCGCCTGTCTATTTATGTATAAATAAATAAATAAATAAATAAATAAATAAATAAATGGTACAGATCTGTTTGTTTACTTCATCACAGCATAATTATGGTTAGGCGAAGGACAGAGTGGTTGCCTAGCAACAGTAAAATTTTGTTTTTTTGTTAACATTAAGGTTTGCACTAGCAACTTTGTGGCTAGCTAGCCAAACGTTCACATAACTCTGTTTCATATATTAACGTTAACTATATCGTTTTATTGAAACTCACCAGTTGTTGTCGACCCCTTTCGTGCTGTCACAGTAATATTTTCATATTTCTTCATTACTTAATCTACGGTTCGTTTCACAGTAATATTATATTAATACTGATATTGATTTTGTCAGTTACTTCTTGCCACATCTTCTGCTTGTGTGTATTGTTATGGCTGGGTTAAATTTACTTGTATGTGCTAGTGCTTTCCATATTCTTGAAGGAGAACAACATCCTCATCTTCCATCCAGTTTGGCTTTTTTCTTTTTGTATTATCTTTGTTGTCCATTTTGGAGAAGCTAGCTAACACTGACAATAATGCTAATGATATGAGTGAAGCGTAACCATCGTAACTTAAGTGCACGTGCTGTATTATGACAGTAACTACAGTGAAAGCCTTAGTCTAAACACTTAGGCAAGGATACAACCTAAAAGGCTTTATGCAACACTCCTAAATGAACACCTGAGCTACTGGGCACTGGCTCTTTAGCTGCTAAATGCTCCACTATGTTCATCAGCTAGTTGCTAACTGTGTCTGTCTGCCATTTGGTTCTGGGCAGTAGCATAAGGTACGTTTTTAGAGTTTGTCTGCTGCGGCCAAAAAACGATGGCATAAGAGTAGTGAGAGTGAACCAAAACAGCAAAGTTGCGGGCTGGAAAATCAACACAATGAGCTGAAAGACGCTAAAACACAGTTCGGTGAAAATTGTGGGTTTGTAACTATGAGCAACCCTTTTCACATTAAACAAACTCATTTGATCCACTGTTAGGATTATTATATTGATTATAGCAGCTTTTAATACTACTACTACTACTACTACTACTACTACTACTAATAAGATTTTGTTAAATTCAGAGAGCCAAGATCAGGACCCAGCGGTCTGCAGTGTCATCACAATCTAAATATCTTTAAATTTACTGCTAGTGGAAGATTTTCTATTAGTGAAAATGGCAGATTAGGAAAAATAACATTAAAATGTAAATTCTATTTTAAAAAAGGTGGAATTCGCTATTACATAGGACCCTGGAACAGGAGTGAGACTGGATTTACACCATGACACACACACTCCAACTTCTAAACCCAAGGGTCTACAGTCTACGTCCAGCTCCTCCATGTGCACGGTTATTAGAGTGACACTGAACAACTCCCTCGTCGCCTGAATGGAGCCATTATGGACGTCTATGTTATGAGGAGGCCCAACTCATACTGCACTCTAATTGGCTGGTTTTACCCAATGGTAAAACAAAGCAGTAACAAGTTGTCTGTGTGAAGACACACCCTTTATGCCATTAAAGCTGCTGAACTGATACACATGGTGGAGAAGGGCTGGGGGTTTGTGTGACAACTGTCCCGATGGAGTCTCTCTCCTCCAGTGAGCAGCACCGCTCTGAATTTTAACTAAGAGAAAAACTTCTCAAAATGGCACACTGTGCCAGCTCAGACATTGCTCTATAGAGGGCATTAAAAATGATGAACAATCAGCACGGCCCTGAACCTAAATGCAAAGGGGCCAGCGTGGTCCTCATAATGGAAAATCAATATAATAAATCATATTGTAATTCAGAATTCCTCCAAAGAATAGGACAGCACGTCAGCTGGAAAACATGCCAAAACAAGATAGGAGTGCTTTCCTTCATTGATGTGTTACTGTTAACAAGTCTTCATTAAGCGTAGGAGGATCATTTAGCAGGAAACCATTTCTCTGTGAAGCCGAGCTGCCTTGTAGAGATGAACTGCCTGCCTCTAATGAACAGGAGGGAGCCGCTAACCAGGCATGTGAAATAAATGAATTACCCGCATGACATGACCGCATGCTCAAGTCAAGACAAGTTGCTGCACAGGTTGATTCAGCCCATCAAAATATAAATAAGTGGAATATATACGATCAGTTTATGGGGCTTTTACACCCAATACCACATCCTGAAAAAAAATCCATTCACGGCCAGTGTGTAAAGAAAAGTCAAATTCGACTTATTGTACGATACACGGACATGACCACGGTGATTTTTGCTGACCTCGATATTGCCCGTTGTGTTTACATGCGTGTTTGTTTACATAAGAATGTCACCAACAATTTAGCCAACATGATGCCAGAATAAACAGCAGGGTTTCTCCTCTTACGCCATGTGCAGACAGTCAGCAGGTCACAGCGTGTGGGGCAAATATACAATGTCCCTGTAGTGAGTTTGTGATTATTTGGCTTAAGATTTCTCTATCCCCCCCTTGCTGCAACTGACACAGCCCCTATGCTTTATACAAATCAGTGCGATGGAATGCCACGCAAATGCCCTTAAGATGACAATAATATCGCTTATCGCAATTATTGCCGGGACAATATATCGTCCAACAAAAGTAGTTATCGTGACAGGCCTACCCACATTGCAACTCAATAGCATCTTATGTTAGACCCTCCCTGCCCCATGTCTTTACGGGTGTTTTCACACCTGTATTTCAGTTCATTTGGTAATGACCAAGGGGGAAAAAATGATACACTGTTGTTTAGTTCTGACTTGAAATATACAGAGTGGGAAACACACCTGTTTTAACTGGTTTTTCACTTTCTGATGTATCAGGAAAAATCTCTGCACACTCGTGTTAATGCGCATATGTGTTACCATGGTTACCAAATCAACTTTCATAAATACAGTCTATAAATACTATACGTCGCATGAACCGATATGGTGACCATTTCCCTAACAATCCGTGGACTGCAGATGGATTTAGTAGTAGTTTGGTTCTTCATACTAAAATCACATAACACACATATACTATCACAAAATTACAACCGGACCGAAACCCAACTTTTCAATTGGTCTCAGTCAGACTTAAGCCCAAAGCTCACTCACAGAAGCCATTTTACAACTGCTTTTACAGGTCGAGTAGTACTCCCAATAACTAAACTTCATGTGTGAAGTCAGTGGGGTGGAGCATCAGTTTAGACAGTCTCAACTCTGTTGCAGCTTTTCCTAAAAAAACTCAACCAGAATGGATTCCAAAGCAGTGCTAAAACTATTAGTACACTGACAGAAAATTAATCGCCAACAATTTTAATACATCAATTGTTTAAATCATTAAATCAGGAAAAATGCCAAATATTTGCTTGTTCCAGCTTTTCAGATGTGTGGTTTTGCTGCGTTTCTGTTTTATATTATTGCAAAAAGAAACTCTCATCATTATTGCAATATAGTTAAAAAGTATAATCTTTTGATACTTGAAAATGTTTTTATTGCCCATGTTTATTATATACGATCATTCACAATCCAGCACTACAACCTCTTAAACAGTTTGTAAACATAACATGTAGATCTGGCTCCAGGTTAACAAGAGCTTCCTCTAGAGGGGAACGTTATGTTAAATTTCGGCCTACAACATCTGGGCTTTTTCAGTTAAGGCAGCCGGGATGTGGAATTCTTTACCACTGAGTATCAGAGAGTGCAGTACTTTTAAATATTTGAAATTTAGTTTGAAAACATGGTCGAAGGACAATCAGGTCTGTAGTCATTGAGCTAAGAGACACTGAATGTAGCCAGCATTGGTACTGAGTGATTGGTTGGTAATTTCTTGTACTGATGAACTGTCTGTTTTTAATGGTGTTGGGATTGCTGATGGGGTGCTCCCTAGTGGGAATTTAGTATTGTTCTACTGTTTTATTTCAAGGTAGTTGTTATTTTTTGTTTTGTTACTTTGTTTTTCATATGGTCTTTTTTTTGTCTGTTTTTTTTTTTTAACAAAGTGTAAGGTTTTGATTTACTACAACTGATCTTTTATCTCTGTAACCTGTGCAACACTAATGGCCTCCACCCAGGGACTACTTTTGAAAATTTGCTTTTAGCTATATCTGGTACAGTACATGTATTGTGCATTGTCCCTGCTAAATAAACAACAAAATAAAAAATGCATAATGAAAATAATTTGCAGCACTACAAACTGCGTGTTGTGTCAAGCCTTCCATCTGTGGGCTGAAACAGTCCTCGCTAAGCACCCCTGGCCAGATGTCTGGTGACTGTGTACAAAGCATTAGTGACAAGTGCCTGTGTAGCTCTTTGTGTGCCTGGAATACTAACAACCTGGTACACCTTTGCCATTAGGACATTAAAGAACTTGAAGAGTATGGAACAAGGTTTTAAGATCACAGAGGAAAAAATACACATGGACGTGTTTTTTTTAAAGGTACCAAGAGGCATTCAGGTATGCAGCAGTGACTTGCTCTAAAAATACTAGTTCTTACATAACATGTTACCTTATAGGTTTACATCAGTGGAAAGTATGAAGGTTAGGGGTGGGGGGTGAAACCTTGGGTGCTCTATAAAGACAAAGACCCTCCTCCCTGTGCAGGCATGTTAGTCCACAGACAGTGCACAGTATAATCATTTTTTCACAAAACCTGAAGCAGCTACAACTGAAAACAATCCATCATTTGGGATTGACGAGAGTGAGGTGAAAATTTACTGACATGTCCAGTAAGATCATGTGCCATGTGAAGATTACATCAAATGATTTGTAGCCGATCGCGGGTTCACAGCCACGATTCATCAATTCTGGAGAAGTCTGCAGACATGATACAGCACCGGCAACACACCACTCCAAACCACATCATAAGACTGTGTTGACAGCAGTGTCATCATTTATCAAGAGTGTACCACCACTAAATTCACCTTCATGTTATGATAAATTCCTAATTGGACACAACAATCGGAGAGTGGCTAAACCGACTGTATAAATGAGTGTTTCCTACCTGTGTCAGGGGGTTTGATAAGATCCATGATGACAGAGTCTGCTCCTTTAGTGTAGACAGTGATCTGATCCATCAGAGGGTGTCTAACCACCACGGACATGCGTTTCCTGGTGGAGTCAAAGCCCAGAGTGTGCAGCAGCTCAAAGGTCAACTTCCCCAGGTGTGGCAGTTCCACAGTCACCTGGTCAGGGAGGCGTCCCACGAGGGAGCACTTGTAGGCCCTGGCAGCGTAGACCAGTGCAGCCTCGTCGGGCGACTCGGCCTCATAGCGCAGTTCGCCCTCCTCAAGGTTCCAAGCCTTCCCGTCGTAGCAGGGCGGGACGGGGCTGAAGGTGCGCTCCAGGCCTCCAGGAGGCTGCTCCTCGTCCAGTTTGGTTAGCGTGCTCTCTGCAGAGGGGGAGGGCAGCAAGCTGGAGCATCCCTTGTTGGAGGAGCGGTTGGTGATGAGGCTGGAGGAGCTGCTGCTGTTGGAGCCTGATGTCAGTCGGCTGGGGGTGAAGCGTTTAATGAAGTCCTCGATGGTCTTAACTGGGGACTTCAGCTCAAACCTCATCCGGACCTGGAGGACAAGGAGAACTGAGTCACACCTGCAGCAGCAAGTAGCAGAACTTATTCTCAAAATTATGCAACTGCAAACATTATTACGAAGCTCAATGCTCAGACTTTTATAATTCATGTTACTGGCTGGAAGTCAGCTTAAGACAGTAAACTCTGATCCTTTTAGCTGCTGCTCGAGGCAGACATTAAGGCGCCAGTATACTCCATCAGAATTGCTTGTCAGATGGTCGAACAGTCGGATTAGGACGGGCTATGTCCGACCATTTCTGTCATTTTATTGACCAGCGGTGTGGGGGGTGAGAAAGTAGGTAGGGTTTGAACTTGTCTCTCTAGCTCTCTTTTTTCATTCTTTGCACCACTATTTCTGTCACTTTTCATATCAACAACTGAGTGCAACACTATTTATGCCTTTGAGGGGAGAACGTCTGAAAACGAGCCCCGTTATCCCCATGGTTCCCCCATCTCTATGATGACCGGCTTTCCCCCGTTCCCGTACCCAGCCTTTAATCCCCGAAACACCAATAAAGGGGTGTGTTTCCGAAGCTGTTCCGCCACAAACACTCAGTGGAGTATACTGGCGCCTTTACTTAAACCTGAAATCAAGCTGTGACTGTTCTTATAAGTTTTATGAATATCCACGTCATTGATTACGGATGTCTTTCTTGCCTTTATTCCTGTATTAGACCCATGCTAAACGGCATACGCACACCAGAAAAGAAAAAAATAAAGAGAGAAGATATAGAAACATAAAAAAGAACAGCCTTTACTTTGACGCGTCGCTGCCACAAATAAATACAAATAAAAAATCCAGCACCCTTCACGTTTCTCCGTCACAGTGCTGCAGTCATCACTGTGATTATTGCTGTCTGGACGGTGGCATACATGACAAGAAGAGGTTGCCAGATGCAAATCAGTCAGTTGATACACAACACATGGCCAGTTTGGCGTAAATCAATAATTGTTAAATTAATTTGCTTACTTTTTTTGTGTGTTACTTAACAGAGAGCATTGTCATGATAAAAAGTATAGCGTTAAGTATAAACAGAAACAAGAAAAACAGTGTCATTTTTGGTTTCTCCTGTAGTAGGGGCTACTCATCAATCAATAAGTCTGTTGATGATGTTAAGTTGCCTCTGGGAAACACTTCTTGAGCTTAAGAAAATCTTTAAGGTGGATTTAATGATCATTTTAGCTTTTGATCAAGATGCTTTTGAGAAACCAGGCCCAGCTCTAGTGGTACAGAAGACTTCAGCACTGATGAAAATGCACCTCCTGGCTATTATCCTTTAGCCAATCCTTTATCCCAAGGTGGTGAAGTACAATAGCAGAGAGAGTGGCTCACTTTGAGGACTCCTGGCAGCAGGAGTTCTCACAAATATAGATATAAATCATTCAGGTGCTGGGTTAGCTGCAAGGGCATCATAATAAAATGTGAACAATTACATTGACCCAAAGGACAAAAAAAGCACAAACAATAAAAGAGAAGAAAAAAAACAAATGAGACTGTATCAAAGCCAGTGGTTCTGTGCAGATTTACATTTCCTTCCATCTTATCAGATAACCTCCAAACAGAAACTCAGAGTACATAAATAATGTGTCACTTTGCGAAGCTTAATCTGAACAAGTTTGTGCCTCTGACTGGCAGGACAGCGAGCTGGTTCACAGTGTGTGGGGAGGAGAGGATATCAACACTGAACAGGACAACCACACCCAGGCTCACAAAAAAACTAAACAAAACACGGATACACAACTGAGACTGGGCCGAGCACATCAAAAGATACAGGCAGTGAAAGCTACCTTCAAAAGGAGACTTTGTAAGTATTGTAGAAGGTTTTTGTGCTTTTGAGACTGCTTTTAAAAAAAAAAAAAAAAAAAGAAAAGCAGGCAAAAGAACATGCAACAAATTAAATTATTTTTGTCAAAAGATGGAAACTACTCCCATGTTGTTCAACCCCCCCCCAACAACAACCAATAAATATAAAAAACACACGCAACATTAGAGAGGCCCTCGTGTTAGTGCTGTGCTAAATGCTAATGTCAGAATGCTAACCTGCTCACAATGACGTTTAGCAGGTATAATGTTTTAGTATCTATTTTCATCTTAGTTTAGCTTGTTAGCATGCTAACATTGGTGATTGGCACTACACACAAAGTACGGTATTTATATAAAAAACTGGTAAAATGGAATTTTTTTCTCTGATCATGGCGCTAGGTGAAAAGTCAGGGGATCGCCAGAGTCATAAGGATTTATCCACTGATGATGACGAATGTATGTACAAAATTTAATGGCAAACCATTCAAAAGATATTTCAGCCTGGAAAGCGGTGGACTGACCGACTGAGCAACATTGCCACCCCTAGACCAATGCCACTAGCATGGCTAAAATAAAAGCAAAGATTGGAGGAAAGTCTGAATGCAGAATAAAGATCAACAATCTGGCAGCCTATCTGACCAAATCAACCATCTCATTCATTTCTACATGGTGAAAGGTAATCCCTTATTGACCTGGAGAAGGTTTGAAGGTTTTACCTTCTGCCTGGGCTGGTTGGGGGAGGACACCACCACCGTGTTGCAGATGGTGAGAGCGATGAAGAAATCAATGATGTCAGCGAGATCAGAGGGCAGCTGGGACATGGGCTGGTTGTGAAAGCGCATGAAGTCCATCTGACTGCTGCATTCATTGACTTTGTCTAGGAGCTGGGGGTCGGGGGTGATATCTTTCTCCTGCAGGACAGAGGAGGATTTATCGGGGGGGGGGGACACATAGCACAGAGTACGAGGACGGCGTGACAGTGAAGAGCACTGACCATGGGGCTGCTGAAGGCCGTGTGCTTAGACAGGATGCTGGCTCGCTTGGCCTCCGCCCTGCTGCCCGTCCTGCGGTGGGACTTTGTGCTCTGGGAACGCAGCACCACCCGGGCGCTCTGGTGGCTGGTCACACTGTCCCGCCTGGGCAGGGTGCCACCGTGAGACGTACACTCTTCTTCCTCCGAATCCATCTCCTGGTACATAGCAAGTCTTCTAGCTGGATAACACACACACACATCATTAGGAGTGACTTTAAAAGGCAATAACTGCTAACTGTTATGTTAGGGAGTGTGTGTGTTTGCTGGCTTGTCTCACCATTGGCATCATGGGAGTACTCCACCCCTGCCACAGTGCAGCGGCGAAACACCATCTTGTTCTCTGTCAGTGTGCCTGTCTTGTCAGAGAAGATGTATTGCATCTGGCCAAGATCCTCAGTGATATTAAGAGCTCTGCACTGCAGGTGAGAGTCTGTCTCCTCATCATACAGATCCATGTCCTGATGGATGAAGTACACTTGGCAGATCTTGACAATCTCGATCGACACAAAAAGGGAGATGGGTATCAGCACCTATGACAGGACAGAGTTTTTGTTAGGAAAGAGGTAGAGCTGGTTATCAGTTTTTCCCATCCTACTTTGTGAGACATTTACAGTATATACATTTTAGAGCAGTGATTCACAACCAGGGGGTACTTTGGCAGTTGCTTGTGGATTTGTGGAAAAATTGTGGAGTAGCTCAACTAATTGGAAAAAAATACAAATTACGATTTCAAAAAATATATCCACATATTGAGTCAACTGCAACACCTGAACAGTACAAGATGAGAGTGTGTGAAAAGTAGTTAGCGAGTGATAAATAATAAATAATAGCTAAAAGTAATGGTTAAAACAGATAGCTAGCTAAAGGTAATGGTTAAATGGACAGTTCACCCCAAAATCAAAAATATTATTATTATTATTATCATTATTAGATTTTTCCTCTTACCTGTAGGAACTATTTTCTTTCTACCAATAGTTCCTACATGAAACTGCTCACAAGGTCTGTGGATTATCTTGAGTAACCGGATCATGATTTCTAGAAAGAGACAATCTTTCAAGTGTATTTTTTGGCACTTTGAGCACCACAAGCTGAGTGCCATATAGTTCCATTATATTCAAAAAAGGCAGACATCTCCACGGCCGATATCTCCAAAACTCGGCAACTCACACCAAAGCAATCTAGATGGATAAATAGCGCCACAGGTGAGAGGACAAATCTGTATTTTTGATTTTGGGGTGAAATGTCCCTTTAAATGGTTCAAATAAATGGTGGTGTCAATGAAGGGGTTCTTCTGACAGGGCTGTGGGGGTATGTCTGACAAAAAAGGTTGGGAATCACTGTTTTAGAGAATTGTAGATTTTCTGTTACGTATTCTATAGGTCAAAATGTTAATAATTTAAGAAATGATATAAGTGTACTGGGTAAATGTTTGATTGTTTAAAGAAAGCAATCCCGAGTGAGACATTTCCAGGCAATATTTCTGGAAAGTAGGTCCAGACAAATGAGTCATAGCTTTTGGGAGAGCAGTTCAGCCTGCACACTCTCCCTGTGCCTGGATGCCAACAGAGTCATGTGTTTATTTGAAAGTGTATCAAGCAATGTCTGGCAATGCTGATAGGTCTCCAACCTCAAACAGTTACTGTTTGTATAGTATAAATATAAACTGCTATCTTCACTGATTTGTCATTTATTTCAACGTTACCTGATGTCAAGGGAACTAGCAGCAACATTTGACACAGGACAGGGCGACATTTTCACTCACATTTTTGCATGCAAGCAAAAAAAAAAAAAAAAACCCAAATACAACCCAAAGCAAACAAATCAATAGCTGTCAGGTGGCACTCTTTCCTATTTTGATCCTGTATTATAAACATTATTTTGAAGTATGGAGCAAGTGCCTCCTCGCCGCTTTTCCAGATTAAATGTGAAGATAAAGATCTAGAGGTCAGCCACCCAGGGGGGCTGAAATAATTACTGCCAATGCTTTGATTTACAACAATGCTTGTGTGCAGTGGGATAAAACATTTCAAACTCAGTGATACTGTGTGTCTTGTTTCTATCTTTATCTGTAGCTTTGTTTCTTTAAGCTTCTCTCTGTTTCGTACCTGAAAGACGATGATCATAGTAAGGAAGAGATAAATAGCGGACATGATGGGTGATAAGTCTGTCCCCTCTGGACTAAGAACGTCAAACACAGGTCTCTTATCTCCGTACTGAAACATCCACAGCCCATGACCTGGAACAGCAACACCACAAGGTCAACTCATATAAACACTGGAATGAGAAGATATAAATAAAAACCACAGTAAATGAGGTCCAAAAGGAGATTTTCTTTACTTTTTCCACAATAAATCTAAAGAAATGAAGGTTTTAAGTAGAAATTTCTTAATAGAAACCACAAAAATTTCCAAAACAACTGTTAACAAAACTCTACACTGCTACGCACCAACAGCAGCAAACAGGCACATGACCAGCAGAATGATGACACACCAGAACACATCTACATTCATCTGTCTCTCCAGTTTACTGCGCTTGTAGCGCGGGCCGTTGTTGTTTAGCATGGCTTTGGTCTCGTGACCTGCGAAAACACACAGCGTTTTAGCAGCAGCTGGTCAGAGGTTAAATATGGAGTGTGGCAGCTAACAACACGGTTATTTTGGGGGCTAACCTGCGTAAATGACTATTCCCACAGCCTCTTCCGTGTTGCGGATGGTGCAGCCTCTCAGCAGCAGGTTATCTTTGTAAAGTGCATCTCTTCTGCCACTTCGATGGATTCTGTCAGGTTAGAAGATGCAAACAAAGGCAAGACGATCATGGTTATGTCTTTACACTCAGGTGAAATATACTGATGCCATAGGAGAGATAGAGTACCTCCCTATACCAGAGCCCATAAGACAAAATCTGTTTATTCTGCTGAGCACCTCAATCGATCACACTTTAAAGCATCATGGTCTTCCCTCACCAGGAGCCCTTATCTCAGCAGAAACTCCCTGTGACATAGAAGCACTGACCGTGCTACCGCTGCACAGAAACCCCTCAAGGATTAGAGTCAATCGGGCAATTCTCTGCTTCATCGCTGACCCACAGATCTCAGCTTTTAAGAATGAATTCAGCTTCTAGCCAGCCCACCAAGGAAGTTCAAACCCCTCTTAGAAAAGGCTTTTTTACTAAAAGAGAGATGTATGTTGAGCTGTATTAAATGAGGGGCAAATGTGCCTGTTGTGGGGCTAGAGCTGAGCTTTTAATGTCAGCCTTAATCCCATTACTAAATCAAGGATTACAAGTGTGTTAGTTAAACAGCCCCACAACCTTTAGCTGGATGCGCCGCTTAATCATCTCTGTTTGTAGCTTCTTTCAAAGTGTCACGCAACTATCAGCATGTTTACTAACAGGAATGTTCATCCTTTGGCCTCTGACAGCAGGCTGACTGACACGTCACCACCATTATAGATTAATAACAGTGTCCCTGAGCTCCGAGCAGCTGCAGCACACAGCTCGTCCTAGTTCATAGCTCACACACTGTTCAAGAAATTGATAACACTCTGAGACACAGAGTGCTTTCTCTCCCAGACTAGACTTGGTGCCATTGGCTGTAATGTAATAAAACAGTGCTGAGACAACTGCCCCCCCTCCGCCGCTGTGCCCTGTGCTCCACTGTAGCCTGGCAACTGAATACCTGCAGCATCTGGTCTCCTTCTGAGCAAAGAATAAATGTCATAATCATGTGAGTGCGGATCAGCCCGGCTGCTTTAGTGTACGTTTCTCGTCGTCTGCCTCACACAAACTTATTCAACACATGAGACAGAGTAGACACACCTGGTATAAATCCAGGCCTCTGAAAACTCTGACAATAGCAGGGAGCTAACACGCTGCATCCCACTGATAAACATGATCATGAATATGCTAAAGGGATAGTACAACATTTTGGGAAATGTGCTTATTCGCTTTCTTGCCAAGGACTGGATGAGATCAATACCATTCTCGTGTCTGTATGGTAAATATGAAGCTACAGCCAGCAGCTGCTTTGCTTAGCTTAGCACACAGACTAGAAACAGAGGAAAACAGCTAGCCTGGCTCTGTCAGAAGGTAACAAAATCTGCCTACCAGCGGCTCTAAAGCTCAATGATTAACATGTTTTACCTCATTTGTTTAAACCAAAATGTAAAAACGTCACTTTGTGGTTAACGTTGGAGTCAAGTTTAGTAAAATGACATTTAAGTGTAATATCAAAGCTGGTTGACCAGTATAAAACACTACACGTGGATGAACAGAAGTCACTAATCAGATACTGGTTAGTCACTGGTTAGTTCAATAGCCACAAGACATTGCAATTAGCTTAAATGTATATAATAAAGGAGAGGTACAAAGTACTGCAACAGGATGTGCTAAATAATTGAGTGAAACTTAGTCACACTTTCGTCCTTTCTCATCTCCTGTCAAAAACATCTTGCAAACAGACAAAAAAAAAGGAAGTAAGGTGAAACACAGGAAATCATTTGAGAATGGGGGGAGTTGCAGTTGCTAAATACTCAAGCTGGCTAGCTTTCGTACAGGTCTAGGAACTCCAGCTTCGGTAATCAGGTTGCAAAGAGAAGCTGATGCTTCAGTTTATTCAGGTCATGAGGACGCACATATATCTTCAAATGTGCATGGTCAAATGGGCAAAACCATGAAACCACATCCCAAGAAGGCAAATCGTAATCTTGCCTTGGAAAAACTGTTTAAGTCATAATTATAAGTTGGAAACTCCTGGCTTGTCAACAAACCGCAATTTCACATTATTTCCACTTTGGAGCTTAACATTACTCAAAATGTCGCTGCATTAATTTACAGTGAAATGAAAATGAAACATGAAACCCTTAATGTGAGTTAACACATAAGAAAGTTGAGCATCTTGGGTTCAAAACAGTTGTTTTAAAACGTTACCGCCACATGGTGGGCAGCCATCAGCCACATACTGTACAGAGCTGACTAAACAAGAGAGTACTCACATGTAGCCTCGGAATCTGTTCAGGTCATTGTTGGGCTTTTCACATTCAATTATGCTGTTGTACTTTAAAGGGTCAAAATCACAATCCTGCAAACACAAAACAAACAGCTGATTATTTAGGCAGCGGCTTCAATTTCTGACCAAATGAGTCCCAATTAGAAATGGATGGTGCCTTGTTCAGTTTTGCTTAACATATACACTGTGTTACACTAAGAGGTGTTTGTAATTGGTCTACCCTCATCGATTTAAATAGGGTGGATATACACACACACACACACACACACAATTTGTGTGACGTAGAACCAATTATGACAAGATGGAAACAAAAATTGAGCAGAGGGCCGCCTCACCAGGTCAAAGAAGCTGCGGACGACCTGCCTCTGCTTGAGGTTGGTCTCTCCGTCCAGTGTGGCGGTCTCGATGTGGCACAGGCGGTCCGGGTCACTGGTGCTCAGCAGCAGAACGTCGGCGGGGAGGATCTCGTTACATCGCAGCCTGATGAAGTCTCCCACCCACACCTCCTTCCAGTACTTCTCCACATAGCGTCGCGCCGCTCTGTCAGAACAATGAGAGGCCAAACGGCTGGTGTAAGCTGCGGGGTGAAAGAATAATTGGTGGTTCTATAAAGAGAAACTTCGGCACGACTTCCATAAATCTGTACGGGACAGCAGATATGTTATGCATAAAAGAGGATAGCCTGTTTGTTGATGCTAAAGCCAAATTCCGCCTAGCCAGAGATATTCCTCTCAGCTTCTTCCTCAGTATGTCCATCACAATACAAAACATGTTCAAAACGTAGCTTAGCAGCAACATAACTCTGCATTGTTATTGGATAATACACAGATTTGTGTGTAGGTGGATGGGTTGAGACCTTTTCAGAGGGTTAAACAAACATGAGAAACGATCCCACTTGTATGACATAACATTGTCTCTGTTTACAGAAAAACTCACGGGGGTTTTCTATTTTTAGTCCATTTCAACAGACTGAGTCTTCTTACCACAAATGAGTTTGTGGTGTTGCGTTGGGATACTGTAAATGATGTCACTATTCTGCAGAACTTGCTGCACTCTCAGCCATCAACACTCACGGATGGATAAGACTTTGCTAATGGTGACCAGGGCTCATTTCTGAACAATGTGATATTTCTGGTAGCAAATATGCTAAATAATGCATATCAAGCTATACACAACAGTTGAGAAGTGAAAGGAAAAAACACAACACCCCGCCCCCCATTAATGACTCACATCCGATCATATAAAAACATTCCTTTGCTTGAATTTTGTCACTGAAAGGCACGTGGTATCAGTATGAAAATCAGACTTTTCCCATGCACTTTATATTCTAGACTGGACAAACAGATGGTGAACCGAACTAAATCAAATGACAAACTAAAAACTTAAGATAGTAGCGTTTCCTCTTTTCCCTATTTTTCCATTGCCTGAAAATGGATCAATAGCCCGAGGACAAAGAATAGACTCGCCAAAATTAGAGCACAGAATGGTTAAATAAGTGACCCAGATTGAAAAGTTCACAGAAAAAGTCGGCTCAGTGCAAGCTGTGAGGCATTTATACAAAGGACAAATACACTAACTGATATACCGACGCTGGCTGATCGGTCAACTAGTTCCCTGAAGTGGATAATTAAATAAATTACTTAATGCTACTTGAAAAGACACTTATTTTGATTCTGGGTTTGCTCAAGGACTTTTATATACCAAAAGATCAATCAAGTAATTGAGAAAATAATCGGCAGATTATTATCGATAATGACAATAATTGTTAGTTGCAGCCCTATTCAGTTTCTACTTCTCGGCTGAGTGCAACATGTGCTGTCTGGAGAAAGGAACAAAGAACATTTTTATACGACAGAGATTCTGTAGGTGGTTACAAATAATCGAGAACTAAAAACACAATTTTAAAAAAGACGTTTGTGAATCTAATGAGCACATGGTTTACGTTATCTTTGACTTTACACATTAAATGTACATAGCCAACTGTAACCATTACATATCAAGATAGTGCATCTATGAATACTATGTCTGTTGGAAATACCCCTGAGTGCTTTTCTTACTGGTGATCTTTGTTTAAAAAGGTCACAGCTACTGCAGACACTTTAATGCTAAAATGAGTGCAATAGTCCTGAATGAAGGAAACACAGCAGCTCTGTGGCTTTTGTATTAAGATTCTCCAAATGCTATAATATACTTAATTATTTTATTGTTTTATTTTTTATTGTTTTTCTAAATTTACATTAAAACCCACTGGAAGTATTCTCTGAAACAAACAAAAACAAGTGACACGAGGAGGGTCTGTCTGATGAAAATTCGTTATTTCTGCAGTCTACTGGCAGTCTGTCCTTCTGTGATGCTTAAATGTGAAATTAATCTTTCATTCTTTGGGCATGACCACAAAATAACTACAGTAAATAGAGCAGTGAAAAGATGGACCACACAAGTCATTAATTAATCAACCAGTCATGGAAGAATATATCAGCTTAGACAGACAACAGCAAGATAAACTGTTGTGTTCAAACTGGACGTGCAGCGATGTTGTTGGCACTGTGTAAAACAGATTAAGAGCAAAGTATTTACATTCCAGTAAACTCAATTAATTAGTGCAAATGCAGGATGTGACTGGGTATGTCTACATCTTTGTAGCTTCTCCAAAATATCAAGTAGTATAAAGAAGTAAATGGGACGATATATATGATAAATGGGAAGAAACATTTACCAGCACATGGCTGTTTCCATCATTCACACTTTGGAAATATTAGCATTTTTGATACAAATGGAACTTCCCATATCATAAATGCAAGCTCCCTTCTGCTTTGCCACGAGAAACAAAGTGTCTGTGTGGAGATGAGACGCATTAGGTAAACCATTCAGATGTGGTTCACCTGCAGTAAAACGTTCTCCAGAGAAAGAAAGTGATCGATTCTTTAAGTGACTTTGTATTTAAGCTTGAGAAAAATTAAATAACGCTGCTATGTCGGTTTAGTCAAGCCAGCTGTTGCCAGGTTGAGAAAGGGGATTTTTTTCCATAGTATTGCTACAGCAGAACATTCAATTATGTCCAACCTTGACAGAACAACTTGGGTCAAGAGTTAGCTAAAACTGGGGAGCCACTACACACTGAGCCTTTTGACTACCATGAATTATGCTCTGTACATGGACAACAGTGCTGCTTTTCATTAGCAAAATACAGTCTTCACACACAGACTCAGGAAAATAGTTAGTAGAGAAAGCTTGAGAGAGAAACAGGTTGTCAGGCAACAGACTGACTCATAATTAATAATGACAGCACTAAGGCAACATCTGTATTATCCGAAAAACTGTTTCACACCTCTCTGACAGATATGTGGGCAGCAAACTAGAGGTTTTCTGGACTTTTGGATTGCACATGTGGTATATATTCCTCATGTGTTAGCCAGGTTTAACTCCAAGGCCTGAAATGTTCGGATTTTTCACATCTTGGACCCACAAACTGAGAGACTGAGAGGCTGACAGATGGGTTCTAGCATGAAGGCCAGTTTGCATGGTCTGGCAAGAAAGTGAAGAAATGTGTCTTGATTGTTTTTTGGTCTGGAACAATCTGCCTTTCCTCAGCTGATGTGAATGTGTGTCAGATGCACTGGTGGAGGACAGTTTGTATGACGAATTCTGATGGGAAAATGAACTAAAACACACAAGGTCTCAGCAACAGCTGGACACGGTTGGCTGCTAGTATTTAGGCCCAACTTACCTGCTGTACACCAGACAATCCATGTGATTGATTTCTTTATCCGACCTGTGTCTCCTGTAGTCCTCCCATAAGTCTTTGATGGCAGTGACAGACAAAATGAACACTACAGGAGCCAGAGCAAGTTCTGGCTGAAAGGCATTAACAACTGGAACAAAATTCAGCAAAGCGATGAAAACAAAATAAACATTGGCAAACCTATGAAACTGTTCAAAAAGATTCTTTGGCAGGAAAGACAGCACAGTGTATTTGGTCGTCTTAATCTTGTTATTTGCATAGTGTCGGTTTGGGTTTTCCTCCCTTTTGGCGTGATCATACAGTATGTTTGCGTGGACAATCCGGGTTTTGTTCTCCTTGGTTTTCTTCTTTCTTTGCCTTTTGACTTTTGAAGCTTTGGCCATCCCAGGGTCTTCGGTCTCCCGCGCCATAGCCAGTCCCTGCTTCAAACTTTCCCACAGTTGAGGTTTTCGTGTCCTCTCATACAAAACAACGCAAAGTGTTAGCTATGTTATCATTCTTTTACCGTGTGAAGAATGTTTTCGTCAGTCTTATTCACACAAACAGCTCCTTTTCATCCATGTCGACTCCTCTTTTCGCGAGTCAGAGGAAAACTTTTGCTTGTTTAGCTTCTCCTTTTTTCCTACTGCTGGGAAGGATGCTGAGATATTAGGGAGGCATAACTTGTTGGACTTCCCACAGCTCGGCAGATGATTTGTAGATAATGCGGATCGGCCTCTGCCAGCGGTCGCGTGCTGGTGTTGTGTGTTTAGAGCAGCGGGCGCGCGCAGGCTGCGCACAAACAGGACGTTCGTCAGCGGGTCAGGGGTCGCACTCCTCTGGAAATCTGACCCGCAGGCCCCTCCTAGATCCAACCTGGGTTTTTTCTGTCTCCAAGTGCCACGCGGTATTATTGGAGTTTACACTGACTCACAGGAAGCATCCAAATATCAACAGTGTAATAGGTGTATGCAGTTTTTATACAAGCAAAACAGTTTGATGAGAGAGAAAAAATAAGTTATACCACTTAAAAAGAGTAAGAATTTTTTTCTTTGTATTGCCTTTCTGTGATGGGGAATATTTAATGTAGAAGTTATTTGGGTATCACTATACTTCTACAATAATAATACTAATAATAAAAATAATGATAATGTACGATAGACAGATAGTTACTTTTAAATGCCATAGGAACTCGCACTGCTACATCAGCCAAATCACACATAATAATCACAAAATAAACAACAGGAGGGCAGGTAGATAATAAGTAATAAAACCATAAATAACTAATATCTTAAATAAAAAGTGAACTAAAACATTAAAGTTAGGACCATACTCTAAATCAAAATTTATATGTAGCTATACTATGCCAGTGTTTAGTAATATTCTGTAGACGGTTAAGCTAGTGCATATATTATTAAAAGATAATATACTAAGACAGATTTCTCAATAGAATGGCGTTGAATTGAGTTTTATTGATTTATTTTTTACTTTAAGATGAATTTTAAGTGCTCACTCACTATACTACAGTTTCAGATGAGACGGGACAATAACTTGTTTGTGTGCTATCCACACAGAAAGCTATCTGGAGTTTGTGCACACTGTGAAAAACCGTCAGCCATATTACTTTTCTTTGCTAGCTCACCAGCATGATTTTGGCTAACTGGGATCTAAACACTTACAGTTTACAAAATACAAGACTCTGATTCTGTGAGCCTCCTCATCCACATTAATCAACAACACCTTAAAAACCATATTGTAACGTTACACCACTTTCAACAAAAGAGACAAAGTTAGCAAGCCTTTTAGCATGCTAAAGAAACACATTTTTCTAAAGAGCTACTAGAGACAAAGGCATCCAAAAGGAGAGTGAATACACAGAAACCCAGCTCCAAATGAATTCTAATGTTGCTCTGTGTCTGCTATGTGAAAGAAGCCAATTGTTTGGTTAACAGCTAGCCATAACATTTAACCCTGTGGTACCTGGCGGCTGTGTGTCTGTCACTTTATTTTGATGTTTATCTGCCACCTAATGGCCAAAAATTGATGAATGCAGCTTTAAGTCACAAAGAGGCTGTTTACCTGCCATTAACATGCATCTTGGGTGATCTGATCACAAGTGGACAGCTCTAAGTATGTCAGTTCAGACGTGGCATTAGAATGCGTCTCCACATCTCTGTGATTTACAGAGTTTCCTGATGGACAGATAGCTTTACGTGTTGCTAAAGTAACCGCTACTGCTGCTAACTGTAGCTGAAGGCTTTATTACCTTCATTAAGTTAAACCTCCTCCTCCCTGTGGTCCAAAGCTCCTGTGCTATTGTCGTAAACAGCAACAGTCCCCCAGTGCTCCGAGCTAGAAACAGCTGTTATATCCATTGACAAATACAGTAATTTTACCTCGCAGATCATCGTAACATCATAACACTTAATTTCAAACTCGACAGAAACCAAATAATTGATGTACATTGACGGTGCACTATTGCCCGGAAGGATATTGCAGCCCGTTTTGTGGCAAAACAAAAAACATGGGAAAATAGGGTCTAGGTTGAAAAATACTTTAGTTTCCCTTAGGACCACTAGCTGCACGGCTAACTGAGTTGAACAGCTACAGTTAGCCATGCATGTTACTTTAGCAACAAGTAAAGCTATCTGTCTATCAGGAAACTCACCGAGAGTTAAAGTAGAGCAGCCTGAGGACATCAGACAGCGTGTTTTGTGTGTATTCCATCCACAAGAATCAATTTGCCTGTTGTTGTTGTGGCTTCTTGAGTAGGCAGTCCTGGCCCAGGACACATTCTTAGTGCGTCTTGGGTGCATACACGCCTGTCCACTTGTGATCGGATCACTCAAAATGCTTGTTAATGCCAGGTGTAAACAGGGCAAAAGGCTCTCTGACCCACAGTGAAGTTAGTGAAGGATTGTGGTGTATACACGTGTATGATCCACAGCTGTATTTGATTCATTATCCTGCTGTCTTTCTGAAGCACTATCATGTACTTTTGTAAAATTTCATACAGCTTTTCCCACTGTTTTGCAAATATATTGCACCATATTCAAGCATGAAAAATCAGTGGCCATCTAATTATTTACAGCTTTACCCCATTAAAGTAAAATAGTGTTGTTCTTTTTTTACAAGAGTCAAACTTTTTGAGCAACTATTCTTACAAAGTGTTTTAAGATATTACAGTCTGCCATTACGCTAACGATATAGTGTAATATTTTTATCAAATGATCATCAAGTAATATAAATACACAGTATGATATAAATAAAAAAATGAATATAAATATAACATTTGACAGACACCATGCTGTACCTTTTTAGATTCTACCTCTAGGCGTCACCAGAGTCAGAAAATCCTACACATAGGGGCTTTAAAGTTTGTTGCATGGACTTAAAATGCAGCAATTTGAGATGACCCATGCAGCCCTAAAAAATGCTTCAGAGTCACAGCAATACTCGGTGTACACTACTATATTGTGGGACGACATTCCGAAAGGAAACGTGGAGTCATGCGCTCTGAACTTTTAGTACCTCCAGAGACTGACTGGCCACTTAGCCAGCAGGTTCCCTAGAGGAGATAAATCAAAGGCCTATCCCAGGGCAGTCTGCAGCAATTTGCTACAGGAGCATCCAGCTGTTGGGTTAAAAACTAATGGCTGATTGTAAACTGTGGCATCTTGGCATGGAGAACAATTCAATTTCCCCATGATGAATGACCGGAGTGAGGTGGATCTGAGAAAACAGGCTGACTCTGGCCTCAAAAAGCCAGCTATTGCACTGAGCAAACAATAAGAACAAAACTAAATCAGGTTGTGCTTCTTCTTCTGAAACTATAACCATCCCATACTTTTGTTCCTTTTTGGAAAATAATGTTTTGTGTATCCAGTATTTTTCAGAGGGTCAAACATCACAAAATTTACTCACATGTAGGCTATCATTATCTGGTGTCACAATAGTGGCAGTGGTGGAATTTGTGTTTTAGATCTGGTTTCCACCACAAAGTATTGGGAACTTTCTTTTCTTTTTTCTGCACAGAACATAGTAGAATGCCCTTCCATTTATTTTATTAAATTATTATTTTGTTAAATCTGCTTTTGGAGTGTTGATCCTTTCCATTTTGTCACTGAATGGAGTTCATATTCATGTTTTCTGCTCCTTCACCATCCTTGCTGTGATGGAGCTTAGTTCTTAAGTCCTATAATTCTTTCAAAGCTCTAAAAAATACCCTAAAATATTGAATAATTTCTCATGTTGTGAAAACATTCAATAAATGTGATGGATTTTACACAAAGTGTTGGTAGCCACAACACTTGGCTTTATTAAAGCAGCTACAAGGAGTTTTTAGCTGGTTATGAAACAGTCTCAATTTAGTACTGATGCCTCTATATGACCTACATAAGCAAACAAGACCATCAGCGAGAAGATTGGCTATTTCTATAGTTATTCTAAATGCCTGTCACTGGGTAAAATCAGACAAAACGATTTACAGCACGCAGACCAGAAGAGAATATGTTTACATTTTCCCAGGCAAAGTTTCACAGTGAGTAGTACGTTAGCCAGTTAAAAGGAAGCAGGAGGAGATTTTTCTTTAGAAAATTTTATTTTTGACGTATATTTTGTGGTCATGGCTGATACAGGGGCAGGATCAGCAAAGAGAAAAAGGGACAGTGATAGAGCACAGGCGAAAACATGAGTCAACTTTGGTCAGATGGAGAGAATTATGGGATTTGAAAGGATTCAAAACCGATCCTGAATTGGCCTTCTTCCTCCTAGAGAGGTATGTAATATGTCTGCTTTTGGCTGTACAGTCCATGGAGGTATAGGTCACGGTGGACATCACTGTAGTACAGCTGGCTCACAACGTAACATTTTATGTTGGTCTTGCTACCGAGCTGTATCTCGCTGCTGGCTTATTATTCTGAAGACATAACATTACTAGGGAATGTTGATAACTTTAGCTTTCTCACCAAAATTACCATTACCGAGCAACCGAATCTGCTAGTTGTAGGCTCACATGTAACCTAGGTGTACGAACGGTACTAAAACAAAGTTTACTTTGTTTCACCAGCGTCATTATTACGTTATTAATTGTACATAGCCACAAATAGATACATTACCTCATCACTATGCATCCTGCAAACAGCTGTTTAAAAAAGAAAAATAGTAACTATAATAAGTTGCATGTTTTTTTTGCTTTCTCGCTTCCAAAACAAATGCACACGCTAGCTAGATCAACACAAGGCAGTGGTGCTCATGGGAAATGCAGTCTTCATTCCGGTAAAAACTACCGCTTTTTTCCACAGGGGCCGCCAAAATCAACACAAAATGAAAGGTCCTTGTAGTTGCTTTAATGAATATTAAAAAGTCTTTTAGTGTCTCTCCATGGCGACATGAGATGCAGTGATGAGAGGCTGACGCTCTTCGATTCCTGTTTTAATACCAGTTCACTCTCCATCTGTGTTCACTTTGATTCCATCCCGGTGTCCTTCAGTGTAACATAAAAAGTACATCACCAGGACTCCGCTCTCCCAGAGTGAACTGACATGCTGCCCTCGACGAGAAACTCACAGGACAGCCCATTGCACTACTGTATACTGTATCATGGATGTATGTTTATTCATTTACTCAGCATTTTATGAGTAGATGGAGCGAGGCAAAGCTGAGCAGGAAAAAGCATACTTGCAGGCTGTACACTAATTTGTAGATTCCTATCCAAACAATAGATTTCTACAACTCTCATTTACTTTTATTTGTTTTTTTGTGTGAATTTGGAGGTTTTAGCAACTTCGGGGGAGTTTACTTCCTTCAAATAAGAACATACACATCTTGGGTGTGTTTTAAGCTGATTTGAAGATTTCTTTGAACAAATATGTTCTACAACTTTTAGGCTAACAAAATAATATATAGATAAATGTTTCAGCATTTCTCCCCCAGAATTAGATTTCTGCCAGTGTGGAGGAGCATGACATGATTTGCACAAACAGAGATAGTAGGTGGGAAGAAGAGGCACGAAATAACTTCCTCAGGAGCTTACAACATCATCCAAAAGTTTGACATTTTTCATGTCTTTGTGCAAACACAGCTGTCATATAACATGCAATCATATACAAAATGTACTTTTACAGAGGCGAAATGCTTCAAACACAAGACTGTACAATCTTATTAATCGATCAGAGCTATTTGAAAACACCACCTCTAAAACAAATCCAACAATAAAAACATCCAAAACTAACCTGTGTAAGTGTGTTAGGGGTGCAAGAAGTACTCAGGTCCTTTACTTAAGTAAAAGTACCCATACCACAATGTAAAAATACTCCATTACAAGTTAAATCCTGCATTCAAAATCCTATGTACTGTGACTGATTATCATACACTACATTATTAGATTGTTAATACTGATGTATCTATACTGAAACAGCATTGTTCCAGTGGTTCCCCTCCAAAGGGACACACGATAAATCTGAGGGGTTGTGAGATGATTAATGGGAGAGAAAAGAAGAACATGGATAGATACATAAATTTGTAGAGCTGCAATGATTAGTGAATTAATCGATTGACAGTAAATTAATCGTTTCAGTAATTTTTCAAGCAAAAATGCCAAACACTTGACAGTTACACCTTCTCAGAGAGAATTTGCTGCATTTCCGCCTGAGTTAATAACCTTTGGGGTTTTGAACTGTTGGCCAGACAAAAGAAGACATTTGATGTAGTCACCTTGAGCTCTGCAAAACAGGCATTTTTCACTCTTTTCTGATGTTTTATAGACCAAATGATTAATCGAGAAACAAAGTGGCCTTACAAATTGAACTTTCAATATTTGATTGTTTCCATATTTCCAATACAGAAATATTGGAGAGTTATACCTCGTTGGGCCTCGAACAGTTACTTAAATTAAACCATCTGAGAAGTTTCGAGGGGAAATGTCTCTGATGGAAATGTTAGCAGCTCATAGACATTTGACTCGTGGCAAGGAGCCTTGTACTGTACTGTAGCCTCTTTTTAAATTACCCTCAAGTAGTAGGTCAAATATAGGAAAATAAACCTCCCTCACGAATTAAAAAACTCACAGTCAGACAGTATACGAAGGCTTGTACATGAAATGCACAGAGCAGACTGGAGGTTAACAGAGATACAGCTGCAGTTCATCCTCTCTCTCAGACAGCAAGCAACCTGCCAGAAGAGGGCATGATACTCCAATCAGTACACACTTGGTGCTTCACTACTCCCACTACGGCATGTGTCTGTGCACGCATGTATATGTCATTGTGTGAGTGGGTGCAGAGAAGGGAATCTTAGAAATGAGCATACTGTAGGTGTTACATGACAAATGCAACATCTTCTACATAGTTCTCTGTTTATTTGTGTTGTTCACTCCCAAATTGTATTATATCAAACCTCAATAAACCCGGTGAGAAGTCTATCAGATGACCACATTGTGAATGTGAAGATTTTCTATTCGGATCACACTAAGTCACGAATGGACAACAGCAAACAGACACAATTCACAATTCTTCACTCATGGAACATTTGACCTTGACAAATTAAGAGAGTTTGGACATGAATTACTTGACTGGAAGGCCTGTGAAATCAGACAATACGATCTATACTGAAAATAGCATGCTCCTGTTGCCTAGAGACAGTGCGATGTTTGCCACCTCAGTTTGTATGAAGTGATCTGTAGGTGTTAACAAACCACGGGGAAGCCATAAATGTACATGAAAAGACAGACAATAGCTCCAACTACTTGTACTATAACAAAACACGGCAACTTTTTTTTTACCATCTGTCTAGCCACTGTGCTATTTGCATCTGGTGTGTGAAAATGTTTTGACACCGTGAAGAGATTACAGAAGAAAATAGATCTTGAATCAATTCAGTCCGCTTTCTCTAGAAATTAAAGCAAATATATCATTAACATGTCAGCATCCAAAAATATGAAGTCCAGTGTTACCAGCTAAACAAAATAGGTCACGTTAGACTGATGAGGACAGACACACGGGTGAGTAGGTGTGAATGAGCATCCGTCTCACTGACCGTAGATCACCTAATTCACCCTCTTTTCACGATGAATCCACGGGATGGATAGTACCTTTGTCACACAGATAAGCGATAACTGCCAAGCGCACTGATTTCCAGGTGAGCCGGGAGGAAACCTGCTGATACTGTTGAAGTTGCAGATCAATCTGTTGGAATGATGTACAGTCGCTCGAGGCCGTTTTAACAAAAGTAATCAGTTACTGCAGATGGCATCCATAACCCAGGAAAAAATACACATGTGCTTTCCACAAACAGCAGATGGATGATTAAAATCCCTCGTGTGTTTAACTTCCTTATGCAGTGTCTAAGGATTCTGGTTCAATCACGTCCATGACATCGGCCAGTTAATGTGATAGTGATGTAATGATGCAATGTACCGTATGTGCAAATACATGCTGGCTAATACATTATGTAAATTTTGTTCAAACATTTTCAAATCTGCCTCTTACACTACACACGTTATAATTGCAGTAAATGTTGCCAGCGAGGTTTATATCAACAATGAGTGTCATATGCAGTGTTCTCAGTCTATTCTATTCTCCAGGAATTTTGATTTTGTCCAACAGCAAAGTAATCAATAAGAAAGAAACACACTCCAGATTGTTCATTTTGTGATTAGTCATTCAGGGAGATATATAGGTGATTTAGGTGTCTTAAGCATTGTTAAAAAAAAAAAGAGAGAACGGGAAAGCTGCACACTCATAACTCCGATGCATTGATTTGAACTCATAAAGATCAGTGTTTCGTCAAACTGCCTTCTTCAGAATAAGATACAGTCACTTGACTGACATTTATACTAACTAGGACAGATGTTTTACCAATCAGGACTGTCGCCTTGAGAGGCCAATCCAAGGAAGGGCTGAAACTAAAAACATAATCACATAATCAAGAATTCAACAAGCACAAAGCAGAAAAATACAGGACAAAATGATACATCTTACATCTTCCATTCAAATTAGAGAAAGAATCCACAAAATACATATCTACAGCATTTCTACACAAATGATGCGATTCAATTCAATGTTAAAGGTCAAATAAAGAAAGTGAAATTAATTCTAAGTATCTTTTATGTCGCTGTGTGAAAAATAAATCTACAATATCAACAAGGATTTACAGTCATGCTAGCGGCTCTGAGAGGCTTTACTTTGGCACGGAGGTGCCTTGAGCTAAGTGCTAACATCAGCATGCTAACATATTCAGACATTGCTAACATGCTGATGTTAATCAGGTGCAGTGTTTACCATGTTCACAATCTCAGTGCTAAATGGTACTAAATTTCATGGCAATCCACCTAGTTGTTGACCAATCCACCTAGTTGTTGACATATTTTACTGAAAGCTAAAAATGTAAACCTGATGATGGCGCCAGAGGAAAAGTCACAGGTCAGGTGGATTCATTGACTGGGACACATGGATTGGCACCAAATTTTGGTGCCAATCCATCCATTAGATGTTGAGATATTTCACAGGATAAGTGAAAAGTTTGACCTGTTGGTGGCACTAGATGAAAAGCCAGAAGATCACCGAAGTAAGTAGGATGCATCCTCTGGGTACCATGAATGTCTCGACAATATTTCATGGCAATCCACCCAATACTGTAGTAGTTGAAATAGTTCAGTCTGGACCAAAGTGGGCACATTTTCTGATATTGGCCTCTCGAGTTGATGACCTTGATTTGTAACACCTGTCCTCGTCGGTATAAATGACAGTCAGATGACTGTATCTTATCCTGAAGAGGCAGTTTGCTATAACGTTAAATAAATGTATGAGAGTGATGAGTGTGCAGCTTTACCATTCTGTTTCATTTAACGTCTGCCTGCGAGCCAGCACCTCACTGGAATAGGTGTGCGTTTTCCCTCAGTTTTGTACAAAACATTAGTATCAAGATTACTGTTAACTGAACAATGTGGAATTTGTTTTCATTTTTTTCAAAACTATCTGAAACCCCCATGACCTTTGAGTTGTTTAAAACTTACTCACTGCTCTCAATCTGCTCTGCTCTCGATTTAATCTAACATGAATATTTAAACATACGTACAGTACATTCTAAAATCTAATTATTTATTATGAAATAAATTATAATAAAACAAAAATATTAAAATAATTAATTTTATATAAAATAAAATACAGTGATTTTCTCCTCTATGAAGAAGGATACATTCATAGGTAAAATAATTTCATAATTGCATGTAACCTTGTCTTTTCAGAGTAGCTATGACTGAAGCTTGTATGCTAGTTAAAAAAACTAAAACTAGCTAAAACGTACTTTGCAAATTAGCTGTTGTGCAGTAAAAAAAATTGAATGGTAATACAAACAATTAAGTACTTTAAACTATTAATTACATTAAATGATCTATATTGCATGTATGGAACATCCACTAATCCACCAATAGCTGAGGTCACCACTCCAGTAAAGGAGGTTGCATTCGGCTCCAAAGCCAGTCACTCATCATCATCATCAATAAACATACGATATGTCAATGGCAAGCTGTAAAAAGTAAGGACTTGACAACTCGGCTCTGATTGGCCCTGCATACCGCCTGCTTCTTTTTAGGCTTCTCCTCCATTCAGTCAATAATTGTGGATTATGACTGTGAGGGACATCAGGGTTAGTGTCAAAAATGTTTGGCTGGGTCTCAACTGATATTAAGGGTGAATGACATTTTATTCTGGAACTGCAAATATTTACACGAGATGTGGTCCTAACATTAGCAACAGCTGCAGGGATCAAAATTTCCTGTCCACACTAGGTGAGGACTGCAGCTTTACCTTTTCTCCAAAAACATCCAAAAGTCATACGTGTTCATGTCACTTTAATTTGTTATCAGCTCCTCTAACCTCTAACCTTGTTTAGACAGCTTAAATTAGGCCAACTAAACAATCTACAATAGTTCATATGAGCTGCATTCTTTTTTCAATTCTTCAGTCTGAATATCAGGATATCAACTCTGACTGTGTTCATGCATGGTTCTAGAGGTAACTAGCACAATGTACTATAAAGTGAGCCAAGCTGCTACCGCCTAAAGTGTTTCCAATTTGATGGCTACCTTGAAAAAGTGCAAAAAATGAGAGAAACAAAAGAGTCAGTGACCATCAAGATTCTGAAGAAGAGACAATTCCCACAAAGCTAATAGAGAGGTAGATCATTTAGGTCGACAGACAGCATGCAGCATCAACTGTTTGTTCATGTGTAATACTTTTCACAATTCAAAGTTCTTCAACCTTTTAGTTTATATGAGGACAGAAGGGCTCATAGCAGCAGCCCTGGCACCGCATACTCCCAGACGTCATATAGGAAACCTTGTAGAACTTGACACTGGCCTTTTCCAAATCCTCAACACATGTAGAAAGGACAAGCAAGCTTTTGTGACCTTTTATTATCTGTGAAAGTACAAAAAGAAGCATCCAGGCTATGGAGAATCTCATACTAGAGCTTTCAACTAAACTCTCTGCACCTTTGGTACCCACCCACACTTTGGGATGCCACCAACACAAACACCTACTCCAACCATGTCCTCAAATTGCTGTGGGAAACAGGAGACCTTGTTTGGAAATTAGTGTTGAAATCATCACAAACAGAGACTTGCATTAGGCATTACCAGCACACCCTCAGGCACTGGCGGAAAAGTCTGATTAACAGCATGACATTAACTTTAATAAAGTCAGAAATGTGTTATGGGTTCTTCTGGGTGTAGTAGCATGCTTTTATTAGCAAATGTAAAGAGCAGCAGCATTAAGTGAAAGCCTGTGTACAAAGAATGCGGGGTCTGATTGGTGTTTAATGAGAAAGCTCATTGAACGAACATTTCTCTTGAGAGTTCATGATGTGGATACTGATCTGCTTAATTAAAGACATGTTGCCATTTTGATGTAGATGACTTTAAAATTACTATCTCCCTTAGCTGCGACTGTGCATCCTAATTTTAAATTCTGCTCCTTCGAGAATGTGGACTGATGTGACACAAACAGGGAAGTAGAGCTGGAAACTGCAGTAACAATTTGAAAAGATAAAATTTAGCAATATAAAAATGACTTTGATACCTAATGGAGGAGTTTTGTTTGAACATGTTAAAGAAAGTTTAATGACTGGCTAGGCTGACAAAAACATAAACATGACAAACTGTTACAATGCCTATTCAAGTTATTAAAATTACTGATGACAGTAATTTATCATGGTCCCCAGAGGATGAAGCCTACTAACTTTGGTGATCCCCTGACTTTTTTCTAGCGCCACCACCAGGTTGAAAGTTTTGGCTTTTAGTGACATGTCTGAACAATTATTGGATGGCTTGCCATGAAATTTGGTATAAACATTCATGTTCCCGGCAGGATGAATGACTTTTCATCTACTGCCATCATACTTTGGTTTATGACTACACTACAGAACTAATGACATTTCCATCAGCATTTGTATTTAGTGCTGATTAGCAAGAGCTAACACCCTAAGCTAAGACATTGAACATGGTAAACATTATACCTGCTAAACATCAGCATGTTAGCATTGTGAGCATGTTAGCATGCTGATGTTAGCATTTATCTCAAAACACTGCTGTGCCCAAGTACAGCCTCACAGAGCCGCTAACATGTGATGTAGAAATGTAGTCTTGTTTTCACAAAAACCTATACTGGTTAATTATTCACAGTGCCTCTGTGTTGTTATTACTGTTGATCCATAGCACTCGAAAAACACCAGTCACTCTTTGCTGTGCGTGCTCGATCCAGTTATCAAAGGATTTAGCTGACTGCCTCTTGAATGTATAATGCATTCAGAAGTTCAATGTGCAGAGGCCCAAATAAATCAAAGTAATTAACTCAATAACTGATTTGATGAATTTCAGCGCAAAATGGAGACATGTTTGCTAAATCTGCAGAAATGTGCAGCTGGTGGGGCTCGGAGAAATCACACAGAGAGAGATTTTGCATAAACTATGGGCACATTGTGCCAGAGGGTAAGGCACTTTTAATTATAAGGAATCTACAGCCACGATATGACCCTTTAATCAATGATCGAGTGGTGGATACATGCCAGTCAGATGTGAAAATTAAAGCAGAGAATGGGCGACACTTCCTGTCAAGCAGATAATGATCATTCTCAAATGAGATTTTCTGAAAATGAACCTCATCTTCTAATTATTACTGTGAGATATACACAGCCCTGAGTTAATGATTATTTGTATTGCTTACAGAAAGAAAGTTTGACTATGAGAGAGACACAGTTTGGGGGGCTGATCACTGTTACAGTTTATAGCTACTGATTGCTTCATGATGTTAATACTTATTCTGCATGACGACCTTCCAAAATCTGGACATTTATAGGTATATTGTTGAATGACAGCTCACATCCACATGGTGTGACTTCACAATGTTACCAAAGCATCCAGTAACAACTCCTTCTGTGTATGAACAAGACCAAGAGCCTACAGCCATGCTAGCAGCTAAATGCTAACATGCTAATATGCACACAATGTCAATGCTAACATGCTGATGTTTAACAGGTATATTGTTTACCCTGTTCACCATTTTAATTTAGCATGTTAGCTAACATTTGCTAATTAGCACTACACACTACTACAAAGTACTACTACTACAAAGTACAATTGAGGCTGATGAGGATGTCATTAGTTTTGAAGATATTTAGTCATGTACCAAAGTATTGGAAACTTTTTAATTTTGACCTGACGATGGTGCTAGATGATATGTTAAAGGATTATTACAATTCACCCCAAGGGGAACATGAATGTCTGTATCAAATTTAATGCGATCTGTCCAATAGTTACCAAGACATTTCACTCAAATCCACAAATATGAACCCCATAGTGGCACTAGAGGAAAAGTCAGAAAAACACCAAATCATTCTGATTCATCCTCTGGGGACCATGAATGTCTCCACCAAATTTCATGGCAACCCATCCAATATTTCAGTTTGGACTGAAGTGGCGGACTGACATTGCCATCCCTGAACCACAAAGTGAACAGCATCTAGACCCATACCCATACTACATGCACAGTAATGAATAAACATTGCAGTGTGATCTATTACTCTAATGTAAATGGCTGTTTTCAAATGAAAAATAGCAGGAGCACTGTTGATTCCCATGACATTGTTGAATGACTTGAATCAATATTTAATTCTAAATTAATAGCAGTTTGTTCTTGGGCAGGTATGGATTTCATAGACCTGAGGAAGAGTTATTGCACACAAATCATTAAAAGTTATTTTGCTATTCCAGCTCTGCCGACCCACTGGGATAGGGTAATGGGAATGGATTTGACAGTGACTTTCCAAGCTGAGGTAAAACAGAGAGAAGGATTGTATTTGCATCCATACAAGAGTGTCTACCCTAAAGGTAGAAAGGCTGGGAAAAATGGCCACTCCTCATCACCAACACTGAGTCACACAACAGTGTCCAACAAAATCAGTCAACAATTGATCTGCTAATGAGGTGTGTGAGTTTCACCTGCTGGCTGTATAGGGGGATTAATGATTAGAGTTCATTTCATTAATCATATTCTTACAAATCCTGTATTACAAAATTAAGTATCCAATGGTTCATAAGTCGAAGTGAAATGTCTGTCCCCACTTAAAGCAGCTGACTATTGATGAGTGGACTTTGCAAAGGGAGAGAAAGACATTTACCAAACTGGTTGTAATTGTGTTCTGAAGAAGCAGAAACAATTATAAGTCATATTAGAAACCTAAAGTGTCCCTTTTTTGTGGTATATTCTGGGGAGCCTCTGCAGACTAAAGTAAGGCTGGATAATTACTTTATCTTTCTTTCTGGTCATCAGTCATGGCCTTAATGCCACTCTTACTTAATGACACTTTATATGTCATTATGGTTAATCTAACATAAAATTGCAGAATGTCATTATCTGTCATGCAGATGATAGAAGCTTTCAATTTTGAATGTCAGTGTAAAATGTGAGCGGAAAATCCATGCTTCTGGTCACGGCTACCATCTATGAGAGGCTGTTGAGGCCATAAATCATTGCCTCCGCACACAGCATTGTAATTTTGCACATACACCGCAATGCTCTCGCAATGCTCTCCTAAACATACTATAAAATCTTAGATGCACACTTTTATACTTACTCTCCTGAATACAGTACGATTCTTTCTGTCTGGAATAATTCTCGTCCATGTACGAATGCTTTCTAATGTTACCAGCAGACATGTGTGAGAGGCACAAACAGTGTTGCCAACTCTTGCTCCACAAGTCGTTAAAAGTCACCAGATGATGTCATAAGCAAATTTGCATATTGATGATGTCATCACGCATTCATTTCATAACTTTCATATCAAAGCAGACACATACAAGCTAATTTTGAACAGAAAAAGCAGTTTTAACCATTGACTGTATAGGTCTGTAAAAGTGAAGCCAAAACACTGGCTGCAGTATACGTCATGAACCTCGCCACCCTCCATGTTAGCAGATGGGATCAATGGGAAAACTAAAAAATCAAAGTACAAATAAATGTTTTCCAAAGATGGTTTCTGTCATTTTAGGTAGTTTTTATCATGCTGATGTATGATCTTTTTTTTTTTTTTGATAAGTTTGGTTTTAATTAGTTATTTGATGCTATAAAACGGGGGTTTCACATCATGATTGACAGCTGAGCCCTGCTCGCGATTGAGTCGGCTGGGTGTATGGGCGGGACCTCGATACCGCGGCTCCAACTCTGATCAGTACTGTGCAGACTCTGGCTCCAAATGACATCACCAGTGCAAGATGGCAGCACCTGTATATTTTGGCTTCAATTTTGTACAGTGGGATGAAGTGGAGCTGCATCTTTATATACAGTCTATGGTTTTAACACACAATAATGTGTTAACACCAGCCCCCACTCCTACAATTAATGATTAATAGTACTACTTAAATGGAGGACCAGTAGTAGTCTGTGGTCACATTACCACTGGTGCGACCAAAATCATTTTAAATATGGATGTAACATGGTACAAATGGCAGTCACACTCTAGCCTTGATGCTACTACACCCAACATTTTAACTACAGTCTTCTAAATCTGCAATTACTGTACAGACTTTAAGACAACTTTGTAGTTGAAACTTTGACATTACTAATAAATCATAGTGTTGAGGCTAGTGTCGAGTGTTCACTTACGACTGTGTGTTTTTTCTGGCCACAGTCAGCACATCTTAAACACTGGCGCTCTGCTCGCCATCTGTTGTTCCTGCAGCAGCCACAGTGTCATTGAATGCTCCAGAAAGGAGAGTTAATTTTACATTGTCATGAAAGTACATTAACATTAAACATTAAGCCATTATTACTTATACATAATGGCATATATTGTAAAATGTATATTTTAGCATTAGTAGCTAGGCTAAAAATGTCACCTATATAAACCAATGGGCTAGAGGCTTAAAGCTAACTCTAAAATAACAATATTTCTCTGGTTTACCACAATAATCCAAATCATGTAGCATGTATTTTGTGTCTTATCTAACTATAACAGGTATAAAACAGGTACCTTGTGATCAGTATAAAACATTACCACTCCTCCAAACTTTTGTTCTTGCTGGCTATTGTAACATTGAGCACTTCTATCGCTAAAGCTAGCCTTTACTTCACAAAGTTTCACCAAGCTTGAACTCCAGTACAGAAGGAAGAGACAACTATGGATGTGGGTATAATGCATCCTTGATCTGAGGTGAGAGCAACATAAAATTCTTGTCCAGCTCTGCACATAGTTCATAAACTGGACGCATGCATGCAGGTGCAACTGCAGTGGTAGGCTCCATGTTAACCAGTATGCACCATTTAACCACCTGTTATTGAGTTACTGTATTAGCTATGGTGGGAAACATAACTGTTTCTTCCATTTATGGTAGAAATGCCTAAAAAGTGTAAACTGGTCATTGCTCTACTGGCCCAATCAGATACTCTTGTGAGCAATCAAACAAGAGCTTTTCTTGAACATCTACTTTGCAGGAAAAATCTCTGAAAAACAGTCAGTGAAAGTACAAAAGGCAACCATTTATCCAGGATACTGTTTCGAAGTATGCGTACTGAAGCTAACATAATGCAGTAAAATTATAATACAACTCATTTTACAGGACATTTATTGGCATAAAGTCATTAATTAATGTCTCATTTATGAGTCAAAGGGCATATCCTGCATTCATTTTCCTCTTTCCCCCCTCCCTGTGCTTGCCTCTCCTCTATTCCTCGCCTCATTTCTATCAAGTTATTTCCCGTTAAGTGAGGCGAAGGAGTAAAGGAAAAGACAATATCTTGGTTTTTGACATACTTGGCAGAGAAACAAACTCTGGGTCACTTAATGTAGTATATTCTCTGTGCTGTGTTGTGTCATGTCATGTGGAGAGCCTGCACAAACCAAAGCATGGCTGGATGAATAAGGACATTAAGGGCAAAGTGTCACACTGAGGAGAGTCCTGACCCTCAGGGTGTCTAGTAATCCTTATTACTCAATGCATACCAGGAGCCGAGCTTACATGCAATGGCAGGAGAGAGATTCAGTTGCAAATGTGAGTTTCAAAGAACTTAAACATGTTGAACAAGCACACAAAAGATTCCAGAAGATTCCAGTAGCAAGAAAAAATGTTTTATCTTTAATATTCTTTTAGATCCATGGGTAAAAAAAATACATAATTATGATACTCGGCATTCCTAGATAGGGATGCCAGTGGCTGTTTTGTGAAGGCAATTATTCAGACAGCAGTGACATTCTCTTCTACTGGGGGACACGGAGGTTGGGTTTGCCTGAGGGAGATGCAGCTTTGTACTGCAAGTCCTTCATGTGAAGAGTCATAGAACAAGTGCAGCATAGGAAAAAAGTAGAAAAACAGCAACCATAAGAGACTTGCGCTTCACACCTCTAACATCAAGATGGCTCTGCTGTTTGTGCTGCCTCAGAGGGAGCATTGTGCTACTGATACAGTAACCTCTGTAAAAGCTGGGTTTGACATGGACACATCTCACAGGAGAGGGAAGGAGAAAAGAAAGCTCTGCCAGCAGACCTCTCTGCTTACAGTGAGTTGTCATAAACAAGTTGTAATTTCATTAAAGGGTTTTGTGTTTTCAAATCCAGCTGGTCAGGCACTTTTTGAGTTCAGATGACATTAATGTCCTTCCAGAAAAGAGGAGGAGCAGGACCTGTGTAAGTACATTGGAGACTTGATTTGGGGTGACTCTACAGCAGTAACTCCCAACATTTTTGGTGTGTGACCTCCTAAAACAAAGGTATATCTACTTGCTTGTCACAGGTTGCATATGTGTAAGGGTCATGAACAGTTCAATCACAGAGTAATTTTTACCTTTCAGACTTTAACATTTTTTAGACCATTAGGTAAAATGATGCAGTAATTAATAAGAAAAAGGCAGAAATGTTTTTTTTGTTGCTTTCCTGTCCCAAACCACTGCTCTATATTCTATGCCTAGAAATGGTTGTAAGAAGGCATTGCTTTGTTTCAGAAAGATTGAGAACCACTGAATTATTGTAGTTTAAACCTACATTAACTTTTTTTGGGATGAAAACAAAGCTAAAAACACAACACTGACCCTTTAAAGGAAATGTGTTTTTGTGTGACCTTGGGACAGAGCCAGGCTAGATATTTTCCCCTCATTCCAGGCTTTGTGCTAAGCTAAGCTAGCTGGCTGCTGTTGGTAGCTTCATACTAAACATACAGTCAAGTGAGTGGTATCAATCTTCTCATCTAAGTCTCTGCAAGAAAGAGAATAAGCACATTTCCCAAAATGTCGACTTTTCCTTTAAGTTGTAATGGTGAACATGTTAGCAGTTGCTCATTTACACATCCAGCTGATAGGAACAACATTAGCATTCATTTGGAGTTGTGTTTCTGTCCACCTGATGAATGTAAGTCCAACAATAATTCTTCTATTTGCTCTGTTTTGGCCCAACTCCTAAGTAAAATATCTGGTTCTTAGCAGCTAAATGATCCACGTATGCTGACTAGGGAGTTGCTAACTTTGCCCCTCTGCTGTTTGATGCTGGGCAGGTAGTGCACAGTGGGTTGTTAGAGCTTTGTCGTGAAAAACTGCTGCCTTCTGTGTCTGGAAACAAAGGTGATGAGAGCATGCAGTGGTGAGAGTGAACCAAACCAGTAAAGTTCTGGGCCAGAAAACCAAAACATTGAGCTGAAAGAGCTAAAACACTCACATGTAAAAGTAGAAGCAGAAGTAGAAGAACTGAGGGGAACTGCAAAGTTGGGTGATACTTCTATGTTGGTTTGTCACTATGAGCACTATGAACAAATGACTATAATCTTTCACATTACACATAGCCATTTGTTACATTGTTGATATAAAAATATTGATTACAGCATATATTGTTTACTTGCCCAGGTACCTTGCTTAAGAAAGACAGCCTCATTCCTGTATGATTACATAAATCAGTTAACACTCAATTTAAGTAAAATGATTGAATACACAGCTATAAACAAAAAAATAACGATCCAAAGATCCACATTCTCTCTTCTTGCTCGACATATAAGTCTCAACCTGAATATTGGTATGTAAGTTCTCTTTTTAGCTATCTGCAAAGCGAATCCAGAGGCCAAGTGGTGCTACAGGAGAAGTGTTTGCTTGCAGAATCAGTGCAGGCCCAGAGAAAGCAGGTGAACACAGCATATGTACAGTTATTTCATTAATTTAAAGTTTCTGGGCGTCCTGCCAGCTCAGATGAAGTATGCCAAGGTAGTGGAGCATCATAGAGCTAATGTTATTTAGAGATATTATAATGATCTACAGTATGCTTCATTACATGCAGGGTTACAACTTTGCTTAGTCTGCTGCCTTTTATGGTGCTGACACTGGCAGGGTGGTATGGTGGCTGCAGCAGGTGGTTACTGCTGAGTAAAGCCCAGCAGCTTTACTCATATTCACTCTCAGCAGGATTCTTTTCACATCCGCTGTGGATATTGAAAGTGGCCGGTCTTCTGGAGGTGGAGTAAACTTAACAGCTGACTCTTAAAATGCATAAACTGCGTTATGCTCATCTGGCGACGTGGCCTCACACATGATGGGGGTGCTCCTATTTTTGTAGCCTGTGATGGTCTGGATCGCTTCCTAAATATCTTTGGTGTTATTGGTGTTGAGTTCTCTCTCCAGTCTCTCCTGATTTCCCCACTTTGCCTCATTGATGCCAGCTTTCAGTCTGTGGTAGTGTCGTATGCTTCCTTGTCACCTGTCCGAAAGGCAGCTTTTTTGGCTCTGGATAGGGCCCTTACCTCTCCATTCATCCAGGCTTTTTGGTTGGGGAATGATTTTATTGTCTTTGTGATCACCACATAATCAACACATTTGCTGATGTCACTGTTGATGATTATTTTATGTTTACCTCTGCCAAGGAGATTATGTTTCCAGTGCTGTTCGTCTGTCAACAGGATTACAGAAAAACTACTGGCCCGATTTTCATGAAACGTGGAGGGAGGGTGTAGCAGGGGCCAAAGAAGAACCCATTACATTTTGGAGCAGATCAGAATGACAGGGCGGATACACAAATTATTTTTCACTTTGTCTATGGCAAAATGAACTGAATTCATTGCGTATGCGCAAACCCGTCGTAATTCAAGTGAATGGTGTGCCGCATGTAAGAAATAAGCAATCAGGGATGTGATTTTTCCGGATTAATCCGGAATTCTGTATTTTCCAACCCGAAATTGTGACCCACGTGAATCATGCAGGTCCGTAAAAAAATATTTTATAGCTGCGTGAAAAGCTGCGTGAAAAGCTTTTCGACTGCCAGATCATTTGTGGGATGATGACTTGTGGAAAAGGAAAGAGGACAGTGGGACAAATTAAAAAATCGACAGGATAGGCTAGGTTAACAGTTGTTTGAGATTGCTGCCCTAACCTCTGTCCAAAGGTAAAGGTAAAAAAAGGTAAATCCACCTAGCAGTACCTCTAAAGCTTGGGAATGTGTAGATTCTATTGGAATTTGTACCCAATTTTGCTGCAGTAACAGTACCGTTGAGCAACTTGTTAAGATACGGTGTCAAGTTTGAATGGTCAGCAAAGTGTCAAAGAGCTTTAGAGATGTTAAAAGCCATCTAATCCAGTTAACCTGTGTTGGTTGCGCCTGATTTCTGAGCTGCATTTAAGCTTGCGGTGGATACATGTGACCTCTGAGTCGGAGCTGTGTTGATGCAGAGAGATACTAATGGAATAGATAGGACAGTGGCTTACTTCAAGTTAAACTAGCATCAAAGGCGGTATTAATTAGGTATTATTACCATATAGAAGGAAGCCCTAGCCCTGGTCCTTGTGGTCCAGGATTTTGAGATCTAAGTGTGTAGTGCTGGAGGCAATTTGGTGGTTTATACAGTCCACAATTAGCTTACCTTTTGTCCAGTGTGTCCAGAGTGTTCAGGTGATGTTTGATTCTTCAGCTGTATAACCTGACGGTGATGAATTCACCTAAATACACCATGAAATAAATAAAAGAGGCCTTTGCAGGAGTAAAGGGAATTCATTAAAACATATAGAAAAGAGTTGGAATGGATTATCAAAATAATAGACATCATTATTTATTTCAGTGGATAGTGATTTACTTGGATATATACTTAATGGCTTATTGATTTAATTTAGTGAGAGATGTTTATGTTTTTCATGTGGTGTTTATTTAACATCTTATTAGTGTATTTAATCACTTGTGTATTTATCTCATTGTCTATTTTATTAATATAATTATGAGCCATCAAGTCTTTGATATGTGTGCATGCACTTCTATTTCGTACATGCGCTGCCCTCTAACGGGCTTTACCCAACTCAACCACCTTGAGTACAGTCACAACACTCAGCGAAAACATTACTTAGTCACCATCGCTGAGATTTTCCTCTGAGTCCTATCTAGTTTCTCGTTACTTGCTTTGGCCTGCCTGCTCCCTCCACTCTGCCCGGCCGTGGTACTGTACCACAGAGAAGATGACTGCCACGTCTGTGAAGGAGTTCCTGCGTTCCCGCTGCCTCTTCTACAACATACTGCGCACTTCTGCTATTGCTAGGCTAGCTAGTGTTGCTGGGGATGCGTCACTAGGTACACTTGTTGGTTAGCTCTAGCTACAGCGTGCTTTCCTAGCATGCGTTGCATGGGTGGCAACGTCGCATCCATAGCAGAGGCCTCGTGTCGCTGGTGCCCTGAGGGCATAGCACACTTCTGCTAACTGTAGGCTAGTACCGTTCAGGCTGTGTCACTAGCTAACAGGCTCTAGCTACATCATGACCTGCTATCTATTTTAGACCTAGCTAGCAACACTGCTTCCCTCATTGGCTTACTCGACAGCGGTCAAGGCATCTACATTCAGACTGCGGCAGCCGGTTTCCCTCCACCTTCCCAGGCTTTCATCGTCAGGATCGAGCAGAGTGCGTGCAGTCCACTTCAACTTCAGACTCTTTTGCTGGGCTTGTCAACTCAAGAATCATGGCCTGCTGTACTACACTGAAGCACTGGCTGTCCTTCAGACGTAGTACATATGTTGATTAGAGGCACCACACCTGGGATGGGGTTGCTTCTTCTCTCCCTAACTGGTGCTCTTCTCGGAAACAACCTGTAAAAAAAAAAAGTATGATGCAGTGACTCAGCTGTCTATAAGTAGTCGCTGTCAGTTTCAGTTTGAACACACTTCACTCCAATGGGGTTGTTTCTTCTCTCCCTAACCGGTGGGGTGAATGAGCCTCTGGCTCCCATTCTCTCCCCAAATGCCTAATTTTACCTGTAGAGCACCTAAGCACTTCCACATTGCTACACTGATACACAGGCTGTTTCAGATGCATGTCATATGTTGACTAGAAACACCCCATTGAGAGATGGGGCTCTTTCTGTCGCATGAACTCAGGTAAGGTGAATAAGGGGGAAGATGATGTCTGATGCACATTTTTCCCTGGCCTCTCATCTTTATGTTACTCTGACACAGGATATTTCAGATATTAGCACTGTTAGCCAGGTGAGGCAAAGGTGATGTGTGAGGCCTGCTTTTCCTCTGGTTCCATTTCACGAGCACCACACTCCGCCTCGGCGGCTAATAGGTTGTTCGTGTCTCACTGGCTAGCTAATCGCTGCCGCTCATCACTTCATACTACCCGGCTGGGTGTGAGCGGGAGAACACAAGTACTCATAGAATTGGAGTTACATCCATGTAACTACTATTTTCCCTGAAGTGCACTTCTCGGAAACAACCTGTAAAAAAAAAAAGTATGATGCAGTGACTCAGCTGTCTATAAGTAGTCGCTGTCAGTTTCAGTTTGAACACACTTCACTCCAAGACTCCAGAACACACACTACTGGTCATTTAGGTAAGGTAACATTTACAATCTCTAACAAAAGGGACTTTTAACAGTAGTATTTTAACATCAGGGTATTTCTACAGCATGAATCCTGATGTTCCTTCAGTTTAGATAATGTGATAGCAGTAATACTGTATACTGTATATGTCCTGCATATAATGTTGTAGTGCATAATTCTGTATCTTAGGGTTTCGATTTTTTATTATTTCATTATGTTACATTCATTATCATATATTCTGTTCATTCTGCTGCTAATAGGCTGTACAATGTCCCTGAGTAGATATTTGACATGCTGAAATAATTGACTTTAATGCTGAAATGTTTTTAGTTTATCACAAAGCTAGAATACAACATCTCAGCCCAGCTGTACTTTCTTTGGGTTTAACAAATTTAAAAAACGTTGGCATGAAATCCTGCCTGGGTTTGCATAATCATCCAATATTTATGTTTTCTTCTGGAGAGTGGGTGGGAATAATTATGGTACTTATGTTTTATAGGTAATAACAAACACACAAAAGTTTTTCCAATGGAGCAATATTTTCTACACCAGCCGAAAATATGAAATGACTATTGGGTTGGAAGACAAATTGTGTCCAGACTGCATTCGTATCTCAGAGAGCATAAAGATTGCCTCAATCAGATTACATGCAGGAAACTCTTTTGTCTTATGCGCTCAGAGAGCAGTTTTAATTCAAGTGAATGGGCACCATCTTGGAGTCCAGTATCCAGTTCTTATAGTCCATGATGTAAACGATGTAGGTTTCAAATTCTTCCAAAAGTCAGCTTTGCAAATGTTTAATGAGGAAGGAAATGCATTCAACTCGTTCTTTAGGCCTCAAAGATACATAACTTTTTTTGTTTACAAAAAACATTCACTGGGTACCTTTAAAGGGACAGTTCACCCAAATCAGAATTAAAAACACTTTGGCTTCTAGTTTAACTGTGGTGTGGTACAGCAGTATGTGCTGAAGTTCATGATTATTAGTAGCTATTATGGCTGATAAAGAGACAACCAAAGCAGTTCATTATTCATAATTAGCCCCACCTTTTAGTCTGTTACCCCTGGCTTTTTGTGACCTTAGCACTCCGTATGCTACTCAGTAATTTGGTCGCTGTAATCCACCAGCAAGTTGTCCGTCAATCTATACTATCTGCTACAGCATACATTTCTGCCCTGTAAATCACTTGTCCTGTGTTCTCCTTTGAGAAAAAATCTGAAACCAAAAGAGAGAAATTTATATTTTATATTTTTCATGATGGCCCCCCTTGGTTTGCATTAATTTGAAGGAATACCGTTAGGTTTCTGTCTATGTAGATGGAGACCTTATTTTCGATACATCAAATCTTGCTTAAAGCTGTAATGTCAGCGTTCTATCATAGGCAGAGCACACAGTCACACTGAGCCAGACGGCAGCCTGCTACACAACACAACAACCACATTAACTTTCCTGTTAAAGTCTTATCTACCTTACAGACATGGACACATGTCTTGTCCTGCACCTGTCCTGACAAAAAGGAGCATTTCTGATATTTGCCCAAATACCTTTTCTCTTCCTTTCAATAACAAAAAACTATTAACAATACATCAATACATAAAAACGTATTGACATTATTTTTTACTACAAAAAGGGATGACTAAATGTGATTTCAGTTGGACTTTAAATCCAACATTTCCACACAATGTGCCACTCTGCTTTGCTCTTCTTATTTACTGGAACCAGTGCAGTCTGCTGAAATATTGGCTTTAAACGTTGATTTCCCCTGAGCAAAAATGTTTTCATTCCAGGCAGATATTTGTTTTTATCCCCACCAAGTCAATGTTGGTTTCCTTGAACTGATGGAAATATTTTTCCAACTTTAGTTGCCAAAACTTAACCTGACCTTAAACTGACTTTAACCATGGGGCGGAAGCCTTGTTTTTTGAATGCTTATACGGTTCGCTATGTAGAAAGGCAAACTAGCTATTTTGTTATTAAAGTACACAGACTTGTTGTTTGATCAAATGTTGAAGGTTGTGGGGTTTTGACTTGACATATTACGTTTCCCAACCAGGTTGGAGAAATGTCTTCAGACGTCATGGAGGTGGCTGCCCTGGGTCAACCTTTCACCTTAGGGATGCTTTATGATGCTTTGCAACACAAACTAATCCCAGGTAAATATTTAATTCAATTCCATTACACTGAAAAAATTATGTATGAAAATATCTTATCATTGGAACTCAATTTAGTTTATCATCTCATAAGCTAAAAAGAGTAATTGAGGACAGATATGTATGGAGATTTATTTTATTGCTTGCTTTACAATGTTTTATTGAAACATCCGTTGACAAAACACTGATTCAACTGACACACCAATCACAATTTTACAAAGATATACCAATATGTTTGGAATATCCACCTTATCCCTAGTTTGGGTTATTTCTTTTACTGAACCAGTGTCTGCAAGAGTTAACGGTTTGCAACAGGTGTCTTCCCTTCTTAGAGGGATTTTTAAAATCTGTATAATGCAGATTTGTTGCTTTTACACTTTGTTTAAGTACAGATTAAACATATGAGCTATAACATGTTAACTGGTGACCTGTAGAGGTGCTAGTAGGTGGATTTTGTTATCTTTGGACAGAGCCAGGCTAGCCGTTTCCCCCTGTTTCCAGTCTTTTTGCTAAGCTAAGTTAGCTGCCTGCTGGCTTCATATTTCAAGGTTGAAGGTACATTTATTTGTCATTCTAAAACACAAAGTTACACAATGAAATTAAAGTTGTAACCACCTTCACACTACACACACAGAACATACTAACCTTTAAAATTAGAAGAGAATAAAAATAAAAAACAACATATACAGTTACTTATATACATATATTATACAAAAGTAGTGGTATGGTAATGCTCAAAACCAGCAAAACAGAAAGTTCCATGTTATTTCTTTATGGTGGAGTGTGGAGGATGAGGTGGGGTTGAGGAGTCTCACATCCTGAGGGAAGAAACTGCTCTGTAGTCTGGTGGTTCGACAGCGGATATTTCTGTATCTCTTTCCAGCCGGCAGCAGGGTGAGCAGGCTGTGGCTGGGTGGGTGCTGTCTTTTAGTATCCTCTGGGCTCTGCGCAGCCACCTCACCAATACCACTGATACTCGGTAATGATAGCAATGATCTTCTGATGAATCTTGCCTTCTTAAGTTTCCTTAAGAAATACAGTCGTTTCTGAGCTTTCTTGACCAAGGTCGAGACGTGTGATGACCATGGCAGGTTCTCTGGGATGCTGATTCCCAGGAACCTAAAACTGTTCACCAGCTCCACTGATGTAGACAGGGGTGTATGTCTGCCTCCTTTTTCCTAAAATCAATGATCAGCTCCTTGGTTTTGCTGACACTGAGCAGTAGGTTGTTCTCTGTGCACCACTCTGCAAGATTGTTGATTTCCTCCCAATATGAATTCTCATTGTTGCTTGTAATCCGGCTGATGATGTTGGTGTTGTTTGCAAACTTCACAACAGTTGTTCTCTCCATGTTGGGCATTATAGTCATGGGTGTACAGTGTAAACAGGAGGGGGCTGAGCACACAGGTTCTGGTGTTGAGCACTAGAGTGGAGGAGGTGTGACCTCCAATCTGAACTGTCTGTTTGTGAGGAAGTCCAATATCCAGTTGCAGAGCATGGTACTCAAGCCCAGAGTGCTAGGTTTGCCAATCAGTTTTATGGGAGATTGTGTTGAATGCTGAGCTGAAATCAACAAACAGCATTGTGATGTAGGTGTTGTTATTTTCAAGATGTGTGAAGATTGAGTGGAGGGCAGAGAGATGGTATCCTCTGTGGATCTGTTGGTTCTGCATGTAAACTGGTGGGGGTCCAGGGTGGCTGGGATGTTGTTCCTTTAGTGCTGGTGATCCAGTTTCTCAAAGCACTTCATAAGAATGGAGGTGAGTGCCACAGGGGGGTAGTTGTTTAGACCAGTCACTGTAGACCTTTTGGATACAGGGACGATGGTGGTTGTCTTGAAGCAGGTGGGAACAATCTCCTGTGACAGTGATATCTTAAAAAAGTCAGTAATGACATCAACTAGCTGATTGGCACATGTTCTTATACACAGCCAGGGATGTTATCAGGCCCTGCAGCTTTACTCATATTGTATTCACTCTCAGCAGGATTCTTTTCACATCCGCTGTGGATACTGACAGTGGCTGGTCTTCTGGAGGCGGAGTAAACTTAACAGCTGACTCTTTGTTGAGGAGATCAAAGCGAGCATAAAATGTGTTAAGCTAACCTTGGCGACGTGGCCAGCACAGATATGAAAGTGGTGTTCTCTTGGCACCAAAGCATATACGAGTATTTCCCAAATTGTCGAACTTTTTCTTGAAACGGCGATAATGTGATCATATCTTCATCTCATAGCCTTACTAGTGAGGGACAGGAGGGCGACCTGACAAAGTGGCCTCGGATAGCTAACTATGTTAGTTAAGTGGTGTAGTGATGTGGGACTTTGAGGCTCTGACTCAGCTCTATGCCTGCTTTGAGATAGACATAGTTCTGTTCTACGAGCTCGACTTTATTACTGTGCAAGTTCTGATAAGCCTCAGAGCTTTTCACTTGTTCATCGCTTCACTGTTGGTGGCAATAGAATCAACAAAACAGTTAACTTCACCAATCTGATAGCACATAGCAGCATAAAGACACGTGCTGCAAATATAGAAACAGTGCAAGTCTTACAGAGGAAAACGAAACAAGTTGCAACACAAAAGAGGGTCCGGCGAGACACTAAAAACTGATGAACGTGCAGAGACATGTGATTTGCTGAAGTCAACTATTTGTTACTGATGTTGGAAATAAGACTGCAACTAGCAACTATTTTTATTATTGATTAATCTGCCGATTTTCTTTTTTTCGATTGGTGTATGAAATAAAAAAATTGTGAAAAAATGCCACAACTTCGCAGAGCACAAAGTGACGTATTTAGTTTACTGTAATATATGACAAAGAGAAGCAGCAAATCCTGCCATGTGAGAAGCTGGAACCTGAGAATGTGCGGCTTGAAAAATGACTGAAACATTTATTTTTAGATTTTAACTTTGATTTTTTTCCCGATTCTTTTTCTATTAATCATTTAATCAATTAATCGACTAATCGTTTCAGCTCTAGTTGGAAACTGAGCTAACAATCTTTATTTTAGTCTTATTATTGTGATTGCATGACTCCGACATTGGAGGTATTTGCTAAACAACCTAGCCTTAGCCTATTATTAATTACTAGTGTGGACATTAGTTTTAGGAACAGATTTGCTTGTGTTTTCCTGCATGCCACATATATGCTGTTAAATTCGTTTTCTAAAGTTGCAGTGTGTTGAGCTCTCTCAGCCGCTGCACATGTTAGCTCTTTCTGTGACTTTATATTAAGAATTTTTTTTTCCAACTTTAAAAAATGTCTGATATTTTCCATTATCCGCAGGTGTCACATTGTGGGATGAAACCACTCTAGAAGCGCACACAGTTGAGAGATCTCAGCACAGCAGTGCGTTTGAAATTATTGCATCGGATTCCATTGAAGACAAGTTTTCTCTGCTGGATGTTGATGCTTCTCTGAAGGCAAGTTTCCTGAGTGGACTGGTTGAAGTTGAAGGCTCTGCCAAGTACGTGAATGACAAGAAGAAATTCCACCATCAGAGCAGAGTGACACTTCAGTACAAAGCTACCACGAGTTTCAAACAGTTGTTAATGACTCATCTTGGAAGCGCTGATATACAACAAACAGATGTTATAGAGTCGGGCTTGGCAACACATGTAGTCATAGGCATCCTTTATGGGGCAAATGCTTTCTTTGTATTCGACAGTGAGAAGTTAGAGGCTAGCAGCATTCAGGACATCCAGGGTAGCATGGAAGCTGTGATAAAGAAGATTCCTGACTTTGATATTGAGGGGAAGGTTGATATCAAGCTTACTGACAAAGATAAAGCCCTGACAGACACATTATCCTGCAAGTTCTACGGGGACTTCCTTCTTGAAAGCAACCCTGCTACATTTGAAAATGCAGTGAAGACTTACATATACCTTCCCAAGCTACTGGGAGAACAGAGACATAACACTGTTCCGCTGAAGGTCTGGCTGATGCCGCTAAGGTATTTGGTTTCCAAACCTCCTCAGCCGATGATTGAGATCAGCGTTGGACCAGTAAGAAAGCTTCAGAATGCTTTGGAAGACTTACATCACCTGGAAAAAAGATGCAATGATTTTCTGGAACACAAAGTAGTGAAACATTTTCCAAAGATTCATGAAAAGTTGAGCAGCTTCCAGAAACTCTGTATCTTTTACACAACCACACTAAAACAGAATGTCGCAAAGAAACTTCTCCTCATCAGGGCAGGAGAAGAAGATGGGAGCGAATTAGAAAAAATCTTTGAAGATGGAGACAAGTCACCATTCAGTCCTGACAAATTAACCAAGTGGGTGGAAGATAAAGAGAGAGAAATCAATGTCATCGGGTCCTGTGTAGATATGATGGAGGGAGCAAAGATCGTCCCAAACCAGTCAGAGTTGGACAGAGAGTCTCTTGCTCCAGGTGTAGAGCATGCTCTGTGCTTTGTTTTCACCTCACTGGAAACTACTGAAGCCTACCTTGAGGAATTGGCAGACTACATGGATCCACGTAAATTACACAGTTCTGTGGGTGTCACTACACAAGACCACTGGTACTTCTCAGACGAAGTGGTAACCAACATGAGACAAAAAGCCAAAGCTTTTCATGAGCTTTCCAAAGCCCTGAAGAACAACAGGAGATTCAGGTTCCTCGAATCCGCTATAGCCAATGAGGAATATAAGGGTGCAAGCATCTACCATTACAAAGAGGGCATTCTGATCACTGATGATTTTTCAAAGCCCGAACTGCCTCCTGTAGAGACTATCAAAGACAAAAGTGCTCTAATTTGGTGTAAGTCATTTTTTATGCTTTTTCAGTTAAAAAATAACAAATGTATCCCTTCAGAAACATGATGGACCATACCTTTAATCAGGTTCCATTTTGAACTTTTCTTAAAAAATATGGTGAGGCTTTAGATTACAGCCCACAAATTACTGTGTAATTATTGAATGTATACAGGGTATCAATGAAATACTAAATGCGAATTTGGTACCCCCTAGTTTCCTGTACTTCTTCGCTTGTCCATATAAGATACCCTACAAGTATCTGCAAAATATTTACACTACAACCTGTTGGCTGTAACCTAAAGCATTACCAAAAATACTGGAAATTCATAAAAGATATTTTCAGAATTATCAAAAACTGTAACTTGTAACCTAGCGAAATGCTGTGAATTGAGTATTAATAGTAATTCTGATGAGTAGTAACTTGTGTTTTGGTTTCTCCATCAGATGCCTGTGTTCTCACCCTGGATCCAGACACAGCAAACACACACCTCACTCTTTCCGAGGGAAACATGAAGGCGACATATCACACAGAACTCCAACCGTATCCTTATCTGCCACAGAGATTTGATCATTTCTCTCAGGTTTTGTGCAGCGAGGGGCTGACTAGGCAGTGTTACTGGGAGGTAGAGTGGAGTGCTGGCTCAAGTGAAGATGTTGCTGTAGGTGTTTGCTACAAAGGAATGCTTAGGAAAGGAAACAGTCAATTGTGCAGGCTTGGATGGAATGAAATGTCTTGGTGTTTAGGCCACAGGTGGTCCCCACCTGCAGCTACACTCTATGCAGAGCACGATAAGGAGTGCCAATATTCCCCTCTTCCATCCGCTGGCTGCAGCCAACTTGGAGTGTATCTGGACTGGCCTGGTGGCACTCTGTCTTACTATAAAGTCTCATCTAACACACTGAGTCACCTCCACACCTTCCACACCAAATTCACTGAGCCTGTTTACCCAGCCTTCATGATTTGGCGTGAATGCAACTATGTGTTCCTGTGCCTGTAAACCTGGCTGCGGCTGTAAACTGACATGCTATATGCTGTTCAGTAGGGCTGGGTAACTCTCAGTACCAAGTGATTCAATTCAAGTTGTAGCCTCATAGTCTGATCCAGGTCGACAAGGCGTCCAAGTTCAAACTGTGTGTACATTTTTAGACGTCTATCTCACATATGCTCAGCGGCATTTTCACTGATCGTATTCAACATGTAGAATTAAAAAAAACCTAGCCACTGACATGCTGTTAAAACCTGTTAAGACTATATGCATCCTATATTCAACAACTCACATCGGAATTCGTTCCAGGTGCAGAACGTTTGACGTTGTGCACCTGGTATGCTTGAAGTCGGAAATTTCAACTGGGAAATTCCGACCTCCAACTTTGACTGGAATGCATTAAACATATACTCATCATCTTTAGAACTACTCTCTCTTGAAAAAAAAATCCTCTCTTACGCACCCTTATATTAACATTGTGTGAAACACATATTGGGCCACATATTAAGCCCCAGTCAGTGAGAGTCTCAGCCTCTTGTTTGCACTGAGTTGGTGTGTCTTTGGTTCAGAGACATGTTGGCTGCTGCAGTATACCTGCTTGCATGAATAGTTTTATCATCCTGTATTATCTAGAATTATTACATAAGCAAGTATTAGAAACCATGGACACATAAAATAAACTACATGTATAGTTAGATACCACTATAGGTAAGAGAGAAAAGATGTTCCGTTGTAATTTGGGTGAACTGACCTTTTAAGGCAAGAGCTGTACAGTATTACAGGTGTTACATACAGAGTGACTGTATATTCTGCTTGGATCGATGGAAGTTATTTGTGAAATAAAATACAGTGTGTCCGTCTCATTGTAGGCTGCATGTTTGCAAGACAAGTCATGTTAATTCTGTTACAATGGTTGAAGCAGCTGTTACTGTACATGATACAGTGAATAATTGAACTCATTGTGCTACGTTTGTTTGCAGTTTAGGCTGCCTTTTCAAAATAAAAGGCAAAAGGCAGTAAACCATTCTTTGGTGTTTCATTTTTATCTCTTTATTTATCATTAAACTCTTCTCTTTTTCTTTTTACAAAAGATCTTGGCTAGATAATAATGAGAATAAATATGAAATAAAATTGAAAACATACTCCAAACCTATCTAAACTAAAAAAAAAAAAAAAACAGGTTTGAATTCAAACACTATTACTAAGCTTTTTTACTAGATATTTAGTCAATGCTGATCCACAGAGGAAACCAACCGCATTAATTTTGCCTCATGCCAAAATCCGGCTACATACACATAAATGTCTAAGCAGACAGAGTCAACGACCTGGGCATTACTGCTGATTGTAATAATGACTGTATCGTTAAAAGTTGGAGCCGGTAGAAAGGGTACTTTGAGAAGCTGAGACATTGTGCTTGCCAAAGACTGCTGACAGTGCACAGTCAAGTCCAAAAATGTTCCACTCTGAGATATCTAATCAGTTGTAAAGAAATGAAGTTCAAATACATCACAGTCGCAGTGGGTTAGAGAGTTGTCGGTTCTTCTATAAAGATAATCTCCTCATACTTCCATATGAAACTGAACAATTGTATCACTGTGCAAAAATAATGTGATCATTTTACAAGAACACCACCACTTTCTCCTTTCTGTTATAAAACAATTTAAATTCTACAATGAATGATTATAGTTCATGTTTCCTCATTGAGGAATTGTGTGTGAAATTCATTAAAAACATCTGCAATCATAGTCCAGTTACTGTATGTTGGTTACTGACCTTGAACTAATGGTGAGTTTTCTGGAGCGCACTAACTGCTTACCAAGCCCTTTTCAGCTCCATGCTTGAAAGTGATGGGAACTTGAAAACCACGGATATTTTGTTTTTGTGCTCGGACTGCTCACAAACACTAACCCTGCACAAAAAACAAGCACTTTTGCTGCATTGCACAGTCGCTTTTTAATTCCACACCATTTCACTTACTCTTTAATTTTTCAGTATAATGAGCATGTGTTTATGGTGTGCTGATATGAGGAGGAAAAAACAAAGGTTGCAAGTTAACCTTTGCTATACATCATGTAAGAGTCTGAATCATAAATGTATAAAAACCAACCCTGCAGTTGGAAATACAGTAAGATGAATGTGTTAATCAATAGACAACAAAATAAAGATAGTCCTGATCCTGATCTGCTATTTAAATCACTACATGGGGTATTTTAAACTATCCAGTCATTATTTATGTTAAGATATAGAAATATTCTATTCATTGATAATCCACTACTGACCTAATATGGATCCCGGTGTGTGGAGTAAAAAAATTAGAAAAATATTACCACATTTAATTGTAATCAATCAATACAAGCACAACTTTTCAAAACTATTATATATTGATTACTTAAATTTGCAATTAAATTATACATTATAAAAATCTAAGAAAAACAAGAGTAAAGCAACGTTAGCAGCTCTGTGAGGCTGTACTTAGGGAAAGTGGTGTTTTGAGCTAAATGCTAATGCCAGCATGCTAACATGCTCACAAAGACAACGCTAAACATGCTGATGTTTAGCAGGTATAATGTTTGCCATGTTCACCATCTCAGTTTAGCGTGTTAGCATGCTAATATTTGCTAATTAGCACTAAATTCAAAAATCGGCGGCTCCGATGAGTCTTCTGAAGTTGTGGTAATGATTAACGACGAATGGTATAACCAAAGGGATGCCCTGTGAATAAAAATCTCCACATATGCTTCCGAACAATGCGCAGCTTGTCACGTTTTCATCGAGTTGCACAATATTGCCTTATATTATGCTATCACATGAACCAAGCTTAGCTAGCTAGCTGGCTAACATATAGGCAGAGAAGGAGCTAATTTTGCAGAGCTGAGTCAGACTACCAGCAGGCCAGCAGGTGAAGCATTATGATGGAAAAGTCAAGCAACCATTTCCTACATAATTAATTTAAAGTTTTTTTTTAAGTTGGAAGTAGGCTAATAACTAACTAAAAACGAATATTTCAATGCCCCAACAATTTTGAATGGAAAATGCGGTGGACAATGGTATTCTTAATTCTGATTCTAATAATTGAATTTAAGATGAGCCTCCAGACCAGAGAGTGAGGCAGAGCATGCTGAGCATCAGGCGACACATCAGACAGATAAATATGAGGGTGGTAATGGCTGAGTGTGAGAGAGTTACTATAAAGGGCCATGTCAGTAAGAGTGGGTTAAAGAGAAAGATATGCTGTGGACAATGGTTTTCTTTGCTATTGTAAGTTGTATAAATGTCTATAAAGTTTCTTTATGACAAACGCTTTGTTAAAGCGCTATAGAAATAAAATGGAATTGGACTATAAAGAATAATAGCATTTTGCCTGGCACTGTCTTTATATTATTGTCTCTGGAAATTTCATAGACCGAAATGTTTATTATGGAAATCCAGAAATTCTGTGGTATTCTTTCATGGAGATATGAGTACAATCAAAACTTGGTTTTGGATGATACAGTGAAGTACATAAAATTTGGAATGACTCAAATTAGCAAAATCTACTTTTAAATTGTTACTTTACATGATGTACACAATGTCAACTCATAATCATCTGAGTCCAAAGAGTTTCTGTTTGAAGTTTGAATATTGTGGTTTTCACTTTTTTAGTTTCAAAAATGTTTCCTCAAAGTTTGAATGCTTTACATAGCAACTGCTGCCATTGTGCCATGTGTGTGTGTGTGTGTGTGTGTGTGTGTGTGTGTGTGTGTGTGTGTGTGTGCGTGTGTGTGTATGTGTGTGTGCGCTCAACTAATAAATAACAAGCAATTAACATATCAAGACTAGGATGGATACTACATTGCACGTTCTGTGCGTAACCCATTTTGACTCTGAGATTTGAACCTTTGTGATTCATTGTGATGTTTCAGCTGCTTTGATTTGATCAGTGCCAACAAAGACATGGTTGAGGCACGGAATCTGACCTCTTCACTGAGGGAATTCTGGGTCCAGGTTTCTCTCAAATGAGACACTCACCTCCTTAAAGGACAGAAAAACTTCAAACTACTACTAACACCCAGAACATATGCATGTTAATATTCATATTAAACCCTCAAAGTATACAGTCTGACCCAGAGGCTGGCGCTCTATGTTCTAACTTTGTTCAATATTGCAATGACGATATGAGTTCCGATAAATAAACAAATATTGAAGTGTGTATATTAGCTATACAGTTACTATGTCAACCTGGTCGTCTTTAAATTCAGAACAGGATTAAAATATAAATATAACTAAACATTGTTTCTAGAGCAGCAACAGCAAAGTCACTATATAAACTAAATAATATCTCACTGGAAACAAATCTAAAATGTCAGTTAAATAAATAATATTCCTGACATTAAAATACAGAGCGAAGTTTTGAAAGAATGAAGAACTCAGACGTCAGTCAGTATCAGTCCCTCCTCCTGTCCTCGGTCCTCCTCCCTCTGCTGCTGCTGTGATTCACTGCAGGTACTGCTGGCAGAGCGAGGAGGGGCTGGTTTGTCTCAGCCAGCAGTAAGTTTACAAGAATCTGCCAAATTTCAAAGATTTGTGGCAAACTAAGATAAACAGACTACATACATACTTAGTTTTAGCTTGTTTGTAACACTTCGCTATTAGCTGAGCTAACGCGCTGTGGTTGTGTAAAACATATGAGAGATTGCAGACAGAGCAGATTATCGCTATCGCTGTTACTATCGCTTTCTACATGTTTACATGTTTATGCTTGTGTGTTGGCTTTTTACTTGCAAAGGTTTTATTGCACTTACACTAACGAGCGTAGCTGTCCTCAGCTTGAGTAATCTTCGAGTTATCTTCGCTGTGTGTGTGTGTGTGTATGTGGAGGAGCTCAGCTCCGACACAGAGAGCAGGGCAGAGGCTGCAGTGTGATAATGAATGGTCTTTAGCCCCGGGGCCCATTTAGTACCGGCTTTCGGTACCCATCCATAAATGAAATGATTTTTCTTATTCATCGCATTTCAGGCAGTCTTTTGCGATGTGTTTATCGCGCATGTTCATATCGTGATGACGATGAAAATACGATTTATCGGTCAGCACTACTAACAAGTCATGATAACTAATGAACCAGTAACTAAGACAGTTATTTTAAGTGTTTTTGTATTTATTAACAGTACTGATATATGAAAGGACTTGGTAACAAATAGCAATGCACTGATGTGTAATTTCCTGATGAGGAAACATCCATTATTTTAACCTTTAACCGCAATCATCAAATTATTAACATTTAATGTTGAAATGTGCTCAATTCCAATTTTTAGTGATTATTTATTACATTCTGCTTTATCGATAATTGAAAACACACAAGTAAGCTGAAGTAAGCACAGTGCAGTGTTTTTGGATGCTTCAGTCTTTTTTTAATGCAAAAAACACGTTGAAGAGATTCACTGAGAGGGATGAAGTGTGTATAGAGAACCACCAGTGCAGGGTTCATGTAATTAGTTCAAAGGTTAATCCTACAATGTGTGTGAGCGCAGTAGAAATGTGAACACGTATGATTTGACCCTGATTCATTTCTGTGGTTGTGAACTATTCATGCACACAGATATACAGTCTGCAGATCAAAGTGAGAGAGAAGTCTGATGAAGTGAGGGTCACGGTTTGAGATCAGGAGTGGTTTTTCAAAATAACACATACTGAGAGATCGTTTTCCTTACCCAGCCACTACAAAGTAGTATATCAATGATTATATGACACATTTATAACAACAAAATTAATTTTATACCATTTCAGCTCTCCATGCATCTATAGCGATGGACTATATATCTGGGTGCAAATGCAGCAGAACCATCTGGACACACTGCAGACCAGCTGGTGAGCAGCGCTGCGCTCTTAACAGCCAGCTGAGGTGTGCTAATAAAAGTGATGAGTTCAGGTGGTGAGCTGTACATTTGTCCGAAAAGTATATTTTCCTGTCAGCTTAATGGTGTTCTCGCTAATGAGAGAGCGGAGCTACACATCTACATTGGTCATTTGCATACATGATATAAGGACATAAAAGGATTTTTATTAAAGCTGTGAAATATAAAAAAGTCATAGTGAAATTTTAACTTTATTTGTTTGTTTTTTTATTAATAACGACATTTTTGATAAAGAAAAAAAACCCTTGCATTGTTTTGCATTACTTTGCTTTTATTTTTACCACATGAGGATACTTTAAAGGGGCACTCCAGTCATTTAGTAATGCACGTCCATATAGTTGGGGGACTCACAACTAACAGATTAAAAATAAAAAGAAAAGAATGGTAAAAATCCAAAGATATCCTAAATTTTTAGTCACTAGTATGGTTCAAGCTCCAAAGATCCTACATTTTCCCATGATGCAACATGGGAAATTAAGAACATTTTTAAGTGGTTATCCATGCAGCAAAGTATTTTCCAGCAATTATAAATTCTCCTATAATATATATATATATATATATATATATATATATATATATATATATATATATATATATATTTTTTTTTACACAGAATATTTTTATGATTGCAACTTTACTGTACTGTCATTCATTATCTGTTTATACACCAGCCTCCACATATGGGTGCCCATACATTAATAAACACTTATAACTACATTATAGTGTGTTTTAATCATTTATTAAATGTTTATATAGTGCTAATGAATGCTTAGTAGTGGGACTCAAAGTGAAGTGTTACCCAGTTCTTACACTGATAAACGTTTGGTGATCTATGTATTTCTGAGTCAAATGTTTGAAGGATTGTAAAGTATAATTTAAGGGGAGACACTACAGGTGAATAGGGTCAAAGTTTGAACTAATACAGTAGATATCACCATGACAGCATCACATCAAGACAGTCATTTTCCAAAATGTTATGTTTAAATATGCAAATGAGGAATTATCTAATTAAAAATGTGCTAATTTGCATACATTTCCAGAACAGAAATCTGAACATTGGATAAAGCCAGGTTCAAAATTCTTGTTTCATTTTGTTGACATTATAGAGTCAAAGGTTTTTACAGAGAGAAGTTGGATATCTCTTTTTATCACTCCATCCATTTTAGGAATAAAATGTTAGATAAGGCTATGAATGATATATGAACAAACCCCTCTGTAAAAACCTTCAGAATATAGACAGCAATAAAACTGGAAAGTTTGGTGCATGTAAGTGCTACTGAAGCTGAGATTTCTGCCTCTGAGTCTGAGAAAAACTCATTTTGAGAAAACGACCTTTAAAGATATGTATTGGAAAATTCCATACATTTTGCAAGACACCACATGTGAATAGGGCAAAACATTTTAACCGCTAGATATCACCATGAAACTTCCCCAGTTGATTACTTACATTAAGACAATTATTTTTTGTACTGTAAGTTCTCTGAAATTGTATGCTTAAATATGCAAATAAGGCATCTAATGCTAACGTTTGGTGAATTTAGGAGAAATCTACAGATGCAAATAGACAAAGTGTAGTAAAATACACACCTAAATGTGTATTTTAGGTGTTTTCTTTCCATTAGTCTGAAAGAAGACATTTTATGGACGCAAATTAGCCCAAAATCTCAAAATTAACCAGGGCATGACAAAACTATGTTTTTGCCTGGGATGTCTCCTTAATTATTTCTGGTATTGTACAGTAAAGGTTAGCTATACATCCATTGTTGATACGTAAAAAAAAATCCCCACATGAACTAACATTCACTTTACACATATATGACACTTATATATGTGTATATGTGTATTATATATGACACTGTCAGACTTTAGTCTGACACAAATCAAAGTCAAGGGCACGCGTGCTGATAATAACTGTTGAAGTGCAGTGGATATACTCTGTGGATATGTTCCCGCAGACAGTGTGTCCATGCTGAGCTGCAGCAAAGGGAAAGTAACACAGAGAGGCTCAGTCAGCATGGACAGTGGGGACAAATGACAGCGACCGATAACACTTTCAGTGCACACATGTGAGTATTGTTTTTAGACAAACTTGAAAAAATTAACCTATTCTTTAATCTAAAATAACAGCACACATAGTAAAAAGGTGAATATCTGCATGTAAAGGCCAAAGTTCCTACAGTCTAAGCAATGGGGTATAAAATTATATTTTTAATTTAATATTCATTTTATTATTTTCTATATATATATATTTTTTTTTAACAACTTATTAAGATACAAAATGTATGAAACCAATCCATAACATCCCATATGAGGCTATAAAATTGCATCACAAATCTCCTAGCAACAGTAGTTGGTGTTGTGTAAAAAAAAAAAAAAAAAAATCTAAATATATAACAGCCAGTCACATAAAGAGCTCTTAAAGCTCATGAAGTCTTTTTGAACTATTCGGAAAATGTTACACTATATTGTTTTAACGAATTGTAATTTTTTTTCACAGGATTTATTCCTAAAAAATGCTCTGCAATGTATCAGCTGGTGATATCAGTATCATACATCTTCGTTGAGCGCTCACACTCCGTTGGTGATGAAGAGCTTCTTTGATGAACCTGGAGATCCAATTTGTGTTTGCAACCTTGCCTCCTGGTTATTGGTCCACCTGCTCTCTGGGGATTACTCAGGCAGCTGCTGTTGTTGCTCCCGCCTCCAGTTTTAATATCACTCGTTTAGATTCATTATCCTGCTTGAAAGTACAGATATTCAAACTGTCTGTCTCATTATACCCAGAAATGTATTATTGTCTCTGTCTAATTATCTTCCTCGTAGTTTCCCAGAGAAGCCCAATCAAGTCTCTGACTTGTTTCCTTTATTGCTTTTATTGCTCATACATGCCCTGAGGTTCATTAGGAGAGAATCTGAAGACATGGAGGTGAGAAACAAACTACAACAAACTTTACTTTTTTCATTCTAACAACAATTCCCTTATTCCTTAATCTATAGTATTGTATTCTTATCTCATGGGAAAAAATATCTCACTGTTTACTTTAATTTCAGTCATGAAACTCTTCCCTACCAGCCTTGTACCGTCTGATCCCTGATTTACATGGCAGTTACTGAGCGACACTCTCTCACCCACCCTTCTGACAGTTTCTCCGTAAAAATCCTAATTATACAGCCAAGTCCTCAAAGCAGTGTTGTTCGAGGAGGATTTATTGTCCAGCATCCTCAGGGATTTCCCCAGACTTTCTCCAAAAAGTTGTCATTTCTGAACACACTGCGTGCCTGCTTTGATGCAGCAACTTTATCGCAGTTTCTTTGTCATCGTGCAGCAATTGGTTGACATTTTTCATGGCTTGTTCGGTGCTTTAAGATCATAGTTTGGACCGAAAGCTTTAGAGATTTGTTTGGCAGCGTGCAGTCCTTTGTTAATGATGTGCAACAGTGCATTTTGTGCATTCAGTATAGTTTTGTTTGGTAATGCTTTATTTATTTATGCTTTTTATTTTACAGTTCTGTAATTTCTTAATAAAATATAAATATGTAACTTGGTACCATAGGGAAAATAGAGAAAAAGACAGAGATCTCAGACAGGTGTTTTAGTTAGAACAGGGTTACCCAAGTAAATATTCATTCATTATTAAAGGATAGGTTCATGTTTTTTCAAGTCCATCTTAAAACAACACTCACAGGCCCATATGTACATTAAATGTACATTGTTATTGGTCGTTGTGATTTTTCCTCTTGTTCGTACAAGCCATGAAGAGATCCCCTCCTAACGCCGTTCCAGTGTAAGTGATGGGGGACAGAATCCACAAACTGCAGTTTCACCAAAGTTAATATGAGGCTTCAGCAGTCACAGTTAGTCAGATTAGGTGGGTATCTTACAGTTATTGTGTTTTTAACACAAAATCTCCTCTTTGTGTTACTGTGCGTCCCTGCGGCTCAGCAAGGTAAAACTGCAAAAGAAGGGAATTTGGTACTAAATTGCTAGTGGCTTTGTGAAGCTGTATTCAGGCACGGCAGTGCTTGGAGCTAAGTGCTAACATCAGCATGCTAACATGCTCACAATGACAATGCTAACTTGCAGATGTTTAGCAGGTATGTTTACCATGTTCACTGTCTTAGTTTAGCGTCTTAGCATGCTAACATTTTCTAATAAAAAAAAATACTCTAAGCCCCCGCACACTATCAACACCTACATTTACCGAACGGCTACATTACGTACAGCGACCTTCGCCAGGCATTTGCTTGCTGTTGCTGTTCCGATAGGTAGAAACACAATAAATTAACCATAAGTCTTGACAGTGTGCGGGAGCTGATTTTTGTTATGTTGACTCATCACTCAGCACCTGTACAGGTGAGCAAAGATCACTTCGCTTGTATGACTCCCTGTAATTTGTTCCAAATTACGCAGCTCTTACTAGGAGTTTAAGAGGAAATTATTTTAGATTATTAGGAAATTGCTGAATTGCTGAAGCGTTACTATTAATTTCTATTACAGTTTTCCCGTGACATTTGAATCATAATGCATTTTCCGACTTTTATTTCTCAGAAGGTGAACGGTTTGTTGCACTCCGTTTGGCTTTTTGATGTCTAAGATCTGTACAGTGTAAGTCAAAAACTGAAGTAACATAAATATTCTCTGAACAGTGATGAAAACACACAACATGTCCAAAAATGTATTCCAGACAATGGCTCTGTGCAGGCCAGTCAAGTTCTTTTTCACCAAACTCAGAAAACGTTATCTTTATGTTTATGGCCTTGTGCACGTTATGTTAAAACAGGAAAGGGCACTTCCCCAAACTGTTGACACAAAGTCGGAAGCACACTTTTATCTAAAATATGATTGTATATTGTAGTATTGAGAAAGACAGGGCACTGCTATTGTGTACAATATCCCTGTTTCATTCAATTGTTATTAGTCATTACATCCAAGAGCTGTTCCAGTGGGTTGATTAATCTCATCTGTCACCAGAACAAAGCCTTTTAATCAGAGTGCAGAGGACCGGAGGTTCCAGAATTCAGATTTCATGGTAATGTATGAGAGAGAGGGAGAGAAATGTCAGTGCTAAAATCTGCCGCTCGTGTGTCACATCGTCATAATGTACAGCACACATCGAAACACACACCTGCTTTTCATTTAATCTGAAATGCGCGACTATAAATCTGCCGTAATTTGCAAATTGAATTATTACGGCTCCAGCATATCACGCAGACGAATTCTCCGATCCATTCATCCCACACTACACCAATCACAACACTAACACGAGTGGGGGAATAAGGAACAAGCAGGCGTAGTGACCAAAATGAGATTAGAATGACTAACGTCTGCTGAAATATAATACAGCAGAGAAAGGACGGAGAGAATAAATGAAGAATGCTGATGACTAATGAATGTTTAAGGGAATGGTTACAGTTGTCTTGCAGCTTATGAAAATTATACCAGCGTTGCTCATTTGAGAGCTGTTGTGCCATGACCTCACTGGTGTTGATACACACAATAAAACATATCATATATATCATATCTCTGTTATGGGTGTTTCAGTGCTGTTTATGCTGATGAGGTCCCAGCAGAAAATGGCCTCTCCTGGCTGGTTTATGATATCCACTGCTGCGAAGATCATTTATGCTTTGATTTTATTATGCTGTAACAGTAAATATACATGATATATGAAAGGTGGGAACAAACTTAGTTTATTTCTGAGTATATTTTTGGGTTGTGAGGTATATTTGAGATGTTATAGCAAGTTCAAGTGAATTTTTAGCCATGCAAGCAATGTTGATCGGTCTATCGGTCGGAAATATCGCAACAATTATTGGGTGGATTGCCATGAAATTTTGAATAGACATTCATGATCCCCAGAGGATGAATCCTACTGAATTTGGTGATCGCCTGACTTTTCCGCTAGCACCACCATGTGGTTTACATTTGTGGTTTTAAGTCAAATGTCTCAAGAACTATTGGATAGATTGGCGTAAAAAGTGTACAGTTGTAACAGCCATATTTTTTACTTATTCTGCAAAATATTCCAACATCTACAAAATGGAGTGGGACAAAATTTTGGACAGACGTTCATGGACTTTGGTGATCTACCTGCAAAACGTATAACATTCCCATCAGCCTCAGCTGCACTTTGTGTTTAGTGCTAATTTGCAAATGTTAGCATGCTAACACGCTAAACTAAGATGGTGAACATGGTAAACATTTTACCTGCTAAATATGACCATGTTAGCATTGTTATTGTGAGCATGTTAGCATGTTCACGCTAGCATTTAGCTCAAAGCACCGCTGTGCCTAAGTACAGCCTCACAGAGCTGCTAGCGTAGCTGTAGTAGACTCTTGATGATGAGGTATTGATGATTAGATATAGGCTATTTTCATGAGATGTTAGCTTTATATTTATATGGTTATATCTACAATAGATTTTCAAGAAATCCTTTAAAGGTTTGATGTATCCCAATACGGGAAATTACAGGATTTCATTTGTGGGGGCATTTAATTTTTGTTTTGTAGTCTTGATTCAGTCCTGCTCAACGAGAGGTTTGTTCAGTAGACCTGCAAGAAACAGCTGAGGTTTTACATTATTTTGGTCACTGAGCAGGTTAACACCATATTCATTATTATTCAACACAGCTGTTTCTGTTGAGTGCATTTAATTCCATCCCAAGTCAGTAAATGTATATATCAAACCCCCCTTATTTTGCATATAAAAGCAAAAACAATGAAATGTTTTTAACACATTAGAATGTAGTGTTGAGCAGATAAGGGCATTTCTTTGTCCTGAGTTGATTAATAGATATTATAGATACTATAACTCCTCCTACGAAGCATCAGTAACCAATGTCTAAACAATTAATTAGTGATTGACAGTACAATATAACACACATAAAATATGTATTGTATAAGTATTTATTTGCTACATTTTATTAGTTATATTTGGTAATTAAGTTTGTATTTATTTATCAATACTTCTTCACTCTCCACAAGAACTGAGCAAACACCATCGACAATGAGATGCCGCTGAAAGCCTGGGAAAAATCTAGTAAGTGGACCTTAAGTTAAGATTTTTTTTTTGTTAAACTATATAATATAATAATATAGTATAATAATAACACATTTATAGTTTTAAATATGGCTGTGAATGATTTGTACATGTGTATAAACAGTTAATAAATGTTAGTAAAGGATTTGTTCATATATCATTATATTTGATTACAGCTATGCTAAACCGTGTTATCAGTCATTCATTATGTTTTCATACCAGCTACAGATGCATTAATAAACACTTACAAATGTTCTCCTAACTGCTTACAACTACATTATAATGTGTTAGAGTTTATTCACTGCTTATAAATGCTAAATAGAGGGGTTTTGAAGGAATGAGTTACCCATTAAGCCTTTGTCAAGTCATATCTGTATCTTTTGTATATGACACACAGCAGAAATGTATATCTGCAGAGCCAGTATAGTAAAGCCAAATAAAAGTAGTTGAAGTCCTGACTGGCAATTACCAAACATACTGTACTGAACAACAATTTTGAAGGAACATGCAGGAAAGTGCAGCCAAAATATCAAGCCCGGCCCGGTACATTAGGTATGCTTTTTGTTTGATCTGTTACGGGATGTTGGGCTCCGTCAGGCGTGTCGTTGAGCTGAGTGGGCTTCTGACAGGTGGTGTCACTCCTATGCGCTGCGAGCCGCTCAATCGAGCAGTACAGATGGTGTAGTGCCCCCCAATTCCTTCTTCATTTAAGTGTATTTCACATGATCTACTTATTTAGGAAAGAATGGAAATATATTTACAACGCAAACAGGAAATTATAATGTCATGTAAAGACTAACAAAACAAAACAGCGAGGCCAGAAATCACTGAGCAAAACACTGTTGACAACAAAGCCATGTAATTAATGTGAACTGAAAGAAAATGTGCAGTTACAGTATGTACATTAAATTATTAATTCACGGAGAATCAAGGAATCTGAATGTGAAGGTTGATCAAAATCTGACATGACATGTCTGCAAAAATGAGTCTGCACTCAGTCCCCAATACAACATGCAGTGTGAAAGAAAAAAGGCCATGTGAATTATTCTGCATTGAATACCTGTTTCACAAAATCAATAAAATATTGTGACAGCAGTCCTGAAAGCACAATGATAAAAGAGTGAAATTGTGTAAACTGGTCAGATATTGTACATATTTACTGTAAAAGCCTGGGAACCTTTTTCTACTGTCATGTGACACATAAATTGTTCATTTGTTGTTGGGTATACAGCATGCTTTTTGAATACTGAAAAGCAATAGCAAATGGGTAATTGTAAATGTCAAAGAAGTAGTTTGATATTTTGGGAAATACTCATTCATTTTCTTGTCGAGAGGTAGATGAAAAGATTGATACCACTCTCACGTCTCTACACTCAATATGAAGCTACAGCCAGCAGCCGGTTAGCCTAGCTTAGCATAAAGATGGGAAACTACAACAGCTAGCCGGGCTCTTGCCAAAGTTAAATAAATTCACCTACCAGCACCTCTAAAGCTCTCTAATTAACACGTAAAAACTTGCTTGTTTAATCCGTACACACATGTGAAAACAAGAAGTTGTGTCGTTTTTACGATTCTTCTCATGTATGAATTAAACAAATGGGATTAAACGTGTTAATTAGTGAGCTTTAGAGATGCTGGCAGGCAGATCATTTTCACCTGGACAGAGCCAGGGTAGCTGTTTCCCCCCGTTTCCAGTCTTTATGCTAGGCTAAGCTAACTGACTGTGTGGTATTGATCTTCACATCTAAATCTCAGCAAATAAGCATACTTCCCAAAATGTCAAAATATTCCTTGAAATAATGGCAGTGAATGACAGAATGACAACTGTATAAAATGCTGGCATGGATTCCATTAGCCTCTCTCTTGTTAACAAAAACTAGGCTTTGAAATCAAAGTTACTTTTGACATCCTCACACAGTGTTAAATCCCCTGTTAATCTTAGGAGCAAGGTCACAGCAGTTCCAGTGTCCACTTCAAAACCACCAGTGAACAGCTGGTGGCATCAACTCCAAGGCAAATTAATGGAAAAGTTTGAGACTTTAGGAAATACGCTTAGCTGTTTCCCCCTGTTTCCAGTCTTTATGCTATGCTAAGCTAACCGGCTGCTGGCTATAGCTTCATATTTAGCATACATACATGAGAATGGTGTCAATCTTCTCATCTAACTCTTGGCAAGAAAGCGAATAAGTTTATATCCCAATAGACTGAAACATTCCTTTAAGTCTGGTTTCATTGCAAATAATTTCCAGATCATAAACTCAGAGTTTGGTCTGTGTTTATATGATCATATTTTTCCATGTGCAGATTAACAGACTACTAGAAATGTAATAATACTTTGAATCTCTCAGGTCTTGTCATTAGCAAGAAGTTGTATTACAGTGACCACATTTTAAACTGAAAGTATGGGCACAGTTGTAATAACTGGCCTAAAGCAGTGTACTGTAAAGAGTCTGTGCTTCTACCCATGAGATACAATGTCCCAGGTCTTCACAGGGGTCAGAGCAGAGAGTAATTTACAGTACACAAAGGTCTTTGTAAAATACATGTTCTGTAGATAATTCCTTGTGTTTGTGCATATACAGATGCACACTGTCTGAGTGACAGTTCTGTCATCAAATCTTCACTCACTATGATAAAAAAAGTTCATAAGGATTTGACCATATTATGTTCCTTACATAAAGAAGTCTTCTCTCATTCAAAAACAAAAACGAGACAGAGATGGGTTTAATAAACAATGACGTATTAATTGACGTAGTAAAGCCAGTAGATTAAGTTGAAGAGGGAGAAGCTGAAGGGGAATATTATCCGTGACAATCTGTCGATGGCGTTCACATCGGTGAGGTCTGGGATTTTGATTTTGAGCTGCGAGGATCGTCTCCGCAGACGGGTTTTCTTTAGATGCGCATTCCTGTCCAGGCTGAGACGGCCCGACTCGCGCGGCCCGCTCGGCTTCCTGTACTGGACGCCCGAGTTGTCGAACACCATGGAGGAGGAGTTGTGGGTCTCGCTCACGGTGGTTGTGATCTCATTCCCTCCCACCTCGTTGTGGATCTCCAAGGTTGTCAGCAAAATGTTCCCCTGGGAGTCGACCTAGGCACAACAGACAGGAGCGCTGTTAAAAATGGGCTGTGAGCTGAGGCTTCAGTGACTGATGACACATGTGCAGCATGCGTCAGGCCCCGGGGCTGGCGTCTTCTAGCAGGCTGACAGATTGCAGCCTGGGAAACAGAGAGCGGCCTTCAAAACCAGGTTTCCTGTCCCAAAGTTAAATCACTTCTCACGAATCAGCTCAAGGTTGGACTGGATGGCTCTAATACTAATGTCATGACAGCTCTTGCTTCCCACACAAAAACATATAAATCATTCAGACCTACGTGGCAAAAATAGAGGCACAGGATGTACACAGCAATAAAACAATGTGGTTACAAGACATGAGAGGAGGTGACAAGGTGAATATTTATTTTCTTACTCTTATTAATGACAGAAACTGGTCTTATTCCATGATGTAACAATACAATATGAAAATTTTGAGATCCACCTGAGACATCACGTGTATGATAGATAAAATTAGCGCAATCTCATGTCTTATTAAGTCATTCAACTGAATATTTGTAGGGCCTACACGTCATTGGACACAAATCATATAAATAGTATTTTATCACAGCAAATTCCAAGGGAGAGATAAACAGCTTCCTAAACCAGGTAGAATCCTCACCCTACAGATCAAGAAAAGAATCCTTAACACCTGCCTTATTTTTAACTTGAATCCATGAAACTGACCACTAATCCAGTGATTCTAAACAGTGTTCAGATTTGGAAATGGTCGCAACAAGCTGTGAGTTACGCTGAAATACTCTCTCCCTCATTACCCTTATAGAAAATCCTATGCCTTACACTATATGTAATGGTGATGTATTTAAGTTATAGCATGCTAAGGGGATAAAAGATATATCTCATTTATTTAAAGATGGAACTTTTGTTATCATTTAGACAATTTATTAAACCACAGAGAAGGCAAATTTTTTCTGACATTTTTATGCATATGTTTTGGTCTTGTGACCTTCAAACGGGGGTCAATATTTTATCCCTGCGCATGCATCATGATACATCGCTAAATCCTCGACTTTATCAGGTACTAATAGACAACTAGTTGTATATGTTGTATGATATAATAAAGACAACAAAGATTAAAATCCTTCGTTATAGAGTGGTTTGTTTGCATTTACTGTGCAGGATATTAGGGCCACAAACACATCAATCAAAAGGTAAAACACCACAGAGGAAGAGGGAATGTAAAGAGGAATATACTTATATGTGATGGTGATTATGACAGAGATGGCTGGTTGAGATGCTGTGTGTTAAGCATGTTCCTTTGTTAAATGGGGAGGTCAAACTTTGCCCTGCAGCAGCAAAGTTTCAGTGGAAGTTTCACAGATGTGACACAACAGGCAGTGACAGACACTCACCCGTCGTGAGTGACGACGCCCTTGTATCTGATTGGACTGTTTAACAGACGAAGACTTGCAATTGCCTCCTTCCAGAATGGACTAGCCAGGAGAAACACAAACAGAAACCTTTTTGTCTGAGCTTTGGTCAGGTATTAGCTGAGGTGTTCCCAGAGCTTCACAATCAGGAAGCAAAGAATCACAGCGGGCACAAACGTCTCAGAAAGGACGATGGGAGAATCGGGGAGTTGTTCGACTGTATGGATCCCACAAGTCCAGTGTTGACAGTTCATTTGAAATCATTTAATCAAAGTCAGATTTCATTTCTACCAATGTGCACGTGATATAGATGAAAATAAATAAAAATATATAATTCAACTTTCATTTTCATTTCCATGTTTAAAAATGCAACATTACTGTTGATGTTATAATTCAATTGTAATCCACTGACATCATTTGCAATGTACTCTAATGCCTAATCCTGCCATTTTTAAAATATAAATGTATGTGAAATGTATTTTTGGAGCTTCCATTGTCACTTAGGAGTTCACAAATGCCAGTGGATCTTTTAGGTAGTGATACTGCTTAATTGTTGTCGTACGCATGTTGGATCCTCTGTCATTAGGAGTAAGACAGCTCTGCTTACGGAGACTAATCTTGGTTTTATCCCACAGGTCCTAATTCTGAAGAACAGTGACCGATTTTCAGACACCAGGCTTTGAGTAAACCTACCTATTTCAAATGAAAATGAAATCTGTCATTGCACTACATTAATAACATATTAAAATCCCAGTCTGGCAGTTTGAAACTGCAAATGCAAAGTACGATACATTTCACATTTCATTTCATTCTAAATATTAAATATGTTACACATGAGGATACTGCACAATTGTGCCACTGGTACTTCTGTTTTAACTATAATTTCGACAGCAATGATGCATTTTCAAACAAGGAAATGTAAAATAAAAGTTGACTATTAAATTTTAAAGGGGCCACTCCACCAGTTTTTTTCAAATAAAGGTTTACTAGTCATGGAGAGCACTACTCAGCCTGTGAAGACAGTTGCATGATGTCTTCTGTGGCTCTGGAGGAACTTTGTCAAGTCTGAGAAAATAACCCTAGTGATGTCATCAGCTAGAATTTACAAATTTATAATAGAAAGCCTGTGTTACAAACTGAAGGTGTGGAGTTTGAAAGACGTGGGTGTTAACCAGGCAGTAAGGGTCCAATGAAAAGATGCTGTTGGATGTATTGCGGGAAATAAAGGATATAGCGTCTTTGAACCTTAAACCTTACGAGGGACTAACGATCAGGATATCCCTGCCTCTGCTCAGTCTGACCATTTTCTTTTTTAAATCTGTCTCTGAGTGTAAAACTAAATTACTGGAGCAACCCTTAATTATTTATTTTATCATGTGCACACAAATAACTACATTTCAATTTGACTGAATGATTGCAATTTAATATTTGGACTTCCAAACCTTGCTTAATGTTACTTTTGTTAAAAGGAATTATTACATTACATTTACATTTACATTACATTTACATTACAAATAATTATACCATGGATATGGAGAATTGCCCCACTGAACAGTACATGTTAATAGTCTTATCTACATATATGCTACTCATCTTGGTTTCTCCTACTTATTGAAGTAGTGAAGGCTGACATTGAATTGCTGTCATCCACAGTGACTTACGACCACTGGGTGTGCCAAAGCTGGAAATTTTCAAATTATATGCATAACACTGAGTCCTACAATAAAGATCCGCTTTACTGCAGTTAGTTAAAAATGCTACTTACAGCTCTTAAAACACTGCGGCCTGTTGTTCTGAACCTGTGAAATGATGAGTGTAATTTGATTCTCTGTTGTTTGGAAATGATCTCACCTTGGGTCTATCAAAATTTTCCCGGTCATTATTTGCCTTCTGCGCCTTCTCAGCCAGTTTCTTCTGCATCTGAGGACCTCTTCCAAAGAAGATGTAGTTGACGAAGGCATATTCCAGCAGAGCCAGGAAGACAAACACAAAGCAGCCCATCAGGTACATGTCTATAGCTTTGACGTAGGGGATCTTGGGCAGAGTCTCTCTTAAATGGGTGTTGATGGTTGTCATGGTCAGGACAGTGGTGATCCCTGGAAGAAAAAAAAAATGAAATCGAATCACCATCTTGCAAATAAAAAAAAACACAACTGACCTCGAATATAAATTGCATGGTCATGAATAAGTACAGATGCAGTCTTCCAGAGACAACTTCCTAAACCAAAGATGTGAAGTGACACTGACTTTCAGCACAAATTTGATGCTAACTCATAAGACAGTTATCAAGAGGCGGTTTTCTAAAAACACACAGGACAGAGCTTGTTAGTTTTCACTAATTGTATTAATTTGCTCATGTCACTGGAAGCAGTCAGTATCTTTTTGTTGATGAAAAGTGGTTAATCAAATGTGGTTTTAGATCATCACTGACAGATATAATAGCTTTTTCAATATCTAGTGTAGAATAATTATTTCATTGAATCTATAGTTGTGTTACTAGTGTCAGTATAACAACCTGTGCTTTATCAATGCAGTGACCTTTCTTATACCTTGTCATGCACAAAGGATTACATTGTTAGCCTTGTTACTGGTGTACCTCTGGTTGGGTGAATGTGTGTGAATGGCATAACTACAACAACCTGGTTAAAGATGCTATGTTGCCTGGCTTACTGCCATATTAAAAAGCTACCACGCATTTTTGTGCACAAACTCAGTCACACAAAAGGTTATGGGTACTTTTTGATGTCAACAAATACTGTCCATGGTTGTTTCTGTTACTCATCTGCCCCAGTGGCCTGCGGCTCAAAAAGACCACCATTATATAAAAAACGTTTGTAAAACTGTTGACAGGACACCTCAAACTGCAAACAAGGTCACTTATTTAAATTATTAATTCTTTGTATTATGAATTTTTAAACCATGAATGTTTTATATTTGCAAAACTTTTCTAGAGCCTAGAAAAACTATTTTGTGTGTGTGAGTGTGTGTGTGATGTCATCCCTTTGTAAAATCTATGGGCGGAGTGGAGGTGAACGGGGGCGGGGCCAGGGCGAGAAACACTAATGCACATTTGACAGAAAAACCAGTGGAGCAAGCATCAAATCACAAGGATGCGTCCAAGTAACAAGCTAGCCAATCACAGCACAGTAGGGCAGAACTTGATACAAAGCAGGTGAAAAAAAAAAATTAACATGTGGGCCGCAGGCCAGGAACTAAGAAAACTTTTTTGGCTTGGATGAACTGTTTTGAATCAAGTAATCATGGGTGAGTCTATTGATATCAATACTGTGTCACTTTGATCAAAGAAAAGTTGACATCAGCTGCTATGGTGTGGATTCAAATGATTTACTAACCAGACAGTGATACCTCTATATGTGTATGTGGGAGAATTCATATTCCTGCTGACAGACCTCCATGTGAAGAGAATCCTGCTTGCTAGGCTAGCAAAAAGTCTCTTTAAGAGTTTCTTTCATTACAACTTTAATTAAACATCCATTAGTGTGGCATTACAGGGGCTAAAATGAAGGTATACGCATAAGAATGCTATTAACTCATTAAGAGAAAGCACTGTACTTTTCAGTCAAGGTCTAAACATGAGTCATTTTCATCAGGTACAAACATTTCCATCAAACCTGATTATAAAAGGTCAAAAACAAGTAAAAGCCTTCAAAAGTGTTCAGATGAAAGTTCCTGGGTGCATCTTCTTGGCAAGTTTGAATTTACTTAGCATGGATAAGCGGAAAATGCTCCACTATATGGTTTACTGCTCATGTAGCATACGATGGGTGAACAGACTCAGCAAATACACAATAAACAGCAGTGTAGTAATTCTCTTGATAATGTGCTCCATCAACAATAAATGTGTCTGTGTTGTTTTTGTGTCTCCTGGATGGCTCACCAACCTGGACAGTGTGTCTATTTCTGTCGACTCAGGCTTACATAATTAAACCAAAAATGTTGCTCTGTACAGTACTGCATGTGTGGGAGTGTCAAGAGCACTGTGGGTTTATGGCATCGATTGCATTCTGCAGAACAAAGGGAAGAGCAAGAATCTAAACTAAGAGCTCAGAGGAGAGGGTTACTCAACAAATCCCTGAAATATTTTCAGTGCAGTACTGCGGCGTTTACTGGTGTCTTTGACATTGCATCAGTAAAAAGTACAGGGACAGATTAAGATATGATGATCACAGATGACATCTTGTAGATGATTACTGACCGTTTGATAAACCCCTCCCCTGAACAGTGCTTGTCCAATCATAGCCTTAGAAACTAGGCACAGCAGGTCTGTCAAGCTTTGGATTTTTTCACTTGTTAAAGCAATGTGCGTGGGGCTGTAGTAAGATGATAATTGCCGTTTGAAGGGTTTGGAAGGTGGTGTCTTTTTTAGCTTTTCAAAATCAAAAACACAAGAGCAAAAGTGTAAGAGTAAACAGTGTTTATCTAATGTAACGTAAGCTGCAATCCTTAGCATGTCCAGCTAACAAGCTTACTACCTACAGAGCATAACTTAAAAGGCCAAGGAGCACATCACTGACTAACTTCATTAGTTTGTGATGTTACAGGTTATGATAAAAAGGTCCCTAGCATATACATATCGGGACTAGCATATACACTGTAGTATTTCCCCACTGTGTGGAAGCTGATACAGGATGCTATCAGAGTTTAGGGTAATGTTAGTACAAAATGAACAAAATGAAGACTTTGGAGTGGCCTAGTCAAAGTCCTGACCTGAATCCTATTGAGATGCTGTAGCATGACCTTACAAAGGCAGTTCATGCTCGAAAACCCTCCAATGGCTGAATTACAACAATTCTGCAAAAATGAGTGGGCCAAAATTCGCTGTAAAAGATTCATTGCAAGTTATCGCAAATGCTTGATTGCAGTTGTTGCTGCTAAGGGTGGCCCAACCAGTTATTAGGTTTAGGGGGCAATCACTATTTCACACAGGGCCATGTAGGTTTGGATTTTGTTTTCCCTTAATAATAACAACCTTCATTTAAAAACTGCATTTTGTGTTTTCTTGTGTTATCTTTGACTTATATTTAAATTTGTTTGATGATCTGAAACATTTAAGTGTGACAAACATGCAAAAAAATAAGAAATCAGGAAGGGGGCAAACACTTTTGCACACCACTGTATATATACAGTGACTACACAACTGAGATTTAATGAATGCTGCAATAACATGCTCTTTCTAACACAGTCACTACTTTGTGAGCATAATGTAGATGCTTTCCATTAAGGCAAATATTCTAGCAGAGATCAATGCAGTTAGGGATCAGAGGGTGTTTTCCAGTGGTGAACTGAGCCTCGTATTTGTTTCAGTCCCAGAGGTCAGTGGAAAGTGTGTCTTAGATCTGGTTCAGTCTCTTATTACACCACATAGAAACAGACTGAAAGGAACACACAGCCATGATAAAATGTTCATTTAGAATTTTGAATGAACTATTCACATATGACTAAAGTATGGGAAGAATTCACCAATAGTGCACTACATGCATTTGAAATGGATGAAACCGTATCACTTAGACACAGTCTTTTTCCTGTGTCCACTGCCCTTTTTTTATACTAGTGCTGATACGATACCTGGGTTGTTAGCAAATGTTAGTCTAAAAACGAGTGGGTACACACAAACTGTGTCTAAAATAAAATGCAGTCAAAATGTATGACTTCCGGTATGGCGCTGAGCTGACACAAGGACAGTAGCTCCCTAGCTAACACACTCAAATTACACATTTAGCTTGTCATTTTTCGTTTTCGAAACGTTGCTGGTGCCTCTTTAGACATGTCTACAAAAGGCGAGACTAACAATTCGAAGAACAGACCGGGAAACCCACCCGAAGAGGGGGGACAAACCCTGGTAGTCATGGTGGCTACTGGAGAAATGCTAACCATCTCCTCGCTACAAGTTGAGCTGGGAAAATCGCGTTTAGTGCTGGCTGAAGAAATGAGCAGCAATACAGCATTAACATATTATCACCTTGTTAAGTTGTTGTGGCGAACGTGTTACCCAACAGTTGCTTATTTATACATCCAGCAGACACTAAGCAACATTAGCATTCATTTTGAGTTGTGTTTCTGAACACCTTGATGAATGTAAGTCCAATATTCACTCTCCTTTAGCTCTGTTTTGGTCTCCACCAATTCCTAAGAAATATCAGTTTTTTGAGCTACTAAACACTCCACTATGTTCACCAGCTGGCTAATTGTGTCTGTCTGCTGTTTGGCGCTGGGCAAGTAGTGTATAGTGGGTATATCAGAGCTTTTTCACTGAAAACAGCTGCCTGCTGTGGGTTGATGAGAGCCATGAGACTGAACCAAACCAGTAAAATTGCAAGCCAAAACCAAAACAATGAACTAAAAGAGGCTAAAAACCAGAGTTAAGGGGGACTGCAGACATTGGTGATGATTCTCTTTAGATTAGAAAAAGAGGAAAGTGAAAGAGGTGATTTGCAAATCCCATTCTGAAGAGAAAAGTAGAATTAGAGCAGAAAAATCATGAGATGTCATATAATAATATTTTGTCTATATGTATTTTTAATTTTATTTTTTTAACAAATTAATATGTTGAATTTGTTTCAAGAAAACTGTTTCCTAAAGTGCTGTTTGATGGAATGGTATATACATGTCAGACCCTTGGTTCCATCATTTGTGACATTTACACTGACAAATACTTAACTAAATCTCATCAAATCAAAAGATCCAGGTCACTCTGTTTTGATGAATTAAAGCTAAAAGGCTTTTTACTTTTTGCTCATTTCAACATAATATGTCTGATTCTCTTTCTCCACACTGTCGCCCTATCCTGAGTGCTTTGTGTCTCAGAGATTTTGTGCAATTCTGGTACAAAGTTACTCTGTTGCATAACACTGAACCTAAGACTGAATCAGTAGCATCACATCATATGTGTTTGACTTTTTAAAGATCCAAATGAGTTTTTTCTGTATTTCTGAACCTGAGTGTTCTTTGATTCCCAGACAATCCACCTACAGCCACATTTACCGTCAATTCCAAATTCATTCTCTGTGGAACTGCAGGGTCTCCACTTTGATGATATCATAGTTTAAAGTCTTCCATCTGTTTCTAGCTTTGGGAGAGAGGCGCTCACTGTGCACAAGCCTGCAGGCCCAAACTATGAAACACAAAAGACATCTAACTGAAGGTGAAACTACGGAGCTAAGGTCAATCTACTGCACGGGACACATCATACCTAATGCAACTCTGGCAGCTGAGGCATCATAATTTATCCAGAACGACACCCAGGATAGGATGGTGATGAGGATGGAGGGCATGTACGTCTGCAGGATGAAGTATCCGATGTTTCGCTTCAGCTTGAAGCTCAAAGACAGTCGAGGGTAGGCACCTGCAGGAAAAGACAGTGAAGAAGAACAATCCCTCTTTAAGTCAAGAGGAACAAGGGAATGTCTAGCACTTTGTTTTGGTTCCTATGGCGATGGCCACATGAACTGGTTTCATCACCATGGAAACAAGCAATCATGGTTCAAATTACAAATCATCTTATGAAACTTAGCCTTGAGATTGTCTCTGTGCGAACACCACAATGCAGAGCAAAAACGTCTGTTTACACACACACATATACCCAAAATGTTAAACTATTCCTGTAACTTGACTAAAACTGATGTTTAACATTCATAGGCAACATTTACATATAATTTATTGAATGAACGAATACATGCATACTTATCGTTTTACTTTACACTTAGAAATAAGGACTGATTAAGTCAACTTTATGACAGCTATAACTTTAACTGTTGCTATTGCCAGAGTGACATGAGTTTCTTGCTCATTTACATCAGAACAAGACAGAAGACTGTGGATGAGACTGTACCTGAAACTCTAATGTAGTCACAAATACGTCTCTGTAAACATTAGGTGACCTTGTTGCCTTTTAATGTTTACTTTTGAAAGCTAACCAAGTGACTAAACATACACCTGTGTTGCTCCCTGTATGCTAAACCCACCAACTGAGAAGATATTAAAAGCATCTGTAGACACCCCTTAGAGTTTATTTGCATCAAGATTTGACCCTGATTGTAATGAGCTCTAATAGCACTCTCAGTATTATCTGCTCAGAAATGTTCGGACAATATCCATCTAACATGTCATTAATTCAGCTGTGGGAATAATCCCTGTTTTGGTGCATCTGAGTTTTTGTATTATAAGAGAATAATTCATGCTGTCTGCACTCTTCCTCATGAATACATTACATTACTGTAAGTACAGCCCCCATTCTAATGTCAAGAAACAGAGGGGATTATTGCCAGTTCTGGTGTTATAGTGAGAGAGGTCATGGTATGATGCAAATACAAATACAATACAAAACAATATTTGGGTGCCTTATGAGAAACTTTAAGGCCCTGAAAACTCATTTTCTAAATCATCTTCTTACTATGAGTGATGGGACTGTACATGAAAACACAATTTTCTGCCAAAGTTAGAACACTTTCTGATATTTCACATGAGAGATTTCTGGGAGATGACATACAGCGAATGGGTTGGATTTGAATCCGGACCACTGTGGTAAGGACTCAGCCTTGTACCACGTGAGCTACCAGGGCGCCCGGATGTCATGTACTTCTGTGCACCAATCAAGATTCAGCAACTTTTGAATTAAACTCTGTTGACAGTCCTGATGAAGCAGATTAGTTAATTGAGTTTTTTTGTGTTAAACTCTTCATAAATAATACCTAAGTATGTTTTTAACGTTGATGTAGCTTATTTAGTCATGAATATTTAATGTTATGAAGAAATACATAAGATTTTAGGTTGTCAGCTAGCTTAAGGGCATGAAATTGAACATGAACACAGGAGCGATTGAGTTTTTTAGCAAAAGTGAGGAAAGTGTCTGATGTATAAACAATTATATAGCACGTGGACAGCATTATTGTGAGCTCACCTGTGGAAAAGACCACATTCCTGGAAACCAGCTTGTAGTCGACTATGGAGAACTGAGGGAGCTCAATGCGTGTCACCCCGGTCACAGCAGTGTCTCCTCCTTTCCAATAGAACTCTATGTCATCTGTTGTGTAGCCATCTGCAAACAAGGACAGAGGAAACAAGGCATGGTGTGATTCCTATGAGCGGAAAAGCACCGAAAAGTGCAGCCGTCTCATTTTGTTGGAGGGCTAAAATTAATAATGTATTTATATTTGCTTAAGTGAAATCTGGGAGCCTAATAGCTACAGTTGATTTACAGGAAATCTTATAGACTCGGCTGGCTGTAAGAGCTGATTGCATGAGATGTAAATCTTCATGGGGATGTGTGTCACTGCAGGCAGACAGACTTATACCACATGCATGGGATCCATAACTGTCAATAGTTTTATGGCAGCACAGATCAAACATGTCGTCAAGCTTGATGAAGTTGGACTCATTACTGTGCTCTACTATGGAAATCACTGTCTGGTTGAAAGCTTTCTGGATAGACACAGTAGCTCTAACTGGAGAGGGTGAAGCAAGCAATCTCAATGACATACGACAGCTTAATAAATCGAAAGCAATTCAGCAGTTTGTGCAGTTTCTGTCTCCACGAGATGAGGAGTGTGAGAACTTTTTTATGAGAATCATAGTGCTGTTCATATTTTTAAGGGATGAAAAAGTACAGCTGTCCGCTGTATTTCTTTACTAAGCACAAGATGTGGGGCTTAAACTTACAACTCTCAATTTCCAGAGTGCAGTTCTGTTCGTCCAGTGGGTATCTCCTCAGATCCATCATGCAGGCTGCTGTCGTTGTGATTCTGAATCAAAACAAAACCACAAACATTACTTACATCGTTTTAAATGGTGTGGTTATTATCAAAGCATAATGTCAAATAGCGGAAGATACGATAGCAGATTAGTCTTCCGACCACTCAAAGTGGTCGGAAGACTAGAAAGGCACCATATACTGTAAGTACAGTCCATTTACCATTTACTTACAGTCACTGTAGAAACAAGATAAAACTAATTTCAAATAGAACAAATTATAACATAAAGACACAAACATCTTGGCAATGCAGTGGCATTCATTATTATTTGATTGAAAATCAGACTTCCTATCAATTACTGCTAATGGCACTTTCAGGCTTTTCAGTGCTGCAGTGTTATATACAGAATCCAATCCTGAGCCGCATTGCAAATAAACATATCAAACAAGTTATGTGAAATGAGCTGATGATGTGAGACCCGCTGTATTAGCAAGTTATGAGAGTTGCATCTTAAATGGCTTCAACAAAAAAAAAAATGTTTAGTCACTTCATGCATCTTAGGTAGATTGGATAGCTATGTGATAACAAAGGAGCCAAGAGTAAATGCAACCAATAAGCATTAGCGATGGATTGCTAACCAATCGTTTAAACAACCACAGGAGGTGGTGTGAGATATGGTGTAAATATATCCGTTTCTCCAAGATGCATATGTAATCTTTACTGCTCCCAATTGGTTCAGACTGAAGTGTGTGAAGGCAGAGGAAAACCAAGACTGATCCAATCGGATTTCCTATCTGGCTAATGGAGATGCATATACAGTATGTGTAAGTGTTAATAAATGGGTATCATATATTTTTCATTCTTTTATCAGGATATGAGACACATGAATCGGCCAGTGCAAATAGGCCTTTAGCTGCAATCAATGCTTAAAGGGACAGTTCATCCCAAAATCAAAAATACATATTTTCCTTTTACAAGATTATCAGTTTCAACGCTGAATGTCTGCAGAGCTTGGGAAGGATTTTTTGTAATAAAGGTGTAGTGCTATTTATCCATCTAGATTGTTTTGGTGTGAGTCATCGAGTTTTAGAGATATCGGCCATGGAGATGTCTGCATTTTTTCAATATAATGGGACTACATGGCACCCAGCTTGTGGTGCTCAAAGTGCCAAAAAATGCATTTTAAAAACTCAACTCAAATGTTTCTTTCCAGAAATCATAGTTACTCAAGATAATCCATAGATTTGTTGTGAGCAGTTTCATGTAGTTTCACTATTTTCTTTCTACCAATGGTTCCTACATGAAACTGGTCAGCAATTGACTGATACTGAACATATAGTACTGATGTTTATTTAGCTAGTTATTTTATTTTTATTTATTCTTTATTTTCTCAGTGTTAATTTGTAGAATTGGTTGACAATGTATATGTTAAATTATTTAACATGTTAAAGAATATTTAACTTAAATGTTTAATAAAAATAAAAATGTTTAATAAAGTTATTTGTTTATGAAAACAGCCTTCTGAGTACCACTCATAGGCATATCGGTGCCAAATTGGTGCACAATCCACATATAGAAAAGGTTTATTTTCATTCAAGCTCAAAAATCACTATATTGGCTGCCATATCGGTAATCAGTGAATGTTTCCCCTCTAAAATCGGTATCTGTCACAAAAATCCCATATTGGTCGGGCTCTAATGATTATTATTATTATTATTATGGTAGCTCGTTCAGGGCAAAAGGAAATGGACATTATACTGAATTTATCAAGACAACAGGTAAACATGGAGGCGGTTTTGAGTTTGCATTAACTGGGGAACTGCATTGTCAGGCCACTATTTGAGAATTTATGGTAACGGTTCTCACCTGAGGCCGTAGAGAACAGTGCCGTCCGGGTGTAGTCGAATCATACGGTTCTTAACAGTGACACCGTGAACAAAGGACTTCTTGTCATTGAGGAAGTAGGTATCTGGGACCCAGAGCTGGTCAGCTACTCTGTTGTCCAGTGTCAGGTTGAGAGGGATCCCTGCATAGGCCAGTCTCTTATCTCTCCAATACTGCTGGAAGTACATAGTCAACGTGTAGTCCTGTGGGGAGTAAAACAGCCTAATGTAGTTATACTCAACAAAAAATATGAGTCAGGGAAATGAAATGATACTTTTTGGCAGATACAGTATAAATAAAGTAATTTTGTTTCAGACGTTTGCAATTTCTTCAGGCCAGACATTGTTCAAACTAAAGCCAGACTTTCTTACAAGGTTATCAGTTTCAACGCTGAATGTCTGCAGAGCTCGGGAGGGATTTTTTTGTAACAAAGGTGATATTTATAGAATTGTCAAACAGCTCTGATTCTCATCAGTCTGCCCTGTGTGACCATATTTCAAGACCTGTCTCAATGAGAAACCCCTCTCAGCTGTTCTGTGCACAAAACTGGCACTAGCCCTTAGACTATAGATTTCCATTACTGCAGGCACAGCATCAACACTACTGTAGGTTTCAGCTTAGTGACTGACCACTTTTACCAGCATGCCAAAACGACACTGCATATCTCAAGCATACAGATAGATCGATAGATAGATAGATTTCATTACATATCACCAGCCATACATGCAATGACATGATATTTAAATATTTTATGGGGCGTTCATTCGCAGCACAACACAAAAGCTTTTCCAGGCCTTTAATGGAGCTCTCTACTAGCTCACTTGGTTTTGTTCTGCTGACTAATGTTCTCTTAAATAAATGAGCAGGTCTCAGGAAATAAACAAAAATTTGGCCCGTGCTGAAAATGCCTACATTTCAATTCTCTGGTGCAATAACATATTCGTCATAAAGTGTTCAAAAATGCCTAGATTTCCTTTGGATACAAAAATCAATATCAGTATTTCTTTTTTCACACTGAACTAATTTTTACTACGAGTTGGTCTGTGTGGTTCCTCACCTCGGAAACTGCTGACCTCATTTTGACAAAATAAAGAATTGCATTATTTTTGTTGATTCTCTCATTATACACTCTACTCTCTACTTTATACACAACACACATTGGTGCAATGGGGCAGCTGCTTCATCCATGGCTGACAAAGTGTAGGCTTGTTTTGTGTTTGGAAAGAATTACACTGTGTGATTTGACTGACAGTATAATATAATATTGATTCCTATGAATAATTCATTATGTACAATCAGAAGACGTATTTATTCTATTACCCGTTGCCTCTTGTTAATGAAACTCTGTGGGTTTTCATCCATTTAATGTCCTTTTATAGTATTTTGCCAGCAAAAAAATTATGATACTCCTGACCACATTTCTCCTGAGTCTGCATCTAAAGAGAAGGCCATAGACATTTTTTCAAGTTGTCAGAGAGTAGGTGTAGGTTCTGTAGTAGTTAATGTAATACAATATGTATCCAAAAAATCCCTGGTTTGAGACTTGACTGTTTTATTTTTTGGAGTCTCTTTAGAGATGCCTTCGCCCTCCCAATTCTCTTTCACCCCCTGTGAACAGAAGATGCCCTCATTACGCTCTCTCCCACATGCAGCAGAGGTGTGGGCTGGGTGAATCAGCTTTACACAACAGCTCTTACATTACAGAGGTGGAGCCCATCTACCAACCCTCTCACTCAACGTCTGGATCGCAACTATTTTAGTCTGTTTTAGATCTTCACATCCCAACTCAGCAGTTGTCTTTGGCTGCCTTAAACATGGCTTTAGCATCTCAGAAACAAAGCTATACCACATCACTCTGACTGTACATACTGTGCAATATGTCCTCCGGCTCCCAGCACCCTATTCCAGGGCTGGGCGTATTCCCCACAGAGGTCAGTTTGTGTACAGGGCACCCTCTGGCAGCCACACTGGAGGTAAGTGTCCAATGAAAGTTATCGGCTGCTAAAAAAGTGGCTCATGTGTTGGATCATATCATACACTAATTCATTTGTGAAAATATTTGCAACAGCCCACTGTTTTTAGCAAAAAATAGCTCATTTCATCATCAGACCATTTTTTTTAGGTAAAGGCTTTTACACTTGCTTGTTCTCATGCTCTGTAAAGCTCTTTGTTTTTTAAAGCAATGAAATTTATTTCAAGATTATTACAACTGACAACATGTTTGGCTTTGCATAGGTTACACCTTTTCTTCAACACCACAATAGAATCAACATTGAATGTATTTGATAATATAAATAAGGAAATCTGATTGTGATCTCCTACAGTAAATACACTTCAAAGAAAATATCCCCACAAAATTACCAGTCATATATATTACAGTAGAGCTAGTAATGTCAGCCAATACTTGCTTTTTGCAGATATATGGGTATTGGTGTACTGTATGTTGGCCAATAAGCAAGAGGAAATTACAGTACCGAAATGCCAAAAACTGTCGCCATTTCAGTTCATAGTTTGTCCACCAGAAAGCACTGACAAGTTTAGCTTTTTAATTGTAAAATATCCCACTCAGTACATCCGATGGTCGCAATTCTTTAAAAAACAAATTAATAGATCCTTTGTTAATGTTATGTGTTTATGTAAAAGAATGACTATCAGTCGATATATCATAGGCCTTTTACATTATGACATTATGACAGGAGAAGTACAGTCGGAAATAATAAAATGAATGATGGCTGAATTCCATTTAGCTTCTTTAGTTTCAAGGTCCTGGTCTTATTGAGACAGGTTTACTGAGACACGTTGAAGAAAAAAAACAACAAATTAAAGTGTCTTAGTAAGATGTTGTTTCATCATGAGCCTCCAGAACCGCTTCACTGCTCCTTAACACAGATTCTGGAGGGATGGAACACCAGCGATAGCTATTCCCTCATTTGCTGTTTTCAATTTGTCATCTGTCTGTATATCATATGAAAACTGTTGGAATGTTCTTAGTTCACTCAGAGACACTTATGTGAAGGAACTGTTCACTTACAGCAAATGGTCATACAGTTAGATTCGCCAGAAAAACAATCTTTGATGGAGTCCCTTAAAGAATTTGAGTAGCAACGAGGATTCTGCTGGGAGAACTAATCCCCCCAAATACATTAAATTTTAGTTAAATCAACAAAAACAAAAAATACAACACATAAGGAGGAGGCTGGGGTGGCAAACAGTGTTGGCATCAGCATATCGGCAGAGTCATAGTGAGAAGTGTCAGGTTGAAATGGCCCACGCTGTACACCTGCACAAATATGAACGGACATTACTTGTCAGCCGATAGCCACACAGGTGGTGAATGAGACCGGGGATTGTGAAGCATGAATGAAACAGCTGAGGCCAATCAGCTAATGCAAACGTGACTTCAGTGCTCTGCCTGAACTAATGCTATGGTCCATTTATGATTACAAATTGCTTCTGCTTACAACAGAATTTTGCAAAACGCTAACACAATATGTTCATATCAACGATTCCACTGAAAGTCATTAATGATAATATCGAATTATGTCCCAGCACTATTAAAAATGAACTTTCAGTGCAGATTATCGAGATAATTTGAGTGTAATATTCCATCATATGGCAATTACATTACCAATAGCCATATCTGATAACCAAAAGCTTTCGAAGACTGTCCCATGGAGGATTTCAAAATGTTAATAATAAAAAACTAAAATTTAGAAAATACATGTACGTAGATACTCCTTACTTTGATTTGTGTTTAGGCACCCTAAAGGGTGGTGTTGTTTGTTGTCAGATATGTAGACCACAAGAGACAGAAAGAGGTTTGTTCTCAGCACCAGTGAGTAAATGAGGCCCAGTGGGAGGATGAGACTGTCGTGTCATCTTCGGCTCGGAGAGTGCACAGTCTCATACTCAGACATGGTTACTGTGTGCCAGTCAAACATTGTCTACGTCAACTTAACACCAGGATATCTGCTGGGAATACAGGAATAGCACTCAGAGATGCTTGCCCCGTGCGAGAGGGGGGCTTTTCATCACTCCATAAGACAGCTAAGTGTTCCCAGTAGAATTCAAAAGTGTACGATATATGTTTTACAAACCATGCGTTTAATCATTTCAGTCTCTGCATCCTCCCACACAGCATTTTACAAAGCCTTTCATTAAATTATTTAATTCCTTTCACCACCTTAAAACAGGGTAAGTATCTTATGAGAGCAACGTCGCAGGTGAGCTATTTTTGTGGAGTCTAGGGATGGGTGCACAAGAGCTATTTTTCTGTTAGATCATTGAGAAGTGTTCAATCAGAAGTTACTGTCTACAGAACCAAACACTGGATCTTAGACATAATATTTTAGTTCCAATATTCATTCTTAAATGAAAAAGGCATATCATTTTAGTATTTGAAAATCATTCAACCACAAAAATCCCAGAAGACAACAGTCTTATACAGTAGTATTGAAAAATTGACAAAAATAAGACCTTCATACATACACATCATCTTGCAATTATTATTATTATTTTATAGGCCACATGTTAGGTTAGATACTTAGCGCCTTGGTTTAACCATGAACTAGTTGTAAGAACAACAATGACAGTCTTTATCATAATTTAGCATAAAAAATGATTAATTATGAATCCTTTAAGAATTACCATACATTAACCATTGCTAAGTATTTATGGTACGTGGTTAGATAAATAAAAGCCTTAAGTCATGATTGATCATCATAAGATATCTTTCCAACATATCAATAACTAAGGAAACTAAAAACATTAAACAACTAAAGCCAAGACAAGACCAAACCCACAAAAGCTAACTCTTTTCTAAAAGCCAGGGTCTTCAACCTGGTTAAAAGGGGTCCGTGAATTTGGTGGAAAATCATATAACAAACAGTATTTTGAAATCCAAAACTTTGATAAGATTTATTCACATTTACACAACGCAGCTTGTTAATTAGCAATTTAAAATATGTACCACTGATGGTTTGGCTGCAGTGAAGCTGCATTGTTTTATTATTTTGGCCACTTGTAGACAGCAAGATGTAAACACAACGTTGACAAACATTTTAAAGCTCCGTTTTGCTGATCAACTCCTGAGGGAAATATCTGTCTCTTTTGCTGCTAAAGGCTCTGCTATGTTCACCAGCTACCATTAGTTGCCAACTTTGACCCACTGCCATGTGGTACTGTGCTGGCAGTGTACAGTGTGTTTAACAGAGCTAAAAACAGCTGCTGGAAATGACGCTGATGAGAGCAGTGAGAGTGAAACAAAACCCAGTTAAGATGTGGGATGTAAAACCAAAACAATGAGGTGAAAGATGCTAAAGAGCTCTATAGAGCTGAGGGAAACTGCAGTCAGGTGATAATTCTATGTGGATTCATCACTAGGAGTGACCTGATGTCGTAAAACCATGGGGGAATTGTATGGCAGTTGGGGGTCACTTCGCTTACTTAAGGCACTCAGCATTCCCTCACGTTGTGCCCCCTAAATGCAATTGATTGCATAAATCAAAAGTTCAGCCACAATTAGTTTCATCTGAATCAGGTGTATCAACTCAATAAAAGCACTTGAAGCTCCATTTTTATTTTAAGCACCTTGTTAAGAGTGACGAGTAGAATGATTCTGCTGTACAGAGGGTTTATATTCCTGTAGGGCCACATCCCACTATTGTGTAACAATACATTCAGCATTGTTCCAGCACAGTAGAAAACTCAGCATGTTGTATATAGAGGACTACACTAGTATTTCTAGCTATTCCTTACCTTGTGAGTAGCTGGAGCCTGAGGCTATTTGGTATGTTATGTGGCTGACTTATTAACTAAGCCCTTCAGTATAAATCTGGGAGAACATCTGTAGTATGGGGTTTTTAAGGGTAATGCTTCCTTCAGGCAGAAGGTGGATAATGTTAAAGTGTCAAAAAGGACGGGTGTTTTAGCACATGATGGATTCGTCTTGCAGCTGACTCATACTGTGGCTACTGAATAAATGTGTAACAACACTGCTGGGAGGATCTGCTTTACAGCTTAAGGTGCTTTAAGCACGTGGACAGGTGCTTCTTTGCAAAGTGTAGAAACTCTGGTGGGTCACATCTGAAGGAGCGATCCCTAATGAATACACAAATATTGCATTTTGTTCCTAGAGTGCGCTTGTGTAACATGGACGTCTGGTTAAGTTAGAGTTTTAAAAATAACAACAGAATGGAAAAGGACAGAGAGCAATCTTAATTTCCAAGCTAAAAATAATGGAGTGGAGAGAGTAGAGTCAGAAATATATTAATAATCTCATTTCCTAGACAACAAGCTCTGCAGCTCGCCCACACAGGCTATAATGGGCCAATACCTTGTGTGACTCTGGTTGTGTGAAAGCACGCCAGCAACACCTTTATGCGCTTCACTTCTCTGAGGGAAATTCTGCTTTGGTCTGTGCAAGGACTGTGACCAGAAACCAGAAAACTATATCAACATTAGAGCTAGACCAATAAATTGACCAGGCTGATATATTGGCCGATATTAGCTTACTACAGATATATCATATCGGCGTATATGATGGCAGACAAGTGATGAGAAATAGCAGTAAAGAAATATAAGTTTGAAGTCATTTGGAAACAGTACCACTATTACATAGTTTGTCCACCAGAGAGCGCTGACAAGATGCTTTTACAAAATTAAAATGTCAAAATGTATAATAATAATAAATAATAATATAATATTATTTACAGAGACCCAACAAATCCCACCATGAGCAAGCACTTGGCGACAGTGGCAAGGAAAAACTTCCATTAAGAGGCAAAAACCTTGGACAGAACCAGACTCAAAGGTGGCCGGCCATCTGCTGCTGCCCATTGGGTTGAGAGGGGGGCCACAATGCAAATTCCACATAGAATTTTAAAATAATAATAATGTAATGGTAGTGGTAATATTAATATTAATAAAGTAATAATAATAGTGACAGGAATAATAATGATAATAATAGTTATAAGACTAATAATAATATAATTGTAGCAGCAGTTGTCGAACAGGAACACGGGGGCAGAAGGTGGCCCACAAACACCGACCAGTATCAGTCAGGCTATAATCAACATTTTCACTTGGTTTCATCTCATTGATAGTTTGACACTTGAGAAATACACTTATTCGCTTTCTAAAAAGATTGATACTACTCTCATATCAGTCCATTATATAATACAGCAAGCAGCCAGTTAGCTTAGCTAATCTGCATCTGCCTATCAGCACCTTTAAACCTCACTTACTAGCACGTTATTTTTTGTTAGATCTATTGATCTTACATACACGTATTTAAACACGTTTTTCCCAAATGTCACACTATTACTTTAAGTTTGACAATTTTGGCCACATTTATTTATAATATTGAGAAATTGCATTTAAAGATTTGACAGGTTGAAGCTCATTATGTATATTTCTAATGGCTAAAAGCTACTGTTAATATGTCATTTTGGAGGTTATGCCCCCCCAAAAGAAAATGTCTTGGGTTTTGCTCTAAAACTACTTTTGGTAAAGTCACACAATTCTCTATGGGAGAAAACTTCAACCAAGTAAAGGATAGTCTGATTCAGTGTGAGGTATGTGGAACAGAGCTGCGTATCACATCGAAAAGCATCCAGCTACTTCTAAAAGTCAGGGAGATGAACTTGATCTTGAGCCAAGTTTTCTCCTTTCTGCCCTTCTTTTCACCACTTTACAACCTGCCTGTGTCAGGGAAGCAGACACTGCAGCATAGACCACAATCACAGGTCTTTCTTCAAGGGCCCCTGAACATCACTTAGTGGCCCAGTGCCAAAGAGCAGACACGCTAAAGACACATCTTTAAAATTTGACTTGTAAGTTTTGTAAGACTAGTTTATAAAGTGGTTTCTTACAAACACATTGTTAAATTAGATTTTATTGACACAGAAACAGCTTTAGATATTTCACATTTCAAAGAAAGAGAGGGTCCAGTATAATGGCGGTGGCCCAAGAAACACTCATCATCACTTGATAATCACAGCAATTTGTGAAAAGTGCAATTGGACTGCAGATAATTCAGAGAGACACAACTTCACTGCTCCTCTGGACTACATGTGAAGAAAGAGAGTCATGCCAGGACCTTGTTGAAGTATATGAAAAGAGACAAGACATGCACTGCATTGCAGATCTAATCTGTCTGTTTCCCACTTCTCTTAAAGCACAACTGTGCACCTACAACTGACACTGATTTACTAAATGTAGTCTCTTATCCTATTAACAGATTAAAAGTTACTGCAAATAACACAGATATGATCATGCGTGCACTCACACATACACTTTACAAGCAACCTGGCATTTCAAAGGTGAACATGAGACATTTAAGTGAGGTGTTTAATATAGCCCAAAGGATTCACCTTGAGCTAGAGTAGTTAGTGTTCAGCAGTAATGGAAGGTGTGTTCTTTTTTAACCCCATTCACATGAACAAAAATACAAAAATGGCTTCTCTCAATGTGGTATCATGAGCCTCAGCTTTTGCACAGGACAGATGTCTTTTCAATCAAGCTATACAATAGATGACACTTCTCATCTTCACACAGACATCGATATGAAGCCTTCAATGATCTGACCGGACGCTGGACATGCCAGTCACTGGGCTGTCATTAGTGTTTGCTTCAGATTTCAAACTGGAATGACATGGCAGCTGTTCTGGAAATGTCAAATTTCTACCACTATTCATCACAATAGGTTTCTGAAGAAATCTGAGACAAAAAATAATGCAATGCAGTTGCAGTATCATGCCTCATTTAGCTGAACTATTTGTTCACAAGTTTCAAGAATTTTTAATGGTTTCATCATCTAAACACTCTCCATACATCAGTGAGTGGTTGGAAATGTATCTGGTGGGCTCAAGAGATTCTCATTAGACTTGAATCTTGTGGAAACTGAGCTTGTAAGATACAGTCTGGCTTTGTGAGGCTATACTTTAACACTTAAGTGTATTAAATTGTTCAGAGAACATCGCAAAGGGCTTTGGCAACAAGGTTAGAAATGTTTAGAGCCATGACAAAGAAGCCAATAACAGAAACCCAAGAATCAAGGTTTTAAAAGTGTAAGAAGGAAGAAAAAACAACAGTTATGGTGACTGAAGCTAGAGCTGCTACACGTACAGTAATTAAGTACAAAACAATGTTGTTCAGGACCACAGATAAACTACCACAGTGTTTGGTAGCTCTAGCTGCTCAGAATACCCTGATAAAAGTGATCTATAGCTCCAGGCATTCAAAAAGATAAATGGAGGTCACTTTTCTTCCTAAGTCATAGCAGAGTCCAATATGTTGAAGCAGCCTGACCAGTGATCAGTGCTCCTGTTGGTTCATGTGTGTTTGATACTGTGTACTCCGTCAGGATGGTGTGGATATTTTCGGATATCTGGCAAATCAAACAGCATAATGCCTCATGGACAGGATGCAATCGAGTGAATCATTTTTAGCACATGCTCAAATGCCACTGGGAGTGTTTATTTTCTAGATGTGTCCAATTCCTCCAGCAATTCCTCTGTCCCATCTGCATGCCTAGAACCATTAACACAGACAGTCTGATATGATCGCCACTGAGGAGGCCAACTGCTTTAATACAGTATGGCTACGTAGACAGCAACTCTGAAGTTAAAAGCGGGTGTGGTCTCTATCGTGGAAATTAGGTTTGGCCCAATAAGTGCTGAGACTTAGTTAACTGATTATAGATTTTCAAAGCTAATGAGATAGAAAAATTATGTTTGTGTCTCTATTTACTTGCAATCAAAGGCTTAAAATCAGCCACACAAGACGCTGTCCACAATTACAGTTGCTGTTCATGTCCAGTATTAGAACAGTGAAGCTGGCTAACAAAGTACATTATTTCGCCTATATATAGAGCCAATTACTGTATTTCAAAGTCTGACACTTTAAGCCCCCCCCCTCAGAAAAAATTGAGACAACTGCACCCCCCTAACCTTTTGGCTAATTGGTTAATAGGAGCGTCTTTTTTCTGTGATTTATGGACGTGTATTCGGCATCGGACATAATGATATCATCGGGAGGTGTCACACTAAATCTGAAAATATGTGTATCATGTCATGAGTTGTGACTTCGAAAAGGAGTACGGATTTTGACGCAAATTGAGGCTCACGCCTTATGTCTCTCCCTCCTTCAACTATCCCGTGCCCCCCTGGGGAAGTGGTTTGAAGCCTCTGCTGTAATTATTAGTCTTTATATTTTGTCATTTTAAAAATCCAATTACAAAATGCAAATTAAATGTTCAGAAAATTATAGCTTTTTATCCATGAAAGAACTCTGGTAACACAAAAAACTGATCCCAGTATTTATAACAATAAAATAAACTTGATCTGTATTTTCACAATATAACCACCCTATTTAACATGACAAACTAAATTTACTCAACCATCTATCTCACAAAATATGAATCTCAGTTGTAACTGGAAGCAAGTGTTTAGCTTCTCTGTGGCTCTCACTAAGCTATACTCTGCTGCTGTGTAGAGATACATTAAAATGCTAGACAGGTACATTTCATCACACATACTTGTCAGGACAGCATGTCAGGGGCTCTTTCCCCTTGGTAGTGTGCCAACCTCAACATACATGCACATACACAATGACACATACTTCTGAGGGTCTAGCTTGTTTCTCATATTTGAAAGGAGAAGACGTGGCAACAGAACTTACTAACCTCATCTTCTAACAGGACCATTAGGGCATCACTGGAGTCGCTAGAGTCACACAGCCAGTGAACCAGGATGTAAAACCAAGCAACCAGCCATAATCTGATACAGCAGATGACCAAACCGCTCTCAACGACATTATCTTTCTGTTTACATACTAGACTGGAGCAGTTCAGGATGTTGTATAGATGATTGTTTGCTGTCATTTTTGTTCTAGATTTGATAACACTTTCTAATAAATCACCTTTTTAAAAAGTGTTTATAAGAAGTAACTAGTGGCTTCATTAATGGTTAATGCTTCATTTACTAATGCTTTATAGATAGTTATATTCAAGTAACATAAACAGCTTTTGGGTTGCCAAGTTGTGAAAATTCATTTTGGCACCCCTTTTGGTACTACTTTCGGACTAGACAGCATTTAGAAAGGGTAATATGTTGTAACTAATGGCTATATTTATGGTTAATACCTCATTTACCAATGATTTATAGATCAGTTATAAGCTATCAATAAGAACAACATCACAGTTGCCAAGTTAGTTTGCAGAACCATCTGGAGCAAAAGGCATTTATTAACAACTTATTAACATTCACAATTGCAGACTGGATGGGTTCTTGTAAAAATCCAAATGACTTGGCACCATATATAACTGCTGACGTGATGGCTTATGAGGAAGTGAGAAACCCATGATTTATTAACTGATTACCAACACTTCCTAACCCTTTACCAATTTGGGTAAACACCAGCCAAAGGGATTTTTCACAACCTGGCAACCTAAAACTGGTCTATAAAGCATTAGTAAATGATTAGTTAACTATTAATAAAGCAATTAATTACAACGTATAGCCCCTTTATAAAGGCGGCCTTAATAGAAAGTGGTACTCAAGATTCTAATGAACTTAACCCCTTAGTATAACACTTTTTAATAATTCATTTGAGGTATATTATTGGTAAAAAGCAGTCCATAGAGGTCCACCAAAACTACAAATGACTCAGTAAATGACTGAGGAAATGTAACTTACCATATTGACTTCTGACACCATGTCTATACTTGCCACGTCTATACTCATGCCAACAGCAACCGGTGGACCTAAAAAGACAGAAAATTAAGTTAACTATGGAGTACACTAATTCAGTATAATAAAAAAGTAGTGTAAAGAAACATTTCGGGGAGCCATTCGAGTGAAACACACCAAATGAGGGACCCCAGACATACCTCCAAAGTCTGGCCGAAGACGAATATCATATCCTTTCAACAGTTTATCCACAGTCTCTTTGACATAAGACATGTTCCCCGGTTCGTTGACGCTGAAAGAGAGACAGACAACAAGGATGACACGTTAACTCTTTTGGAAGACTGACGCCCACACTAGTGTCCGGTTTTAAGCCCCAGGTACTCACCTCTGGGCACAGCACATCACTGCCACGACCAGCGGCAATGAAAGAATGTCAAAGAGCCCTGTTTTCTGGGGTCCCCACATCCCTTGTGTGGTGTCTGGGTGGATGGGTGCTGTCCAGCGTTCAACAAAAAACTAAATGAAGAAGCCACGGTGCTCACACTCCCACCGAGCTCCGCTAAATCAGGTGAGACTTCTGCCACATTATGTCTACCTCTGGCGCAGCCTGTGTTAACATGCTTCATGAGGCAGAGGCGCGTTTACTTGGATGTCAAATGTGTTTATCGCTGCCTGTGATACGACAGCGGAACCGTAAAGCCTCATGCAGGCTGCTCCGTATCTCCATCCTCCGGTTAGCAGGTTTCAGCTATTCGCGGGTTAGCTCACAGTCACACTACAAAGTGTTTGTCAATTATCCATTACCGCACTTGTGGTCACGTATAAGGACACAAGTGCACACATGTTGTCGCCCGGGTTCAAAAAAATCCCTCACGGAGCGTGTTCATGCTGTAGCTAACTCTGAGTTTGGAATATGACTCTTCATTTCAGTGTGCGCGAGGCTGTCCTGGTAATGATTCAGGCCCACGTGACAGACTGCATATAGAAGCTTATGCGGTTGTCCTGAATTGGGAGTCTCAGACAGAGCAGGAGTTCAATTATGTTAAGATGCAGTGGCGTGCTGAGAGGTGGGGTAAGGTAGGAGGGCTCTGGCCCTTTTCTGAAAAGCTGTTCAAGAATACTATGTGTGTGCCATGATGAGACACCTCCATGTTTTATTTTTGCTCAAATGTCACACCAGAGGGGCACTTAAGCAGCCCAAGTGTCTCTTGTCAACCCAAGAGCCTCTCTGGTTGTCTCAAATGCCTGCACATGCCCCAGTGGTTTCTTAAAATGCCCCCCTATGAGTTGCTCCAGTCCCACTCTGGTGTGACAAAAAGTGGGCAAAAATGAAGCATGGTTTTGAATTTGTAAGCAGTAAAACACACCTTTGCTCAATTCAGTGCACTCAGCAGTTTGCTGTTAGAGCCTTATTTGCTCTGGTATGACCACTAGTTATGGAGGCTGATGTTAGCTAACGTTATCCAACTTTAGCTAGATATTGCTTTATTGTACTATAAAGGATATTACTGTGCCAGTGCTTACTTTATTACTCTTTTCTACTTGCTACATGCTACTATAAGGCTACGCAAAGTTTTAGCATTTAGCCTACCATTAGCTCATAATTATCACTCAAGACCACATCAGTCGCTGTTCAGCAAAATGTACATAGGCTCGGTTTGAATCCAGTTTAAGAAATTTTAAATATTTTTCTTGGTCTAGAAGATGTATAGAGATATAGAAAAAATCAGCTGACTACTGTTTTCAGGTTTGAGAAATGGCAAAGATCAGTGGTAGATAGGCAAAAGGGGACTTGGAAGGATACATGTACTATACCTATACTAAAAATATAAATTAATTCTCATCTTGGTATATAAACATCTTTTGGCTCCACAGAAGTCTCCTATAACAGATTTGCTTAAACCTACTCCTGATGACCTTTACAAGTTTATTCTTGATTCTTGAAGTGAGAAAGAATCTTTGGATCTGGTGTGAAATACTTTTGCGTCACGCAACTTAAGTTGTTCCTGTGAAGATTTCATGAGAATGCTATCTGTATACTTTCTCTCTGAGCTCTTGTTTCTGTTTGCTACACTATTTGCCGTAGTGGAAGAAGTTCAATAATGCTGCAGGGAATGAGAGTGTGCTTGAACTGGACTCTTCCCAACAAATTTCTCCTTCCATTTATTCAAGAGATGGACACTGGTCTTAAGATACATTTCAGAATTAACACTCTATACTACTTACATTTAAGGGAGTGATTCTTACCTTGTATCATAGATGGCGTACAGCTTTTTGTTCCCATCAACAGCATTCCTGTAAATACAAAAGAAGGAGGGATTACTTTCTGTGTTAATACAATGCTGACTTTGCCTGACTCTGACTTTTTCCATGTCCCAGCTGGAGAGTTGTTTCTGAATCCAGTTCTGAATGCACACTGTCAGGAAACACAAGTTACAGAAGGCTTTCACCTTGAGTCCAAATTCATAAAGGTGCTGCAGTGTCACAAACAACCCTTTGCACTTGTTCTTATAAGTGACTCAGTTGGAAGTGAGTTGACCCTAATCCTGGTGGAGATGAATGCAGAATGATGAAATATGCTGTAGAGTTTTCTTTGTGCTGCTGGCATGTGTGTGACATATTGTCTCCTCCTGCAATCTGGATCATTAACCAAAAAAAAATGAGGACTCTGTTTTTTCAGGTTTGTGTCCCACTTAAGTCAGGCCTACAATAGGCTGCACTATCAAAAGTGAAAAAAAAAGAGTTTTACTAAAAGGATCCAACTTTTTCTCTTCCATAACCGATTCCTATACCTAAAATCAACGATTTGCTACCTCACTGCGTAGAACTTGGACCATTGCTTTGTATGTTAACGTGAGGCTGTAACACACGACACATCATTTCTTAACTACGAGCAGAGACGACCTGATCTGCTTAATAAAGACAGTATCAGGCCCATAACGACCTGATGGATCAGATCAGTGCGTCCCTACTCTCCACACAATTGTAGTTTTTTAAAAAAAGGCTCAATTTAACCACCTGACACTTCCTCACTGTACATTTTGGCAAGTGAGTTTATACTGTATCATTGCATACCATTTATAACCCCAAGAACCCCAGTGGCTAATTGCAGTCACATTCTTGTAGTGAGTATTGTGTTTGTTGCAACATTACCCATAATATACAGACTGTGAGATGTGTGGCGCTATAGTTTGCTGATAAAGCAACATTAGGAGATTATTAAAGCTTTAAGAGGTGTATGCTGTTGTGGATATCCCTCTTATGGTTGTCATTGTTACTACTGATACTTTATCCCTTTCTTCTTTCCTTTTCTCTCCTTCTCTCTCTCTCTCTCTCTCTCTCTCTCTCTCTCTCACTGCCATGGCACCCCCTCCCCTATCTGCCTCCCCATCTCTCTACAGCATCTCTCCTCCATTCACTGGCCATATATCCTCCTGCTTTTCTGGCTGCACTGACTGCACGCTCGTCTATTTAATTCGCACCAAAGTCTATTTGCATTGTACTTTGCCTTTGGATACAGTATTGGATTTTTTGCAAAGCTTGCTGTGCGCTTGCGGCTCCTCGGAGACCAAACTAAAGGATGGTCAGTCAGCAGAAGTGTTGGGAAGCCTTTATTTTTTCCCTGCCAACCTTTTAATCGCTCTGGGGCGAAATAAACCTCGCTGACAGTGAAATTAGTCCACATCTTCTTCTCTTTTTTTTTCTTTTCTCCGTCTCCCTCTCCAATATGCAATTATTGTGCGCGGATGGAGGTGACGTTCTTCAGAATTGATGCCAATTACTAAACAGTCCAATCTGCGTGTGAGATATCTACGGAGCCGGGAGAAGTTTGACTGCGCAGCGTCTTGTGTGGTAAGCTTCGGCAACTGCGGCTCAGCGCCTGTGCAGCGCAGCGTTGTTATAGGCCAGCGTACAGTACGAGATGTAGCGGGGCGTGTGGGCATTGGAGGCTATAGGCTACAGTAGTGTATACCCGCGGTGTGCTGCTGTTGCTGCCGCTGCCGCTGCTGGAGAGGACCTGCACCGGGAGACAGGAGACTTAGGGAGCCGCGGACGGTGGTGATGAAAGCCGGAGGAAGAGGGGTATTCACACTTTGTGCTCTACTGAAGGGAAATTAGACGGCTTGTGTAGGGGTGTGCATGAGTGAGTCGTGAATGAAGGGGATGCGGTGCAGGGTGCGTACAGTCACAGCAACACTGAGGGGGCTTTACTGTACGTGAAGAGATTGCGGGATTACAGTTGTGCTTGTGGACAATCTCGGACGGGTGTAGATGTAGACAAGTAGAGGCATTTCACACATTTAGCTTTGACTGGATATCCAGCGGTGGGAAATACAGCACAGCTCAGCCTGTGTCCTGTCAGAAGTCATCAACTTATAGGGAACGTTAATTAGTGAAATTGAATAGAGGCTCCTGCAGTGATATGGGTGGGCGAGGAGAGGGTCCAACAAAGAGAGGACACGCTGTTTGCAAGTCTAAAGATCTAAGAAAGAGGAACTTTGCATTATCAGCTTCTTTTTTTTTTCTTCAAATTCAGACCTCAGCTAACATCTGCAGGTCCTACAGATGTTGTCCTGTATTGTCCAGTGTTGTTTAGAAAGGCAACTATGTACACATTTGGGTGCATGGACATTGCTGCATTGGGTATTGTAATACTGTTAGCACATTTCTGTGCATTTGCTTCTGTGATGTAGTAGTGAAACCATTTGTGCACCTGATAAAGATTTACTGATCACTTTCCACCCAGATGCATGCAGTGAGTGTAAAATAATACTTGCTGCCAGTTAATGCCTGCAAAACAGGGCTGATTGATTAGGCTACAATACTGCAATACTGTACCTTTTTAGAGGTATATGTGTATTATTTATTTATGATTTCGTTTCCACAGTGAAACTGCTAGGAGGTGGGGGGTATACAGTAAATAATTCTAAAATTAAATTCCATTAATACTGCTGCAATTTAAGCTAAAAACAGTTAGTCAACAATGCTGTTGAAAAACACAGTTGTAGTTTTAAACCAGTGAGCATGTCTTGTTTCAGGAATGGGCGATGGAATGTGCTACAGCTTTGCAATGAGACGTCTGTGGGTCTGTGTCTTGCTTGTGAGCATCACCTGCCGTCTGAGGTAAGCAACTGACTCCTGTAACTTTGCAGGACAACATAAAGACGCATGTTGAATAATTTTTAGTAAATATAAATTGCTTCTGTAATATTTGCTTGAATGATTGAAATTTAAGGTTTAAATTACTTTTTTGAAAGTAAGGTAGATTGTCTTACATTACTTTACGTCGGATTTTAAGAGTTTTGCCTTTTTCTAATTTGCGTCTCTCTAAAGTCGTGATTTGAAAATGCTCTTATATCCAGCCTCTCCCAGGATGTAACTGGAACTCCCAAAGAGGCCGAATTAAATGACAACATTACCATCTTCACACGCATCCTGGATGGACTGCTGGATGGTTATGACAACAGACTCCGCCCTGGATTGGGAGGTAGGCCCATTGCATATACAAACCTCAACACCTCTGCCATTTTGGTAATTAAAACAGTCACACATATTCTAGGTGAGAGCTGATTATGTCATTATGAAAATGTCTTGGGGGGGGGTCTCTCTTTTCTAATAACAACTAATACAGAAAGCTCTGTACTTTTGCATATAGATGAAGGAAAACTGTGTTGTTCAGCCTGTGTATCGATAGCTCTGCATGAAAGATTACAGTCCACACGGAGAACAATGCTCTGCACTGCAACATCTGTCTTCTGCTTATTCCACACAAGGAAAATGTGTCTGTATTCATGAAATCTTTGACAAAGAGACATGATCTGCCGGTTACATCTCCTCTAAGTATGATTTAATGCCACTATGAACATACGCTGGTGGGCTGGTGTGACCTTGAGAAAGCCATTATTCCTGTCATAAGCTCCACTGTTCTCAGTAGAAGCAGGCCAAAGTAGGCGACGGCTGAAAAGTTCTCATCACAAAGGAGAAATGAAAAAATGCTGATTCTGGTCAATACAATAAGTAGAGAAAATGTTTCTCTTCTGCTACACTGTGATGTTAGTATTGCAATGTTTTATGAAACAGTACAGTGTTTAGATCATTACAGATAAACACCATTAAATGAATATGCATCATGAACTCTGTTTGGCCCTATTAAAGTAAAAATGTTGTGCTGTTGTACACACCTTCTGTATCGCACTGGTCCTGCAGATGTTTGTCCCAGAGGGCACTGAGCTGCTCTGATAGCTTCAGGGTGTCAAGGCTGGTTTTGACATGCTGCATGGGTCTGGAGTGTGCCAGTGAATGCAACATGAAGCTACTGTAAAATTAGGATTCTTTCTAAATAGCTTTCAACACATGTACTTCATGTATTGACTATTATTAAACAGATTCTCTTTTAAATCCAAGAGGATCTCCTTTGAAAGAAGACCCTTAGTTTTATGTTTGATTTACTCAAAACATAAGGAATGCCACAGTGTCGTTTTTCATATTACCACTAGGAGTCGCCAAACTCTGGCTTTAATTAAAATGTAAGGTTTGACACCATGCAGAATATTGACTTTTGATGTGCAACTTAACCTCAGTCTAAATGTTGTTAAGTTAGGGCTCATTCTGGCTTTCTATAACTGCTTGTCCAGAAGTGATTTTTTCTTTCGGATTAGTGATTTTTTTCCTCCTCAAACCGGCACTAGTCCACACATCCAGGCATCTTTGTTAAGAACTCTGTAGAATGCTTATTCTGCCCATTCAGATTGTACTTGAGTATTAAAATCTGAGCATGGAAGTTACAATGTGTTAAACAGGGCAGAAATCAGAGTTTATTAAAACAGTTTCTTAACTAACACATCTATCTATTTGATTTATGCTTTATATATAGTAGATACTGCAACAATGTATACTAAGTTCAGGGTTAGGGAATTTGGTTTTTGGTTCTCATTTAATTTCTGTAATGTCACAGAAAGCAAAAACCTGCATTTTGCCATATTTAGAATAGATGTTGTTCGGAATGATAATGCATGCACTTATACAATATTCTATCTATTCCTACAGAAAAGGTGACAGAGATCAAAACCAATATCTTTGTCACAAGCTTTGGTCCAGTCTCTGACACTGAAATGGTAAGTCACATTTTTAACTTATACTGAAGGGATCAGAAGATTTGAAATGTTTTATTAAAATCCAGCCGTAATGCGGCATGACTTTTTCACATAATACTGTACTGTAGCTATAAATATGTTATAAAAATAACATTGAAATATACTGACTACATTACATTTTCTTTTACAGGTCATAATGTAAGATTGAAAATCAGTCAACCACATTACAGTTATTATACAAATGATGTAAACTGATTGTAAAGTTATTAAAACAAGAACTTTACATGTTGCAACTTTAAAATACATCCACATTCAATGCAGCTGTATCATGACTGATTCTACCTAAATGGCATGCTGATCTTTCATAATGTGCGATTTACAAAAAAAATATCTGCGTTTGAAATAACTTAGTATATCATCAGTAGTGGGTAACATGTGGAAGATGCTGTCAGTTGTGTATGTACTGAATATATTCATAACGTGTTAAGACACTTTCATTACTCCCCATATACATGAACAGTACTTATTAAACTAATCAATTAATGTGCACCTTAATTTTAACATGTGTTATTTTTTCTGCAGGAATACACTATTGACGTGTTCTTCCGTCAAAGCTGGAAAGATGAAAGACTTTGCTTTAAAGGCCCAATGGAGATGCTTCCCTTGAATAATCTCCTGGCGAGTAACATCTGGACTCCGGACACCTTCTTCCTCAATGGGAAGAAATCCATCGCACATAATATGACTACACCTAACAAGCTCCTGCGGCTGAAAGATGATGGGACTCTGCTGTACACCATGAGGTAAGCTCTCCCACGGTTGACCTTAAACCCTGCTTTGGACTACAGTAGATATATATTTCTTTTCCAGTCAGTCTTACAACTAAAACAACAAAACAACACACCCATAAGAGCTGATGAGTGGGGTTTAGAAATGTTGTGTAATCTAGTTAGAGCAGGAGAGATGACTAAAACATCCATCAGCCTATAGTACTTATTTGATAATGGTTTTAAATACCCCTCCTGCACTAATACAGCCCACACACTCATACTACATGTCTCAGTGGTGCATTGAAGCATCATCATGTTGTCCTCATACTGTATACTGGAAGTCAGAGGAACTTGGAAGTGTTTGCTTTGACCCAGCACTCTGACACAGGGTGTCCTCCACCAATAGCTATGTCACCGCATCACAGAAACCTTGACTTTGACAGAAAAACAGCCTGACATATTCTGCTTATTAATGCTCTAAGACTCAAACACAGTTCCCATTTCATATATTGTAGCCATGAGTTAAATGATGTGTAATCATATGAGCTGCTGTGGACAGGTGTGAAGTACATCTTGTTTGTATTTTCTTTTACCTAAAAGTCACTTAAGAGTTGACATGTCATTTTGTCTGGTTTTTCTAGTCAAAGCACACTCCATTCTTTATTAGTGCTTAGAATGGCGTATGGGTGCTTTTTGGGAGCAATGCATTACAGTCCACACTGTAGAGAGAGATATTATATCCTAGAGAGAAACATCTCATTGACATCCACTTTCATGTCATTATCTTATCAGGACAATAAATCCTCCAAGTTGAAGGAAATGGACGTGGGTGCATGTCAGAAATGACTATCGATCCACTGACTTTAAAATTGCTACAAATCTACAGTACATTTGCTAACACTACAAGCCATTAGAAATGGGTCCACAATGGCCCATTAATGGGTTTGTGTTCTGGGAACAAGGTTATTAGAGAAACATGTTATGCATGTGTGACTCTCCTACATTGGTTGTTCACAGAACAAGTAGTGTGCTGTGCCCTAGCTAGTGTACCATGAAAGAATCTCTCGGAGGAAAGACAGCGTTTCGATCCAGTCAGTGCAAGCCTTACAGTACAGTATATTTCAGAGACACTAGTAATAATACACAATAGGTCACAATAAATTCCTATTAATCTAAAACATAAGCCTTACCTGTATGAAATGAGAATGATGGCAGCAATTTAGCTGTTTTGTTTCAGTTGGTAATTTATCTACTAGTCTGCGCTGTCCTTATTGGTCATTATGATTTATTAAGGAGCCATCACCCTATATATTTGACTTCACTGATTAAAGCCATTCAGCGCTGCCCATTTACTGTAAAGCCCCTTTGTGGATATTAGTGATGCTCAGAAAATCATAGCTCAGAGCTATGCAAAGCTAGACTAACCTGGATGACCTGGATATCAGCTTGTAGTTCTGCACTTTGATTATGACTTAATGTTAGTAATTCGTCTCAAATTAACACTAATTTATATATAAAAACATTCTACTCTAACACCAAAACTACTGACAACTCTAAAGAAGCAGATAATTACAGTGCTCTTTGTTGTTACTAAAATAAAGATTTTTCTTTTTCTTGGGCTGTAACTAATGATTATTATTATATATTACCATTATCGATTTAATGTGCAGATTATTTTCTCAGTTTGTCGAGTAATCTTTTTGTCTATAAAATGTCAGAAAATAGTGAAAAATGCCAGTGATAGTTTCACACAGCCCAAAGTGCCAAATTCAAATAGCTTGTTTTATTCGACCAACAGTCCAAAACCCAAAGACATGATGGAACCAGAGAATCTTTGGCATTTTTGCTTGAAAAATGAATAAAACATTTATCGATTATCAATTAATTTTCTGTCAATCGATTAATTGAATAGTCTCTGATACTTTCTAATTGAGACATGCAACTTGTTCTTAAATAGGAAATTAAGATAAATCGCACTTTGTTTGCAATACACAAACACAAACAGTGCAATCTCAATTTCTCAGTTGAGCTTTACATAATACAGAAGTCCACTAGGGAGTGATATAGGACACAACATAGACCCACTGAATAGGCCAGTGAGCTAATGCTGATATTATACAGCAAAATATTATGCTCTGTAAGATACCATGCTCAGTATAATGCAATGAATTCCAGACTCATCAGTATTTCTATTCTATTTCTGTTTCTCACTATTCACATATCGAGGCTTGTGTATGTTGATGTGGGGCATATTTTTACTAAAACAGCTGAGACAGCAGATGGCCCACACTGAAATCCCTCCTCTCTGGTCAATTGAAATCTTATTTATGCATTGTATTAGTAAAAGTAGCAATACTACACCATAAAGATTTTCTATATATATATTTATTTATTTATATATATAATATCTTATATATATATATATATATATATATATATATATATATATATATATATATATATATATATATATATAATCAAAAGTGAAAGTACTTATTATGCAAAATGGTCCCATTCAAAGTGTTATCTTATCACAGTGGTATATTATTATATAATATTATATTATTTGATTAGCATTAGGGGTGCACGGTGGCAGAGCGGCTACAGCTCCTGCCTCCCAATAAGGAGATCGTGGGTTCGTGGGTTCGATTCCCGGACCGGACCAACATCACACAATCTCTCTGGGTGGAGTCTGCATGTCCTCCGGGTTCTCCGGCTTCCTCCCACCGTCCAAAGACATGCATGTGTAGGTTAATTGATAACTCTAAATTGCCCGTATTGAATGAATGTGTGAGTGAATGGTTGTCTGTCCTTGTCTGTGTCTGTGTTCGCCCTGCGACGAGTTGGCCACTGTCCAGGGTGTGCCCTGCCTAAGGCCCGAAGTCACTGGGATAGGCTCCAGTCACCCGCGACCCCCTAACGGGGACCAAGCGGTAGAAAATGGATGGATGGATGGATGATTAGCATTACTGATGCATTTTAATGTCATAGTGGGTCAATGTGAAGCTATTTTAGCTACTCTATATACACTACTCTTACCATAAAGTCTTCCCCTTTTGTTATCTTATTCCACACTGTCCGACTGTGTCATATATAAGCTTGGTCCATCTCTTCGTTTAGGCTATATGATGTTTACACTGTGTACAATATTAAATCCATCAAATTCAGCCTGACATATTTGGTATCTTGGGAAACTCTGGGCCCCCGCGTAAAATTTGAAATAAAATTCTGTGGTAACAATATTTGGCTGCACAGCTAGAGTTTGTAATGACTACCCATCGGGCTGGTTCTTTTTAATCTACAGCAATGCATCATATTTTATAAGATGATTGTATGATTTGTATGTTAAATCTTAATCAGCAAAGTCACTCTTAACTATAGCTATAAAACAAATGTACTGGAGGAAAAGTATAATACTTCCCTTCCTGTAGTGGAGAAGAAGTAGAAAGAGTATACTAGGTAATACTGTTACCTAGTATTATGGTATGTTATTGTAAGTAGGCATTTAAATGTCTTTCAGTCAGTGTCACATATTCTTATTTTGTCTGGTGGCATCAGACGGTAATTGTGTGGATAAACTGATTTCCATGGTGATGACAGCAGTTTGACTATTACAACTTTGGCCAGCAGAGAGCAGCATTAGATAAGGCTGTGTGCTTCACTGTCCCCCTCTGCTGACAGTTAGTGTTCATACATTATACCCATTAGATGAGCTCATTTGTTTCGTGTTTTGTTTCCAATAAAGCTTTATATGTGCTTTTTTGCAATTCCACAGACAGGTGGCACCCTTACTCCTCAATTGCTTTCTCAAATAATTCTCAAGCTCATTTTTGCACATACAGTTGCATCATTCTTACTAGAGAGGAATCATCATGGGTCCCTCTGGTGGCTCAGTAGCTTATTGCTCTGTGCTGGGAAAATTACATTTTACTCTGCTGATAACTATCTGAGACACACTAATGAAGAAAGACAATGATTTTTATTGGTTAATGGCTGTACACAAAATGAAGCACAACCCAAATGAAAGAAATTATTCATAATAAGAGGATATGTTAATTTGTGAAAATGGTGATCATGATGGTGATGATGATGATGTCTCATCTCACACAGTTAATTTGCTTTCTGACTTTGGATGCATGAATTCTTCTTTCAGACTGACTATATCAGCAGAATGTCCCATGCAACTGGAGGATTTCCCAATGGACGCCCATGCTTGTCCCCTTAAATTTGGAAGCTGTGAGTAAACACACCCATAAGCAAATGTACACAGTGAGTAAAAGCATTAAATGACGCAGGAAAAGGTGCAGCGTGAATGTTCCAGCAGCCTAAGCACCAGTGACACATGAGCACTGAAAGTGTTGCCAAAACTTTCTAAAAACACAAGGTATCTAGTGAGAAAAGTGGCATGTAGTTTTGACATAGCATCAGTTTCAGTGTCTTTATCCATGCAGGGAATATAGGGACAGATGTACCTGGGTGTGTTTCCCTCAGGTGCAAAGCTATTGTTGTGGCAGTGCAGGAGATAGCCATGTAGACACTGACACACTGCTCCTGATTAAGCCATTAATCAACATGTCAGGCTGCTCTCCTGCATCCTTCACTGCCTCAGCTACATTTAATGGGAAATATTTGAAACACACAGAGTGGAAACAGCTAGTGGCACACACACACACACACCAAACCTACATTTACCACCAAGGTAACCATGGTAAAAATCCAATCCTACACCTTGCACATGCACAGCTAAACCACACTTATGGCTTGTGTCCAGCCTTCCTCATGACTTCTAAGCTAGTTAGGTTGCCTCACATAGCTCCAGTGGTACAAAAATATCTGGGGAGCTCCAGTCATGTAAGCATAAGATTTGCATTTGAGGTCTTCCCTGCTACTGACATATGGAGGGTTATCTTTGGCCACAACACTCTCTGGGCTCGGAAGCAGAGCTACAGTATGCTGCATGCTCTGTGTCATGACATTTAGCCACTCCCACACCTGCTTTGGTCCCCTCAACCCCAGCTGAAACCGGGGATGGCTATAATTAGAGCAACTAACTGAGACTACATTGGCTTGTGTACCTGATGCCAAGCTATCTGATGTCGATTAACTTATCAGGGACCCTAAACCTGCTTGAATTCATTATGCAAAGTTTAATTACAGAGGTATTTAGCTGGTGTCCTGTAGATTCCTATAGCCTGTAGATTCAGTGTAACTCAGATTACAGGTGACTGAGATACTTAAATTCAATGCACTTCAATTCATTACAGCTTTATTTATACCTGCAAGGGTAATTGTATGCAGCAGTTCACCACCCAGCTCAACAAATACACACCCTAAGTAAATTTCCAGCCACCTGTTTTTATGTACATTTTCAATTTGCATATTAAAAAACCTGAGTAGAAGTGCCAAAATTTTGGAAAAATCAGTTTTTATGCTTGGCGAAGGGGGAAAGTCATATCGATAAAAGCAAAATGTGTCAAAGTTCAATGGAAACAGACTTCTCAAATAAATCACGATGGAAATCATGGATGGAAATGTGCATTAATTCACATTTTCTGGAAATTTGGTTAAAATTTGCGCTACATTTGGATGGAAACCTGGCCACTGTTAAGCACAAAGCCAAAAACCAACAAGGGCTGTAAGCTTAAAAACTGTATTTGTTATTTGTAATAAATACATTAATAAATAAATGTAAATGTCCAAAAATATCTAAAACACACAAAGTAATTAAACTTTAAAATGCATTGATATGATGGAATGTTCATATTTCTCAGAATTTGACTCATTTATATATTGTCCTTGCAGTATTATGTATTTAGACACGTATGTACTGTATTTTCATTTAACAAGCTTTTATAAGCTGTGTAAGAGTGTTATCACTAACAACAGAGGTGACATAGTGAATGGCACAGTACCCACCAAAAACTATAGATTGATAGGTTAATAAGAAATACTTTGTTGACCATAAAAATGCGAGGTTATAAGCTGTAAAAGTTACCGTGGTGCAGTATATCCTGTTTTCTCCAACTCCATTAACCCTAGCTAATCCTTTGACCTAATGGACAGCACTCACCCATGAGCTCTAGGCTTTCAGAGCTACAATAGACCTGTCCTTTGCTGTTGTGTTAATCACCTCTCATGGACTGAGCTCTACTATCATCAGTCTCGTTCTCTGCCTCATGATTCTTTTACTGTAGCTCAAAACAATCTGTGACAGTAATGGTCTTTTGCATTGGTTTCATTCACTTGTTCACATTTAATCTCTGGCTCTAACTCTTTGGTTGACAAAAAAAGTCACACATGGTGAGGTGTTATTTTGGTACACAGTACATTCCCACTTACGCCAAAGTCTCTGACAACTGTCAGTTGTCCCTCTCTGCTTTGTTACTAATGTTTTCACGTGCAGTCATTAAATATTTCTAAACCTCTCCACTGTGATTTTCTGCAAAGTTTTCTCTGTCACACTTATTTGCTTTCTTGCAGAGAGTTAGAGAAAAATTCCACTCTCATATCTGTCCATTCATCAGCCAGGAGACGTTAGCTTAGCCTAGCGTAAAACTGGAATTAGGGGGAAACAAACAGCTAGCCTGGCTATGTCCAAAGGAATAAAAAAAAAAAATCTGCCTACCAGCATTTCTAAAGCTATCTAATTAACATGTTATATCTTGTTTGTTTAGTCCGTTCAGAAACTGAAGTGTGAAAACGACAATGTTCTAATTTTATGTTTTATATTTCTTGGCCAAGTAGCTGTTTTCCCCTGCTTTCAGTCTTTATGCTAAGATAAGCTAACGATCTCCTGGCTGTAGCTTCATATTTAACTGACAAATATGAGAATGGTATCGAGCATCTCATTTAAATTTCAGCAAAAAAAGCAATTAAGCAGAAAATGTCAAACTATTACATTAAACTCACTGACAATACAGCTGTGGTCTACAGAAAATGACAGCGGGAGAAGAAACAGCACACAGTGAGTTGAGAAAGAGACAAAAAGGAATGAGTTGGTAAGGTCCTCTGTAGCCTGTTGGTATATTTGTAGGACTTTCTGTTGCTGTTCTCGCCTTAGTTATGTTCGGGTCATATCATAGTAAAATGCTAATTTTGTTGATGTGTTCTTGCAGCCAATCTAATAGCTGAAATAATAGCTTGCATCTCACAAATGAATAGAGGAGGAGCACCTGTAAATGAACCTGAAATGCAAATAGAAATACGAAAGAAAATTGTCTCATTTTCAGACAGTTTGTTGACTCAGTAAATCTAATAGCTTATTTCTTCTTTTAGATCACATCCTGCTTATTAAAATGTGTCCCATGCTGAAATTATGCAGATTATGAGCATGTATTCTTACATTAGCTCATATGTCTCTTTGCATTTAATGATGGACAGAAAACATGGGTGGGAATGTAAGACATATATCATCATTTCCAACAGCTAGAGCAAAGGCAGCTTTAACTATTCACTGACAAGTGTTCTGGAATAGTCTGTGGGGGATGGAGGAAATTACCAAAAGGGTGCACTGCAGGTGAAAGGCTTGGAATAAGGCAGGGACCTGGGAAACAGCTGTGTCTGCAAATTCACAAGTGCCACCTTGCCACTAAAACAAAGGATTAGACATTTTGACCCATGTAATACTTCCATCTTTCCCATTTTTAAAACCAAACTTACTGTGTACTGTAGGTTTAGATGTTATAACACTGTACTGGGAATATCTCTTCAGGATGACTTGTAACAATCAATATGCTAACTATGCTCCTTTACACATGACGGTAGACTCTTTGTATAAGAATTAAAGTATTCAACCATAGCTGCTAGGACTTGCATTAGTATTTCCAGTGTACATCACACTTGCAATGAACTGTATCAAGCAGGTCACAGCATTATGTAAAGTGCTCCTGTGTTTCTGTAACTATGATGTTGTGATTTGTCTGTGATTTTAAATAACACATTTAAAAAGGAAGAATGGATGTTTGCTAACTTTTCAGTGCTGGAGGTGGGTGCAGGCCAACCAACGCATGCACCTGCTTGAAACTTGAAAGAGCTGTGCGTGAGGTTTTAGACAGAAACAATGCATTTAGACATATTTGGGGGAAGAATATGATTTTTAAGATGCTGAGCATACGGACAGACAGTAGAGAAGTGGATTATACTGTGGGAGTGGTTAAAAAAGCACTATGGACGTTGATAGTGGCCGTAAAAAAAAAGTGGATTCCATTATAATGGGCATGAATTGAAGCTGACCACAGCCTCATTTCTCCGCAAAAGCTGAAACAACAAACTATTTATAGCCACAAAATGTATTATTACCATGGTTTTAAGCCACAGGAAGCTCATTACACTCTCCATTTGCAATTCATTCAACTTGTCCCCCCTTCCTTGTATGACTTCTGCTGGTTCACTGAATGAAAGCGACACTGGATACTCACTGCACTTACAGTACATCTGTAAATAAAACCAGACAGAATTACAACCTGCTTTTTATTTATTGTCACTAGTACTTTAAATTGATTTAATTTCTGAAAACAAAATGCAGAAACTTAATACTATACTGTGACACAGAATGTGTGTGTCAGTCTGCATGTGTGACACATTTACATTTTTATTGGAAATAAAGACTATGCTTAGGTTCGTTGTCTGTCTTAAAACGATAGTCAGGTGCACATATGATTGTTGAAACAAGTTTTCAATGTAAATGATGGGGGGCAAAATCCACAGTCCTTGTAATACGTAAAAAAGCGGTCTCTTTAAATCAAGTGAATATCTTCTATATAGTTAGTACAGAATCCTTCTTTGTGTTACTAGCCCTCCAACGCAGCTCAGCAAAGAAACACTGCCCAGGGAGGAAAAAGAGGGAATTTTATACAAAACTACCTACTTGATTCAATTAACTCAGACTGCTGAAACCACACATTAACGGCAGATAAAATTCTGAATACATGTTTCCGTGAAATGAGGACTGTGGATTTTGTCCTCCATCTCTTCAATTCGAGTCATGCTAGGAAGGGATCTTTTAATGGCTAGTACAGACAGGAGCAGTGATTACAGCAAGCACATTTTTTTTCAATGTTCATATGGGCATGAGAGTATTGTTTAAGGACAAACTTAATTAAATGTGAACCTATCCTTTAAACGTTTTTGTGGAATTAGAAAGCAAAGTACTGGTGTCTAGCTAGCTCATGTTATATCTCGTTTGTTTAATCCATATAAAAACCAAAGTGTAAAAACGACAATTTGTCGTTTTACGGGGAATAATGTGCAGGACTATTTCTTGGCCTGAAGCAGTGACTTCCTCAGGTCTTGTCGTCAATGTGAGGTTGCCTGGCAACCAGCAGCAACCTATAAAAAGGCATATAATAAATGTTAGGTATCTTATTCATCTTAATGATACATCTGATGTCGCCGTTGCCTACAAGATAATACTCCTAGAATTTACAATATGACAGTCTTGACATTTTGGTAACTATGTCAAACCAACTGCCAGAAGTTTGGCAGCTGTTTTTTATTCTGGCCTAAGAAAGTCTTGTTAGAAGTCAACAATATGTTAAACTCTCTTAACTATCTCTAACATTAGGTCATTGCAATGCGTTATTGCTTTTAGAAATAAAGTAATCGATTCCTTTATTTGATTTCATATTGACTATTTAAAATCAATCAAAACACAAAACTCCCTTTTGCAGCTTGTTCAGAATGCAGTAGCAACACATTTAACCAAACTGTGAAACCCTCAGTCTTTTTATGTTACTTTTAAAGCAATGATTGACTAATCCATTACATAATGTATCTATTATCTTCCCATGTACAAATTGTAGCATCGATCTACAGACAAAGCTCTCTGGACTGTTCAAGTGTAGACAAAATCATTAGGAGCAGAGGGAGGTTAATTGTCAGTGATATATTTTTTGCCATACTTTGCTCATAAAAAGTGAAAGTAATGTGTGCTTCTAAAAGAAATTCAACTGCTCATGTAACGCAGTTCTACAAAGACTTGTTTCAGACAATGCAGAGTGTCTTTGAGACGATAATCCACAGACTGGTTGACTGGGGTCAATCTAAATTGCTGTGAAGTCATCTAACACCACAGTTGCTGGATTAGTGCAATACTGTTAGATTGGACACTGCACTGATTGAGAGAGAGAGAGAGAGAGAGAGAGAGAGAGAGAGAGAGAGAGAGAGCGAGACACACACACACACACCACACCACACACAGATTTAGTACATCTACTCTGTGTGTGCGGTTTGTTCTACAGTACAGTACGAGCAAGTAAAGGATGTTTTTGCATTTTGCAGGGCTTGCTTGTTTTCAAAATTAACTTGCATGAATGAAAGACTGTGTGTCAGAGTGTGTTTGAAATGCATCAGCACATGAAAGAGGCAAACAGAATCTAAGGCTTACTATCAGCTGTGCCTCACACACAACAGTAAACAAGCAACTAAAATACTAATTCCAAAGCTAAAAGGTCAGATCCCGTAAGCGAACCTAGAATCATTCGAGGCAATCTCTCAAACTGTGCCAACATTCACAGATAACATCATACCATTAGTAACATCTGCATCTATTGTGATACGCTCAAACTGATTACATCGGATCCAAACACGAGCTCTTAACAGCGACACCAAGTTAATCTCTGTGTAATGAAGCAAAGTGGGTGAAAGGTCAAGTGTTGTATCACAGCCCCGCCACATTTCTTAGCTAGCAACATCTTAGAAGCCGAGGAGCAAGAGTAACAACAACATGTAAACAATTTACAGTATTTGATGTGAATATCCATAAGCAAGTCCTACTGAAGAATATTTGATCAGAACATTCTGCATGGTATATAACACTAGTTTCTGCCCTCCTTCTGTATATAGTGTTGACACCACTGAAAAACACTCCTTAAAGGATAAGGCTGTTGTACATTTAACTCTTACTTTAGTTTTTTAATCAGAATGAAAATGAAAAGACCAAAACCAACAATTAATTTATCCTTCTAACAAGTATTGTCTTATTGTGTAAGTAGTAGACAAGTATTGTGTAGCCAAATTTGATATATCTTATCTCCTGCCATAGAACTCCAACAACTTTTTGTTGTCATCAAACTACAAAAAACACATAAAAAAGCCCTACTGAATGACACATTACTTAATTGTGACTGTCATTAAAAGTGTAGTTTATTTAGAAACAATTCTGGGACAAGAAACCGCATCCCTGAGCATGCGGTTTCTTGTTTACATTTTTCTGGTTTGATGAGCCAAGAGTAATAAAGTGACATGTTAGTGGCTCATCAAATTCGGAAGGACTACAGGATGGCAAAATAACTGAACTATGTGAGTTTATCTGCTTAACGGTGAGTCCATGTTAGGATTTTTATGATATAAAAGTTCACAGTGGGAGCCTAATATGACAGAGTACCTGTACCTGAAAACCAACATGACTAAAAAATGTAACTCTTATATAATTGTATTCACGTAACATGTCATTTATCAAACTCATATTTGCTTGAGAGGAAGTGACAACATGAGCTCATAGAGAACTTGGAAATAATATACAAAACATGTGCCTTCTGGGCTGATGGGGAATGACGTTTTTTTCTGTTACAGCTACTGTGTATAGGCTTGTGTGTATGCACATGCTGTTCAGCGTTCGAAATCAGGAAATGATCTAGTGATTTTGTTTTGATCCACCACATAACATTACATTCAGTTGGCAGAAGCCTTTATCCAAAGTGACTTTTTACCCTACACATCAGGAGCAATTCAGGGATCAGTATCTTGCTCAAGGTTACTTCAACGTGGAGACAAGAGGGCCAGGGAATTGAATCACCAACCCTACAATTAACAGCTCCTACATTTGAAAGAGTATAGTATGTAAACATATTATATAGCAATGTCTTCAGTGAAGCCTAGTGCTGCTTCCCATGGCAACCTTTGACTGCGGCTGAGGACACACAGCTTATTGAGATTAGGTCAGTTTGACACACAAAAATTCAAGTCTTGGACATTTTTCACACTTTAAAAAAAAAATAAATTCAAGTTTCAAGAGTATCTACTTGTTCATACTTTCAGCTAGAAACTCTTTTCAAACCTTAAAATGTTCTACATCTTACATTCAGAGTTTTATTCAACTTTTAAATCCCATTCTTACTAATTATACCATTTCCCACTTTTCCAACTTATATCTACTCTTCCGCATTGTCAGCTAGAAACACCATTCAAACCTGTTCCATTCATACGTTATTGGTATTATTTAACTTTTAAAGCCAGCAATTTAGTTTAGTGTCAAGTTTTCAACAGACCTTAAAATATTCGACAATTTTCATACATTATTGATATTATTCAACTTTTAAAGCCAGCAATACAGTTTAGCGTAAGCCTTTCAACAGCCAGCAATCACACTGCAATTTCTTCAGAAATTGCTTCTCACCTGCCACCCGTATATCCCATATCTGTTTCTTTCAGAATGAACTCTTTTTGGTTACGGAATAGTTAAAGATTGTGATTACACTTGTCACTATTAATGTCCATATTTGATTCTAGGTGACACTTGATATACACTTTAGTGATCTACTGGTCCGATATACAGTGGATCCAAATAACCTTAGGAAACAGATCAGGTACCAGCAAGGCGTGCAACTCTGCAATTTGTGCAATTTTATAAACCTTCTAGAAGAATGTAATTCAAGATAACATTTGCTGTAAATATTCTAAATGGAAGGTCTTACTTAGCTAATCCTTAAGCTTTCAACAGTGGGGTACGGTGGAAGGTTCCGGGAATAGCTAAGTAACTGGAACTTGCTTTTAGAATTTGCCACAGATATGTTTCCCCTAGGTCAAGAATGAATCTAAACGTTCAAAAATAATTTTATTATTAATTTGCTCAAGCCTACAAAGAATGTTGATGTAGACATCTCTACTAACTAATTTGTTACCTGTCGTTACTGTACAGCCTCATATTACCTTAAAAGCAGAAGAGCAATCAGTTCCACACAGTGACAGTAATTTCTCTCTATATATGTGTATATGCATGTGTGTGTGTGTGTGTGTGTGTGTGTGAGTGTGTTTTCTGCTAAGCACATTATATCTGCCCTGGAATCAAATGTGCCATACAAATAAAAGTTTTCCTTGCATGCATTGCTCTAAAATGTCAGAAAATACTGAAAAAGGGAGTCAAAAAAATAAATGAGTTCACCTTCATATATGACAAAGAAAAGCATCAAATCCTCACATTTGAGATACTGAAACCAGTTAATGTTTGGCATTTTTTCTTTAAAAAATATTGAATTTAAAATCTAAACAACGTTGCATTTCTTTAACATTTGTAACAGATGCAAAAATCAAGTTTGCACATCTTTCTGTCTTGTTGTCATAGATGCATATCCAGTCTCGGAGGTGGTCTACACGTGGACTCAGGGGGCAGCCAAGTCAGTGGTGGTGGCAGAGGAAGGCTCTCGGCTCAATCAGTATCATCTAATTGGTCAGACTGCAGGGACAGAGGACATCTACACCAGCCGAGGTACAGTGAAGAGAGAGTAAACTGCCACCTGAACCTGGACGACCGGGCTTCGGATTAAAGATAACCTATTCTATCAAACATGCGAACATCTCCGCCTTAGCTAGAGTTCATGTGGCTTCATCCCTCTGTTATCTTAAATCCCTCATCTTATTTCCTCCCATACAACACCAGTCATACAGTAGCTTCAGGCAGGAGCAGGGATGTTAAGCCCCCACTTCAACCCTATTATTCAGCTCTGTGTTATTACAGTGTGTGCCATCCAAAGATGTTGTGAGAAGAATTTTTTTTCATATCAAGCTGGATAGAGACAATGAAAAAATCACAAGGATTTGAGAATGCCTCCCACACATAGCCAGCTGTCTCTGTGCTGCCAAGAGAAGAGAAGGGGGCAAAAAAAAATCACGTATCCGTGGTCTGAGCCATTGGGTCTGTAGGGTTAATCCGTATGCAGGCCCATCAGTTGTGCTTTTACCGAGTGACGTCACAGCTCAGGGATTGGCTGCTGTGGCGGAGACATGTGGAGGGGGGCGAGCGGCATCTGCTTAATTCTGTTATGTAAAGAACTATGATAATACATTTCTGCTGCTTGTTGCTGGTGAGTTTATTTTTTTTGGGGCATTATTATAGCTGTAATGTATACAGAGATAGTTGCTTTATCCTGTATCTGCTGGGGAAAGATGCTGTTAACACTGGATAATGTATGAGAACTACACATTTACCGTTAAGTATACCACAGTGCTTTTTAAGTAGCAGGAGAAAATCCAATAGTGCTGCCAGTGAAAGACCCAGGCTCGAAATGCTCAGCAAATTCAGATTACTGTGTGTAACTCTTTCCCCACCCTGCACTGCTCAGACACCACAGAGCCAGCGTGGCCTTAATTAGCACTGCTAATCTGAGGTACAAACCCTCTTTAACAAGCCAAGGATAGCTCAGCAAAGGGCTCACACTGGGCGTAGGTGACCTTTGACCTGAGAAGTTAAGCGGAAGAGGATGAAAATAGAGACACAGGAACTGAATTGATGATAAGCAAACCTTGCAATTTCATTACATTACACACATCAGCGCTTTCCGATCAAAACAGAAAGTGGCAAAGCTCAACAGATGGTTTTGATCTGTACTTACCAGTTGACCAACATAGCTGCGTTATTCTCCGCTATGAATGGCAGTTCCCCACAGACACTCCAAAAACCAAACAGTAAAATCCACCACAACCGCATTTTCACACCCTGGAGATTTCCATCCACTTCCAAGCCCAGCAGGCGGTCAGATTAGAGTTGGGTTGGCCCAGTCGTGCCACCACAGAGCAGGGCTGCTGGTTAGTAGTCCTCGGAGCAAAGGCAACACAGGTGCCCTTTTCATTAAGGACATGATGCTTGTCGCCGCATTGCACAGACCATCCAAACTTTCCTCCAGTCCCTCTCAACCCCCCTCTGCATCAGTCATCTGTGCACCTGCTTGTAATCACCGCTGCTCCAGGTCTGTTTTAGTGTTCGAGCTCAGGCAGACAAGGATGTATGTCCCCAATCAAGAGTGGCCTGGCCTGACAGAATGGGATGGACTGTGTCTGTTGCACACACACACACACACACACACACACACACTCACACACATAGAAAGAGAGAGAGAGAGAGAGAGAGAGAGAGAGAGAGAGAGAGACAGAGAGAGAGAGAGAGAGACAGAGGGAGAGAGAGAGAGATATACAGGATGCAGATTGTGACAAGGGATTAGTGAGACGGAAAAATCCGATTTTGCCAGGAGAAAGCATCAGTCATCTGTGGATTTTCTATAGTTTATCAGACTCCATGGCTCGACAGGATTTTTGAGAGAAAAAAAATCCTTCAAATGCAATCTTCAGTTGATTAACAGGATATGATGATTTCCCACCAACCTGTTTTTCAATAACTTAGCTCACACTTTCATATTCAGAGGAGTAGTCTGGCCTGGGGTGCTGTCAAGTAAAGTTTACTTGTACAGCCCTCCAAGGACTACACAACACCCACTGATTGAAGGAAATGAAAAAAACAGCAACAAAAAAACATAATGAAAAAAGGAACGACTTTTAAAAGAGTCTCAGAGAGAAATCCCCCTCAAAACAGGTCAGAGATAAAAGAAATGATCATAAAAGAACCCAAACATCAAATAGTTTACCTTCATCAGTAGCATCATCATGGTCATCATACAGTAGAGAAGACACTCACTGTAGGGACATCAGCACTCTCAGTCACCACGGACATCTACCATCAGTGGAACACTGTGGTATGTACCAGCAGCAGCAAAATGAGGAAAAATTGTACACAAAATGGAACATGTGGCATTGTGACATGTGACTGGTGTAAAGCACACAGGTAGATTTACAGTGACCTCATGGGTGAAAAACAAAATCTTGTTGGCAGAGAATAGAGAGTTTTGCCACATTGTCAGTTAGAAACTGGGTTATTTTTAGTGTCCAAATGGTTCAATAGTTGCAAATAATTTATGTTTGCAAACCCTAGCACAAGACCCTGGTTATCTTGTATTGTTATATATTCCAGAGAGACCATATATTTGACTGAATTCTACGCCTTGTGTACTAAGTGCATACAGTATAAGTTAATGTCCTAGGTTAACTGTAAACAAAAGGATGTAACTTTGTTTTAGTAAAAAACAAAAGCTGGTCAAAAGATATGGATGCAAATGGTTGATTTTGTAGTAATATTATTAGATTGTAACAACTCATATTTTATTCCCATGGAGGATGAGGCTGGTGATACTCTGTTTTTTGTTATTGTCAATAAATTCCATGAAAAGACCAACACCAAAAGCATGTTGGTCCATCTCTTAATACTTTCAGATTCCCCTTACCTTATTTTCTTAAAACAGCTGAGCACTGCAAATGTTACTCAAACAGGCTTAAATAGTGCATTTGTTGGGGACTATTTTAAACCGCGGATTATTACACATTTGGTGTTCTAGTGAGTGTTTACAGCAGCAGGACAGTGTATGTGGGATTGACTCAAAATAAACAGTGCTTGTGTTCATGGTAATGAAGGTGAATGATGAATTCTGGTGTAGTCTATTAATAGGTTTCATTCTCAGTGTCCGCAGGTCAGGTTTGTTGGGGTGGGTTTTGCTGTGCTAAACCACTGAGGTTTGAGACAGGTAGACTCCTGATAGACACATAGTTGTTGTTTGGTTGATTTTGTACCAAATCATACACTCAACCACCTTCTACATCCCATCCCATTTCCTTCAGAATTACTGTATGCTATCTTCTTCACTATTCAGAGTAAGGATTATATTTTCAGAAAACTAAAATGTCAGCACTTTGAACATTTCCTCCTCTTTTGTTCTGCTGTTTACTATAGGCCAATACACCGTGATGATGGCTCACTTTTACCTGAAGAGGAAGATCGGCTACTTTGTCATCCAGACATACATGCCTTGCTTCATGACTGTAATCCTGTCACAGGTTTCCTTTTGGCTCAACCGGGAGTCTGTGCCAGCACGGACTGTCTTTGGTGAGTTGGGAACATAACTTTGGAAATGACCCAATGATTTTACACTATACTAGTACAGCAAGATGACTGAGTTTATATACTGTTGAAATATACATGAATATGTGTAAAAATGTAAGTTGAATGAAATCATGCATTATTTCTCTATAATGCTCTGAAATGTGCCCTTCTTTTACTATGACTTAATCTGTTGGAATAAAAACACAATAGTACGTCTGGTTAGTAAAAGTGACCCAGTTTTCTCCACCACCAGGTGTGACCACAGTGCTCACCATGACCACTCTCAGCATCAGTGCTCGAAACTCGCTGCCTAAAGTGGCTTACGCTACTGCCATGGACTGGTTCATCGCAGTGTGCTATGCCTTTGTCTTCTCCGCCCTCATTGAGTTTGCCACAGTTAACTACTTCACCAAGAGGAGCTGGGCCTGGGATGGAAAAAAGGCAATGGAGGCCCAACAGCCCAAGGTATATACTTTTTATGTGTGTGTGTGTGTACATGTGTTATTGATAACACATTGTGGAGACTCAAACCTGGCAGCTAACTCACGCTGTGGGGACCAAACTATTCTGGCCATTGAAAAGCTGGTCTCCACAAGTTTACCAGTTTATTTTGGGGGTAATAGTTGGTTTTACGGTTAAGGTTAGTATTGGAGGTTAGAGAAGGAATGTAATCAACGGAGAGTCCCGACAACAATTATAAGTCTGTCTGTTTGTGTACATTTTTGGCTGTATTTTTCACCACATTTCAGAAGAGGCATTTCTGCCTGTAGTTGATGATGTCTCTCAGCTCGGTTGAGAATGCAGATTGTTATGTTTCTATTTGGCAGTCTCAGTAATGCCCATTGGTTGGTAGTAGGGGGGTTGCAGATGAGTCTAACTAAGAAACTAAGACTAAGAAACACTTGACACTTTGGTCAGAACTCTTGGCATATTATCGCCTTATAAAGTTGATATAGCAAACATATTAGAAATCAGCTGCTTATTTACACATCCAGAGCAACATTAGTATTCATTTGTGTTTCTGGCCATATGACAAATGTAAGACTTCTTATAGCTAGTTTTTGGTCTTCACCAACTCCAAAAAACTCTGGGTCTTTAGATGCTAAATGCCTCACTATATTCACTAGCTAGTTGCTAACTTTGTCTTTCTGATGTTTGGTGCTGGGCAGGTAGTGTACAGTTTAGCTTTTTTGCTGAAAGCAACTGCCTTCTGTGCCTGGAAATGAGGTTGATCAGGGCAGTGAGAGTGAACAAAAACAGTCAAGTTAAAGTTGCTAGGCATAAAATCAAAACAATGACCTGAAAGATCCTGAAACGTTCTGTGGAAGTGAGAGGAACTACAAGGTTGGGTGGTAATTTTCTATAGGTCACTATAAGCCACCCCTTTCACATTAAATGTTGTCATTTGAGCAATTGTTTATATAAAAAAATTGATCAGTGCAGGTTTAGCCGGGGAAAAAGTGGAAGAAACTTTTCCAGCCATCAACTGGTAAACCCACTTTGTACTTCACACTTATTTTATTTTATACTTATACCCACTTGGTACTTAATTTATTTTCTGACCTGTATTATAGTGTATTATATTATTTTTTTTTGCTTAGTACTTCTATTCCTGTGTGCACTGACGTGACAGTGAGCTGCTGAAGCAAAAGAGTTTCCCCTCGGGGATCAATAAAGTATTTCTGATTCTGATTCTGATTCTGAAAAGACGAACCCGCTTCCAGAGCTAATGGGCAGTGCTTGTGACAGGAAGGCCTGTACTCAGGCACAGTCAGACATGCACAAGTTGCGCCCTTAGTGACATATGTAGGCATACACAGCCATGTGCACACTCACACACACACACACACAGAACAGAAAATAGAACATTTATCTCCTGAAATCTGCTGTTATTATGGGGCACATCCTAAAGTCCTACTCTACACCTCTGTGATCCAGGAACTGACTTTTCTACTGCTTCAGCTTCAAGTTATCCCAGGAGTAGAGGACATGAGAGTAACTGCTCCAATATTGGTCATTTCTAGAACATATAATAGAAAAAAACTAGAAAATTATCTTTAAAAAACAGCTGATGTTACTGCTGGTTTCTAGGCGGTAACATTACTAGCTAACGTCACAGCAGCTTTAAACCCTACTGAGGGTTCAGGCAATGTCAATAGCAGTTCAAAATTGACTCCACTTTCCCTTCCTTTTCTTCTCTACTCTATTCATTCTCTCTTCTCTGTGTTACTTCCTTATAATAGAAGAGTGGTAGTATGGAAAGGGAGGAAAGGAGTGAAATTAAGTAAGAGATGAGTTAGGCAAGAAGAAGAAGTTCAGAAATGGTGGATCAATAAATTCACAGTTCAGTCTGCCTTCAGTGTTGTGGCACAGTGCCAGTTCATTATTGCCCAAGGACATTGATCCCCACTTTCAACCTCCACTGGCCATCTTTCATTGTTCTCTTTGTGTTTTTATGTATGTGTGTGTCTGTGATATTAACTACTTGTTTTATTATGTTCAATGAATGTGCAGCACCTTTTTTGGTCAGAATTGTGTGTACGCTCAATCAATATGTTTCTTTCTGCCCACAGAAGAAAGACCCTTTGGCTCTGTCTAAAAAACCAAACAACACCTGTTCAGCTGGAGTGAATTATACAACCAATCTTACGAAGGACGCATCCATCTCTACCATTTCAAATAGCACTGCTGTTCAGCTCAAACCTTCTGAAACCAAGGCCCCAGACCCCAAAAAGACTTACAACAGTGTCAGCAAGATTGACAAGATGTCCAGGATAGTGTTCCCGGTGCTGTTTGGGACCTTCAACCTGGTGTACTGGGCCACTTATCTTAATAGGGAGCCAGTGATCAAAGGAGTTGTGTAAGCTCTGTGATCAGGGTCATTCATCCTCCTGACAACCACTTCAGGATTTGATAACTGGAACGCACTCAAAATCATTGCCAAGCACTTAGTCATTGTATCATAGATGTGTTTTTTCATTGGATAACATTGCATGTCTGTCGCTTCAGGAAAATGTTGCCATGTTTGCCTTGAGTTTGTACATGTATGATATACAACTTTTCCTTAAAGACAGTTTAATTTATCTAATTTTAGAACTCCAGTCACTGATTAGTTTCTGCCAAATTCTGATATTTAAAAATGTTTGGCATTTGGCATTTATATTTTCTTGTTGAGTCTACAGTAGATAATGGTACAGCAAGGCCAAATGCTATGCAAAACAACATTTTTACTGTGTTATTTATTACTCAAAAGCGGCTTTTACCTTTATGACTCTTACTTTGTACAAATGGGCTGGAGGTCCAGGAATGCGAGGCTGGGCCCAGGCACATGGAACTTTGCTTCCTTGTTAAAAGCAGATGAATAGCCATGCTAAAAGTGTTGCCTTCAGAGTGTGATAACTCATTATGAATGCACTGAAATCTCCTGCAGTTACTTTTTCAGAAGCCAGTTTTTCAACTTTCATTCAATCATTTTCTCTTTTTGTTTTTGTTTTTTTGCTACTTTTCTCTCAACTTTGAATGGCCAGTTTTCCATAAATATATATTTTTTTGTTTATGTAAAGATTAAATGGGGACAGATTTTAAGCTAAAGTGATAGCGGCAGCTTCTGTTTCCAGGTCACCATGTTGAGAATCCTGTATGTATGTACGTAGTTTAAGAAACATGTATATATGCCCTGCTTTTAGAAAAGTACCACTAAGCCAGTAAGGTTACCTTCTATGTTATGCCTATACAGCAACACAGTGTTACTCTAGTCTAGTGCTTCATTGACTGGATATTGAGAAATGAGCAGAATAGCTTGAGCTTTAGCAATTTTGACAGAATATACAATGCTTTTTTAAAACATTTTGTTTTTTAGATCAGTTTGTTGTTTCTATAAGCTTGCAAATATTTGCAAACTTGCAAATATTCTTGATAAATATTTGGATGCTTTGAGCAGGATCACTTTTTTGTCATAATTTAGAGTAACTGCTGTAGTTAAGAGACTGACCTGAGCTTATCAGGTTGTCAGGCCAATCAAAGAGACAGAAAGTCACAATGACCAGGTTATTGCATTTCGTCATTGTCATTTTTAAATCATGATTTGTTATGCAAAAACATGATGCATTAACATATAATAATCTATATTTGTCATTAAATGGCACAGTGTTATCTTAAGGAATAGTTTGACATTTTGTGAAATGCATTTATTTGCTTTCTTGCCGAGCGTTAAATGCGAAGATTGATACCACTCTCATGTCTGTACAGTAAATTTGAAGCTACCGGTTAGCTTAGTTCAGACTGGAAACAGGTAATTCCATTTAAGGGATACTTTTTAGAAAATACGCCTCTTTGCTTCTTTGTCGAGACTTAAATGAGAAAATTGATCCCACTCTCATGTCTGTACAGTAAATATGAAGCTTCAGCCAGATGACAGTTAGCTTTGCTTAGCATAAAGACTGGAAACAGGTAATTCTATTAAGGGAATACGTCGACTTTTTGGGAAATATGCTTATTTGCTTCTTAGTCAAGTCAAATGAGAAGATTGATACCACTCTCATGTCTATACTCTAAATATGAAGCTAAAGCTAGAGGACAATTATCTTAGCTTAGCATAAAGACTACAAAGAAGGGGAAACATCTGTCCTAATTAAAGAAATCCGTTGTATCTTGTTTGTACAGAGCCAGTGACCTTTGGTGATGACAAAACTACAGCATGCTGTTGCACCAGTTATATTTAAGTTAAAACGTAGCATTTGTTTGAACATAGTGGAAGAGTTACACTATAACTTAATAAAAACGGGTTTCACCCTACAAGTTAGTTACAATGTAGACTTAATATATAACTTAAAATTTACCCCTAAAATCTCCCCTGAGCAGGTACTTGCTTTATTAAGTGTTGTTTGTTTTGTGTGGTTTTACATTCATGATGACATGATAGCATACTTTACTTTCTCTTTTTTATTAAAAAAAATCTGTTGTAACTTCCATCACAAGTTAATAGTGGTTTTCTCTCTCATTTTACCCAAATGGTGCACAAGGTGAAATGAAATGCTTTGGTTATGGTCGACTTTGTTAAATTATATGATAAGTATAGTAAAGGAGGTGCAACTTAAGAAAGTGGTGAGTTTATTGTGAAACTAAGTAGTTACAACTTAGCAGTTTGTGTTGACTTTACATTTGAAATTAAACAGGCTGCTGAAAGTCACTGCACCCGGCCAAGGAAAGGTCCAGCACATAACCCTCAAAACCACAACTTGTTTTTACATTTCAGTTTTTGAACGGATTAAACAAACAAAGGTCAGGGTCAGTGTTTGTTGTTCATTAGTGAGCTTTAAAGGTGCTGGAAGGTACATTTTTTTACCTTCGGACAGAGCCAGGCTAGCTGTTTCCCCCTGCTTACAGTCTTTATGCTAAGCTAAGCTAACGTCTCCTGGTTCCAGCTTAATTTTATCCATGCAGACATGAGAATGGCATCAGTCTTCTCATCTAACTCTCAGCAAGAAAGCTAATAAGCATATTCAATAGAATAACTTCAGTTAAAGCGCTTTTAAAGTCACATTAGGACCATATAAAGTCAAGCTTTTTACATGATACTCGCTCCGAAGGCTGCATGCACTGCACTCACTTCAGCAGAGTAAGTTTTGCAGTCTTCACAGTTCTCTCATAAATGAACACTTACAATTTGAGCCTGTTGTCTGTTTGGGTAAAGGGTTAAAATATGAATGTGATCTATTCATGTGACTTTATGCCTTGTGTGGCCTGCCACTATTTAATAAGTTTATGGAGCACACCAGTTGTCTTGTATTATTACATTTAAGTGAATTTTAGGTACAGGCTGTTCTTTAAATGCAAATATCTGAAGCAATAAATAATGCTCATATAAATAACAACTTCTGTTTATGGTAATATGTGATCATTTGATCTTCATTTTGTTGATGTCTTTTTATCCAGACTTTATCCTTTTGGCAATAGTCTTTTCTATATATGGCTATACTCTGATTCATTTTAGCTCCGCCCTTCCCTCTTTGGAAGCACAGTGCTCTCTGACCATGTTTAATGTATTTATTTATTTATTTTATTTTATTTAACCAGTGTAGATGACCAATGTAAAGGTCTGGGCCACTATTGAAACCTTTTTTTTCTTTCTTAATTGTTATGCATACCTGATTCCAAATAAAGCTTCACTGACTACATCTGTCTGCTGTTATTGGTGATAATGATGTTGTAAATGTCAGATCATAACAGACACGGATCAGAGATTTTCCTGTTTCATCAGTTTTCTCTCCTGTGAGATTCCAGATAAATACATACAGAAAGACACAGTATGATTCAGTAGATTGTGTATGAATCTACAGTACAAATTTAGATACATTCATGCAGTGGATGTAATAAAACGCTGGCTTAATCTTGCTTGATGGAACAACAGTCTGCTCGTGCTGTTACTCCTTTGATTACAACAACATGCACAACGAGATCATGCAGCCTTTACAGTTGGTGGACTGGTAAATCCATCTTGGGGGTCTCTGTGGCGGTAACATCTGGCTCACATCTGTTTGTCAAGGATTTAGCTCCATTTAAGTTTCTTTTCCATTCAGCAGGCCCATACTCTACACCAAATTAAGCTGTCACTGATGGCACCAAATGACATCAATCATAGTATATAGCTTGAGAAGCAAAGATGGGCTACAGTATATGCTGGTGAAGAGGACCGTCCTCACTCATCCACCACAACAGCACTATCAAAACATACTCCTATCGGAATGTCCTTGTGCTTGCTGACCTTCATACACTCATTTTACATATGATATACTGATTAGGCCAAAGAAAATGAGGCAGTTTCAGTTATTTTTGAGGCAGGATGATGCTAAATCAACAGACATAAATAGATGCACATGCATACATAGATTTATACATACATTATATATATTGTATATATTGCTTTTCATTATAAAAATGATTTTATGTTTGTCTTTAAAGCCACTACGTGAATTTTTATGTTACTACAAAAATACAGTTATTCTGATGAAATATGTTCCTGAGAATTGGTCCAGCCCTTCAATCTCAATTTCCATGCGTTAGCTTAGCTTAGCACAAAAACTGGAAACAGCTAGCTTGTCTCTACCAGAAGGTCAATTTTATTTTATCGAATTACATGCTATATTTTATTTGTTTACTCTGTACAAAAACCAAAGTGTAAAAATGACACATTGTGGTGTTACAGCCGGTTTTGTGACAGACTATGTCTGTGAATTTTGTCCCCCATCACTTACGCTGAAATTGCTTCATGAGGACTGGGTCCTATGTGAACAGGAGAAACAATTACAGTGAACAGAAACGCTTTGAATTTTAGGACAGACTTGAAACAAATGAGAAGCTATCCTTTAATTAGTGAGCTTTACTGTGTTGTCAAACAGAACACGAAATTATTTTTAGAGGCGGCGCAATTACATACAAAGTCAATGTGAAGACAATTTTACGCAAATTTGCAAATTTGCAAATTGACGCTCAGACGTTTGAGTTGAAAATGTTTCAACTTTAACGAAAAATTTGCTCGCATCCGGGCCTTTATGAATTTGCTTCATAAAAGTATAGAGACAAGAGGGAAAAGGAGAGAGAGGGAAGGGAAATAACAGAAAAAAACAGAGTTCTAGCTAGCTAACTTACAGCTAATGTCTGTACAGTTGGTACATCAGCTGTTTGGGGCGATAAACACAAACGGTCCAGTGATCAAATTCAAGCGAGTGACGCAGGGTGAAAATTCACTTCACTTTCTGTTTGAACACACCTTTAGAGGTGCTGGTTGGCAGCTTTTAATAGCTCTGACAGAGCTAGGCTAGCTGTTTCCCCCTGCTTCCAGTCTTTATGGTAAGCTAAGCTAACCAGCTACTGGCTGTAGCTTTACATTTACTGTACAGGTCCGAGAGTGATATCAATCTTGTCAACTAACTCGATTCCTTTATTGTGGGCTTTTCATGTGTATAGACAAAAAATATGTTTGTGTAGCAAATACACCAAAAAACAGGCATCAGTAAGGTGTATACAGGCTGTGGCTCAGGGCCATTTGAAGAACTGGGAAAGTGTTGAGAGTAAAAACTTGTGAGGTATGTAAAGGCAATTTTAATATAAGGCACTATTCATTATGGGAACTATCTATGATACGTCTGCAAAACTGCTTAGTCAGTAGGGATGAGAGGACACTCGCTGTACCTTATGTTCAGACACATACTGCAGCTACTTTATCAGCATACAAAATACCTGTAGCTCCTGCATGTAGCTCACTGATGTCATTTGATTTCTGGAATGTTGAGTGAGCACTCTCTGCTGTTGTGGCACAGAAAAACGTAATATTGTATCATGTAAAGTTGTATCATATTTATGTATGTAACTGACCTTAGCATTCCATGAACCTTATACAACATACAGTCTCGGTCAATGTACTGCTTAAAAAATATCACTGTATTGATTTTACATCAAATCACATATCTCTACTAGTGTCATTTGCAAATAAAGTGTACACAATATTGCACCAGTATAGAAGTGAATTATAATGTTTCTAAAAGTCATTTGGTCACCTCGATTCAAACCCTGCAGCTGCATGCGGGTAAGAAAAAGCCTTTTTAAGGTAATATATCACTTTTAAACCATAGTAACAAAGGATGAAAATACAAATTTCACAGCAAAATAATGAAACAGGAAGGAAATATTGAAATACTAAATAAAGACAAACATAAAAAGAAGGTCAAAAACAAGAAAGGACATTACACAAAAACAAGACTATAAAAAAGAGTTTAAAGAAGTAATTTGAAAGTTAAAACAAATCATTCAGCCTGATCTTCTTCAGTACGTTATTTCAAAGTCTACAAGTGCCAGTGGCAAAGCATTGACATCTTCACATCTTGTCTTTAATGTACAACACCTGAAACCTCACATGAAGGAAAAAAGATATGGCTTTGTTGGATGTTGAACTGACCAAAGATTGCATTGAAAGAGGCCTTAAAAGAAAATTGTCTTCTTACACAAACATTATCTGTGTGACCTTTCATCTAATCGACACAATATTCTGTTCCCTTCCCAGTCAATGCACATTGTGCAGGAATGTTACAATAATGTGTATTTTAAATTGGTGGTTGGATGAATGCTCACACAGTGTTGTCATGTCACGCAGAGACTGCGACAACTCAAAAAAGTGATTTATTGATGAGACATGAAAAAAGCCATTTGAAAGCTCAGTAGAAAATGTTCAAAAGTTCAAACTATTAGTTATAACTTTCTATATTATCACATATTAAATGATGCATGACAACAAATGTTACCCTGCTTCATTATTAATTCCATAAAAGAATGCCGGCTATTTACAGTATTTTTCAATAGTTTTATCTTGGTTTCCACAACAGAGTTTCACTTTGCAAAACTCTTAACAAAACATCCTATATTTCTGCAAAATCTCACATAGCACACAACATGAAAACACCTGTATGTCAAATTAGGTAATGCATCATACAGTAAATTTATCAGAGCATCACAACACTGTACTGTATATGCTTGTCAAATCATTTAAATCATTGTTACATTTGAAAATTAAATGGTCATTATCAAATGATGTTAAATAGTAGCTCATTCTCATCATAATAGAGTTTTTGATGGTCATCGGTTTACAAATATACAAATAATAAATGTGCTTAAATCAGCATTTGAAATGATGGGGGGTCATTCCTTTACCACTATTGCCATACATGGTAAAGTAATTAGCAATTATGTTGCACTGCTGCTCACCTGTGTACTGAAACTTGTGCTAATATATAAGGTGTCTGCATTCTGAGGACTGAAAATGTGATTTAGTCTTTGCACTCTGAATGTAAGCACAGCATTTGTGTATAAAGTTAAGAATTTAGCAAGTCAGCATGGCTCTTTGCAAGAGGTTTACATATTGAAAGTCTTTGGTGAAATCTGAGACAACGCATTTGTAAAATACTATATGTGCTTTCAGTATCTTTTCAAAGAGATTATCAAGGATAAAATTATTGGCCGCATGGATGGGCTGTTATTGGATTGTTCTCTGTCCCCTTCTGCATTATAATGAGCAAAGATACCCTAAAATAAATCATTTTTAAACCCAGGAGTTCCAATATGTGATTTTTTTTTTATTTCATATGTCTTTTTGTGGTCACATGTTTCCTTCTTCTTGTCACACTTGCACAATCATTGACAGTATTCCCAGAGTTAATCAGTATAATATCACAATTTTACAGACTGAATCAGGCTTACTGTGCTTAATGCAATCATAACAAAACATATTTAGAATCCATCCATTTGGTAAAGTAAGAAAGTAAGAAGAGGCTTGTGAATGAATACATCACACATAATGGGGGCAAAAAGCATTATTAGCTTCTATAATAATGTAAAGTGTAAAATGTTTTACATTTTGCTCATGTGAGAATTGATATGCACAACATACCATAACTCATACTAAATATGAAGGACTAGAAATACAATGAGTTTTAATGGCATGGAAAAAACTGATAATTATTATGTGGAATATAAAACAGAATACTCTAAAACCATTAAAATGAAACTTGTTTTGAATATAAACAGTTCGACCACATTTAGAGTCCATTTATGCCAAAAGAATAGGTGATAAAAAATGAACATGTCCATAATCATTTCCTATGGGACCATTGAGGTTGTCCTTCTTGCAGTGGGCAACACATGACTCACCGGTTAACAGGCAGGGTATATATATATTTAAATAAATGAAAACTTTACCAGCTGCAATATTAAAGTGATGTACACATTAATGCATCAATAATCATAATCCATTAATATAATATACATAATTCTGAAATGGGCCATTCTGCAGAATGAGTAGCTAGTTTTGCTTTTGGTACTTTAAATTATATTTCGATGCTTATATTTTTAAATTATAGTGCATGATTTTTCTTGTAACAGAGTATTTCTACACTGTGGTATTGCTACTTTGAAAAATCTACTTCTTCCACCACTGCAAATCTTGTACTGTTTACGCCACTGTTCACTCTCCGTTGCCTGCATTTCTGTTTTAAACCAGCAGAGGATGACAGCAGGCAGCTACAACAGCAGCGCAGCAGACAGGATCGATGTCAGGGGATCCTACTGTCTGTTAAACAACATATTGAGCCTACTTCCTGTAGCTGTGTACAGTCTCTTGCTGCTACTGTGGCTGTGGTTTATGTTAAAGTCAGGGTGAAAGAGAATATGTTATTAGTCTTACTTTGATGCTGTAAAGACATGATTCACATTGTTTGGTACCATCAAAACCACATGAAATTATAATTAAGCCATATTGTGGTAGCTGACTGTCATTGAGGGATTATTTATCTCAGCAGTTCATTTCTAACCGTCAAGAATCTCTTGTAGGCCTAAGTGTCAGAGGAAAAACACAAGAGGCCGACAGAGGGAGAAATTGTTGTTTCGTTCTTGTGAAAGTGCTTTACAGAGGCTCAGCCAGAGTTATCCATTCATTTGACATGATAGCCAAGAAGAGCTAAGGGACAGTCACATTAATCTCTGAAGAAAACCTCTGAATGACCCTTTATATGGACTGCTGAGAGGGAACCACTTCATACCTCCTAATACTAACTGAAGGTACCCTTATATACAGCATGTGCTCATTTGTGTTATTTCTTGCCATTTTCACTACACTTACTGCATTTCTCTTCTCTCTCTCTGGTGCATGTCTCTAAAGATAGAACAACTTATATTTAAAGGGGAACTCCACAGATTTTACACATGAAGTTCAGTTTTCAGCTCTGGAGAGAGCTTTCCAAAGTTTGAAAAAATAACCCGCATGATTTCATAGTGATGTCATTAGAGTTACATGAAGAACTAGATTCGGGAACAAAGACCACACCTTGAACACATCCCATTTCCATGCACAAGTATTGAAGCACACCTTACCCTTACTTACTTAACTTCACTTTCAACTCAGTTTTCAGGACAATATGTTTTGGCTTAGACATACACATTACTCGAGTCATACCGAACTCACACAGAGGCTGTAGCCGACATCACTGACCCATTCTTCCAGACGCCTGACTTCCGACCTGCCAGATACTCAACGCCCAACCCACAGCGGCCAACTCGCAGCCCCCGGATTCAGCGCCTTCCCGTGCCACAACCATCTCTGACTGGATAGTCATCTGCCTCAAGTGCCCCCTCAAGGAAGGGCAAATCCCATTCCACGCCAATGATGTCACTTCGCAGCCCACTACAACTACTTCAGCCCGGGTCGTATCACCATTTGTGCCCACTCACTCTGTGTCTGATTTTTCTTGTGTGTTTTCCTATTTTCTCTCATCCCTGTCCCAATTCAATTCAATTCAATTTTATTTATAGTGCCAATTCATAACAGAAGTTATCTCATTGCACTTTTCCTTGCAAGTCTAGACCATACTCTTTATAATATTATTTACAAAGACCCAACAAATCCTACCATGAGCAAGCACTTGGCGACAGTGGCAAGGAAAAACTTCCTTCAAGAGGCAGAAACCTCGGGCAGAACCAGATTGAAAGGTGGGTGGCCATCTGCTGCTGCCATGTTGGATTGAGAGAGAGAGAGAGAGAGAGAGAGAGAGAGATGGGGGTTGTGGGAGAGGGAAGCACAATGCAAATTCCACCTGGAATATTAAAATTAAAATAATGTAATGGTAGTGGTAATATCAATACTAATAAAATAACAATAATAGGAATGAACGTGATAGGAATAATAATGATAATAATAGTAATAAGACTATTAATAACAATTGTAGCAGTTGTTGAGCATTTTACAGGGAGCCAGTGCAGAGGAGCTAATATTGGAGAAATATGATTTCTCTTACTAATTCTTGTCAGTACATGTGCCGCAGCATTCTGGATCAACTGGAGAGTCTTAAGGGACTTATTTGGGCAACCTGATAATAAGGAATTGCAGTAATCCAGCCTAGAAGTAACAAATCATTTTGAGAGGATGTGCCTGATTTTTGCAATGTTACATAGGTGAAAGAAGGCAGTCGTTGAAGTTTGTTTCATGTGGGAGTTTGATAACGCCAAAATTACGGTTGTGCTGGAGGCCAGCACAATGCCATCTAGAGTAACTATATCTTTTGATAATGTGTCTCTGAGGTGTTTGGGGCCAAGTACAATAACTTCAGTTTTGTCATAGTTTAACATCAGAAAATTGCAGGTCATCCAGGTTTTTATGTCCTTAAGGCATTCTTGAAGTTTAGCTAACTGATTAGTTTCATCTGGCTTGATTAATAGATATAATTGGGTATCATCCACATAACAATGAAAGTTTATGTGTTTCTTAATAATATTGCCGAAAGGAAGCATATATAAGGTGAATAGAATCGGTCCAAGCACAGAACCTCACCGTTAACATGTACAAACTGAGATCAATCTGATAGATAGGATTTAAACCAGCTTAATGCGGTTTCTTTAATGCCAATTAAATGTTTCAGTCTCTGTAATAGGATGTGATGGTCAATGGTGTCAAATGCAGCACTAAGATCTAACAAGACAAGTACAGAGACCATTGTCTGATGCAATTAAAAGGTTATGTGTAATTTTCACCAGTGCTGTCTCTGTGCTATAATGCACTCCTAAGAACCTAAGCTCGCACCTAAATGCTTATCCCTGTCAGCAGACCTCATCCGTTGCATCCAAACTCTCTGTGCAGGATACTTATCCCCATCCATCGACTTAACCCTCGAAGCAATATTCCTCTTTGGTTCTTTATGATGCTCGGAATTCACCACCACCTCATCCACTGACATTTATATCCACTCTCCAGATACCCTCAAATTTAACCAAGCAAAACCAACCAGCTCGGCCTCACTCACCCCATTTTCCTCCTCCATTTAAACTCTTATCTGAGCCCTTTCGAACCCATCCAAACCTTCCTAAACCAGAGACTAGCCCACTGCGCTTCTCCATAATTTCCGCTCTTCACCGCCAAATCAGGCAGCGTTGCTACGCGCTTCTGGTTCCACCACCACCTCTGCCAAAGTCAGGGATTTTCTGGGGGGGGGGGATTATGAAGCAGAAGCTCATCAAGACATGCCCAACCCTGAGTCTCGACCCTAGCCACGACTCTAATCAACCCCCATTCATATCCATGCAATCGACCCCTTTCATTCCTCCCCTTGACCCTTTTCATCCCTCCCCTCGACCCCCTTTCATCCCTCCCTTCGAACCTAATCATCCCACTGTACAGGACCCTCATCCTATCCCTCCCGAATCCTCTCGCCAATCTAGTTTATCACATTCGCCCATTCCATTCTCAAGATTAAATCTTCCACCATACAGGTCTGCATCAGTGGAATTAACTTCTTCGCAAAACTGTCCTCAGGGGCACCGTGTCCCACCCTGTCCTAGTCACATCAGCATGTTAATCAATGGCCTCTGTAAGATTGAACCACCTCCCACACCAAAACGTTCGCCCCTCAATTCAGACCTCCTTGCCCGCTGCATCAGAACTCTTCACACAGGCTACCTGTCTCCGTACACAGACAAAGTCTCAGATTCCATGTTCCTTCTGGCATTCTTCAGCTTTCTGCGCTGCTCAGAGTTCACCGCTTCTACCCTCAAACATATCCATCTTGAAACACAACTATGTTTGACATTTCCATCCAGTCGTCCAACAACTCTATCACCTCAATTTCAGCTAGACCAACCAGTCTGTTCTACCTCAACCCATCTACCTCTTTCAACTCGTACCAAGTCCACACAAACCTACACATGACTGCGTAAACTTAAGACTAGCAAGTCGAGCTTCCCCCCAAGACCCTCCATTCGTGTCAGAGACAGATGAGCTGGCCACACGCTTCCGGTTTCACTGCTGTTGATAGCCAAATCCTATCCAGAACTGGAATATCCCCCGAACTACACTCAGGTCATTCCTTCTGCATTGGAGCCGCCTCCACTGCTTCCAGGCAGGAAATCCCTGACCACATCATCAAAATTCTTGGCCGCTGGCCTTCTCCAGCACACCTTACCTTCATCCATAATGATCTGAGTGACATTAGAAACATCCACGTACTTCTTTCCATTTGAAGTTTCTTTTTGGGGCTCTATCTGAATCAGAGTACATTAAGAGACGGCTCCCCCACTCAGAGTCTTGACTCCCCTGGTTCCCTCCTATCTTCCCGCCACCAGCTGGCTCTGGTCTATCATCGTACTCCTCCATCCATCTGTCCACAACCCTGATTCCTCCCCTTATCTGTTCACCACTCACCCCTCCTCCCCTCATCCCTTCATCTCTCTACCTTTACCCCTTCATCCCTCACCCTTCATACCCTCATCCCTCACCCTTCCTCCCTCAACCCTCACCCCCCATCCCTCAATCCATCCCTCCTACATCATCTTGGCTCTCCTCCATCCATAATACACATTAAACTATTCTAAATCCATATCTTTATTGACGTGGTCTTTTGTTAGTGAAATTGGCTTTGGCTTCAGACTTAAAATCTTTACCAGAAAGCCTGCATTATATACTGGAGGTGTGGGGTTTGAAAGAAGAGGGCATTTAGGAGGCAGGCACTATCCAATTGCATTATGGGAAATGCAGGATTCTGTGTTTTGGGAGCTTGACCCATACTAATGTCTAAAACTCAGGATATCTCAGCCACTCACTTCAGGTTTTGACTTTTGTATTTATTTTTTTAAACTTGTCTCTTGTGAGTCCCCAGACTTTATGAAAATGTAATACTAAATTGCTGGAGTACTCCTTCAAGTGTTAAATCTCTACCACTGGTTGTGCACACCACTGCTACTGTAGGAGATAGACAATATAAACACAGCAGGACAGGGGCCCTCAATTACAATTACAAACACTGGTACAAAGGTGGCTTTATGCTGTGTTAGGTTGCATGCCAATTAGTAGAATTTGGCAGCTATAAAAGAGCTCTTGCAGCACTTTGATATGGAAGCTTTCAAATTAATATGTGGCAACTAACAAGAGCTCCAAAGAGGTCCACATCACCATGTGCTCAAACTGCAGGTGCATCACCAAAACAGATAAATTAATTAATCAATGGAAAATAATAATATAATAACAGTAATCACAACATTTTAAAAACAAGAGAAAGAAAATAAGCATATTTACAATAACTTTTTTTTTACCATGAAGGACTTGCAAATACTGGTAACTGGGATATAATTTATATTACAGATTTAGTTAATACCTTGTCTACTAGTATAATAGGCTGTATAATTCAAATATTCTCCTAAAGTATTCCAGTCCAGTTCGATCCAATCACAAAGGCATGTTTTATTTTTATTTGGCATATATCCCAAATAATTATGAAGGAAGAAGGTGGGGGTTAACAGTTCAAATGGGAACTGTAAAGTAGTCCCTAAGAAAGTGGAGTGACGCAGATTTACACATAGAGGAGTTTTGGATGAATTAGGGGCTTTTCAGAGGATGCATTCAGAGTGTGCGCACCTGCGTAAGACCAGCAGTGTCCGCAATCTGCAACCTTACAAGTGAGAAGCTGCTCCTTCGTCTGAAAAACGCCTGAGGGGAAGGATTTTTTTTTTAAACCGCCTAATTTTTAACAATGACGGAAATTTCTGTCAGATTACAAACTATGAGGAGCTTTTCCCTCGCTTTATCCTCTGAGCAGCTGTGACCACCGTGTCCAGACACCGACACGCACCATCATCTGACACATCTCTACTTGTTGTCATCCTGCGAGAAACATGCCATCCAAATTATTGGCTTATGTCTTACTCCTGTCTGTCCTTCATACATGGTAAGTGGCGTAGCTACTTTTCTTTCAAACAGCTCTAAAAAGCTGTGGGGGAAAATGTGTTGTGTTCAGGGACGTTGGATAAGATAAACTTATGCTCTCATAATGCGGAGATATTTGTCACTAATTTTCCTAAAGACAACTTTATGCTTAGCTCTAAGTTTATCTGAAGAACTCTCGATGACACTGAGATGATGTTTATATGCATGCAATCTGTAGAACACACTACATGGCATCGCCTTCTTTCATTTCACCTTTACAGCTCTCTAACAATCGAGTACGAGGACTACGAGGATGTCACTGTGAATCAAATGCTGGCTCCTAAATCACAGGAAACCGACGCCACGGAAATACTCAACAATTTACTGAAAGAATATGATAAGAAACTGCGACCAGACATCGGAGGTATTTGACACTTTTGTTTCAGCCACTGTCATGTTTTGGCAAAAGAGATTCTAAAAGATATTTTGCACCTAACTAGCTGCAGACTGTTAATCCGTGACATTCATAGATGTAAATCAGCTATTTAATTGGCACTGATAACTGCTGCCCGCATTGAGCACAACTAATCACACACACCTCGAAATGACCTGTGTATACCTGGAGATTCAGTTGGTATTATAATCTGATAAATGAGCAGTGCCTGTCAGTCTTAAGAGTCACTTGTAATTAAAGTACAACAAATATGTCATCATTAACTGGGCCTACACTTTATAAAAATGCCATATATACAATATGATTATGCAAAAATCATGCAATGTAATAATGCTTTAAGATGTCTTATAGCTGCATTCCTATGGCACATAAGCATGGTTATAATACTTTACATGGTCAGGCATTACAGCTGCGGTGAAGTGAGGTGATAAGGTAACATCTTTGTGCTTTTTGTAATGTGGTTGTGACATTGTCTGCTTAAAGTCAGAGTGCTTTTATATTTAAGACCTAACCCTTAGAAGCATATATGTCATTTGAACCAGTATCAGTAGTCAAAATCACTTTCAAAATCAGTAGTTTATGTTAATAATAAAGATGTGCCGTCCTCATAATTGTGCACAAAATAAATATTTGTATTGTATTTCCATACCAGAATAGCTTAGGATGTGTGGTAACACTTTTCAATAAGGGACACACAATTTTGAGTAATTACCAGGGAACATTGCTGAGTGGTAATGCTAATGACAAGTGATGTGTGGCCACAGTAAATGTAATCTATACCTGACTCAGATATACACCCATATAGGGTCATTTTTGACCCACTTATGGACAGTTGATGTAATGATACAAAAACCTCATTTAAGAGGTAAAAGAAAAACAAATTCAATAGGGGGATAGCAAAAACTAATTTTTTGAGGAATACGTGCAGTATGACATATCTAACATTTTTACATTTTTCAATCCTTGGTTGTTGGTTTCAAGCAAGAAGAAAATCCGCCAGTTTTTCAGCTGTTTGCTACTTGCTGACCTACAGCAACAAAGGTCAAGATGTTACTCATCAGCATATCCTCATGAATATAAATTGCATTTGGAGGTTGAAACTTTGAGTGCAGGAGAAAGACACGAGGAGTTCTATTATTCACAGACTCTTGTGCTTGTTGTATTTTCTCATGTCATATACAATGTGAGAGGATCTGAGAATATGTTGTTTGTTGGTCATGTAGAGCCGGCATTCACACTCACTTCCTTTAACCAGGCCCTGCCTCTCTTTCCTCTCGGAATGTCTTTGGTGTCAGGATAAAGACAGAGTATGACAGTCATACCCTGCCATACGGTTTATGAGTTATAATGGATGCATAACGAGATGGAGATGGACTTGTAGCTTTTTCTTTTGGTAAAAAAAACAAACAAACAAACAAAAAAAACTAGGTTATGGTATTTTCTAACCATCAAACTGATGAAGCACAAATTGGTTGCAGACCACAGTTACCATAGCTCAGAGTGGAGCTGGAGGTCAGGTTTTCATCCACCCGAGAAACTGAATTGTAACAGTACACATGGTCACTGTAAGAAGATGCCCAGCTGACACTTAGGATTTCAACAACCTGTTGTATTATAGATGCACTGCTTCAGACATGCTCAGCTTCAACTTGTGACCACAAATCTTCTTTGCAAATGCAGTTTGTCTATCTTTAGCACTTGTCATGATTTTCATCATGTCTTGATACATTTAGAAATTCTGCAGTGTCTATCACTGATGAAGTGGTAGACCAGCTGGCATCTGGCTAACTTCCTCTGTGAATTGTGTCATCAGTATTTGAAAACTCACCCCTTCATCTTAATATGACTGTTGCTTCTGTACTTGTTTTTGTTAAGAGGTTAGTATATGTAAGATGGACCATGTATAATGTGTAGTGATGAGCCTGCAGAGAATTATCACCCAGTTCTGCAGTTCCCCTCAGCTCTATGAACGTTTTTGTTATTCCAGCCCGCAACATTATTGTTTTGGTTCACTCTCACCCCTCTCATTAGCGTGGTTTCCAGACAACAGCAGGCAGTTGTTTTCAGCAAAACAGCTCTCTGATAAACTCACTGTACACTACCTGCTCAGCACCAACCCTGCAGACACAGTTAGTGACTAACTGGTGAACATAGTGGACCATTTAACAGCTAAAGAGGCAGATATTTTTGGTGGAGACCAAAAACAGAGATAAAAGGAGAGTGAATATTGGACTTACATTCGCCAGGTGGCTAGAAACATAACTCCAAATGAATGATAATGTTGCTCCGTGTCAGCTGGATGTATAAGCAGCTTGCTTACATATCGCCTTATCAATAACACAAAGTGTTAATGTGTCATTGTTGTGTTTGTCCCCAAGTGGCCTAGAAATCAGTCATTGCAGGTAACAAATAATATGTGATGTAAATACCTGTACATTGCAGGTTGCTGCAATGGCACAGTTATACCTGAAAAAAATAAAGTGGGTAACTCACACATATTTCACAGCATAATAGCACAGTCAGAACTGGCTTAAGCTGCTAGGGTAGCTCAGGGCACATGTGAGCTGTGGACACCCAAATGCCCCCCTTTTTTCCCACTTTCTGAACACCATCTGTTCAGGGAAGTTTGACTGAGATGAAGCCTCTCTTTTGCAGGAACACCCAGATCACATTCGCACAGTATACACACATTCACACCTGGATGCTGCCCAGTACAACCACAGTCTGATCTGCTGGCCACTGAGCAGCTTCACTGGAGCAGTTGGGGTTAAGGGCCTTGCTCAAGGGCACCTCAGTGGTGGTAATGAGGGAGGGGCAAGCGCTGTCAGATTTATCCTGCCAGTCTGGGGATTGAAGGGATGACCTCCCGGTCACAAGCTTGCTTCTCTAACCTTTAGGCCACCACTGCCCTTTTTTGCCTTTAAGGCGAATCAGCTAGAGAGAGCATGGCAGACTTCACAAGCCAGCTTCATTATCTTTTGCCTTGAACCCCAGAAAAAAAGCAGTACTCCAATGCTGGAATACTACCCTGTCAGGCTTTCCGTGTGTCAGTCAAGTAGTGATTTGAATAAACACAAATTTATTTAGAAATATGCACCTTGTGAGCATAATGGTGTTAAAGTTAGACTTTGACCTAGGGTCCCTTTAGAAGAAAGGCCCTCAAAATTGTACGGAGTACTAAATAGCTAGAGCCAGGAGGTGATTATCTTAGCTTAACATAAAGAGTCAGACTAGCTGTTTCCAGTTTTTATGCTAAGCTAAGCTAATCACCTGCTTGCTCCAGCTACATATCTAGCGTACAGACACAAGAGTGGTATCGATCTTCTCATCTAACTCTCGGCAAGAAAGCGAATAAGTGTATTTCCCATATCTGACTATTCCTTTAAGGCCATTATCATTTCAGTTTATATTGTGCTAGAGTGGTGCATATTACAGCACCAAGCAAATGTGCGATTTATAAAATAACCGCACAGGAAATGCCACACAGTGGACCTAGCGTTCTCTGTGTCCCTGAGGGTCTGGGGCCCAGGTCAGTAAAGTTTTTGGCCAGCAATTTGGCAAGCAGTATTGCCCCTGATTTATTGTTAACAAGTAAGGTAAGCTCTGTTATTTTGGCCTGACAGAGAGGCAACAGAAAAGAACAAATATTTCTGGTGCACAGGATGTCACTGAGGGGCAGATGTAGATGCCTTCACACACTGAGCGGTGGAAAAGACCTTTTGATGCTGTCCTGTGAGAGTTGATGGCTCTCTCTCACATCCTAAGTGCCATTTTCTCTGTGTCAGTTTCTTCATGTGTCACTTTGACTCCAATAAATAACCATAACCTCTCGCTTTCTTTTCGTATGGAACGCATCTGAGGTTTTTTGTACTTCCAATCACCCAGTGGACACTTTCAGGTGCTTTTATTTCAATGCTTTAACTCCTCTGTCTCCTTTAGCGCATGCAAACATAAGTCAGTGTAATCAATTAAAGATTTTCCAGCAACATCGTTTTGACATACAGACAATGTTCCACCCAAGCATTTATGTTGACAAATCAGTTGGTAGCCTCTTCACATGAAAAAAAGACTCAGAGAGGGAAACACAAAGGGGACTATGCACTATCCCTGCACACTGATGGTCTCCATGACCTAAAATAACAGATATCTTTTAGAGTCACAGAATGCTCAGCTGCACAATTACTTTTAAATAAACCATGTCATGCAAATTAGCTTCTTCATCTTCTCGACTGTATTCTTCATTACGTTGGCCATGTGTTTGCCATTGAGTGGGTGAATCTTTAAGTGACAGAGGACAAAAGTGAATACTAATACCGACCAAGCTGCCCTGCGGGAAGAGAATAATATATTACAGAGAATAAATTCTATGTAAGTTTTGCAAAGCTTTGTAGTGTCTAAAATGTAATCTTAATATTAACAGTATTGTCAACAGCAGTTGACAAAATAATCTCACCTCAAGGTTTATTTATCTGGTCCTTTCAATCATATCACCTGATCTTCATCAGCAGATGGAGTTTTCCCAGTTGTTGTGGAATTGTAGATGTTTTTTTCTGAGCACTTTAAACCTGCAATAATGTTTTTGGCCATTTGGGGGCAGTGGAAACAAGCTGACTTATATTAAGGTGGCTAACGTGTTAGCAAACAGTTGTTTATTTACACATCCAGCAGATAGAGAGCAGCATTAGCTTCGTGTGTCTGGCTACTCCGCTATGTTCACCAGCTAGTAGCTAACTGTGACTTTCGGCTGCAGGGACGTGGACAGACCTTTAGAGGGGCTGTTGATCTAACCTGAAAACCCTAAAAAAAACTGCACACTGTGTTTAAGTTAACACATTATTGCAGATATAGTTTAATGTAACTAGTTTAAGCAGCAATATGATTTTGCATTTTGATCTTAACACTGCCATCTATCCCTGATTGTAAAAGACGTGTACCTGTAGGTGATCACACCGTTTCAACATGGCACAATGGCAGCAGAAGCTATGTAAAGCATTCAAACTTTGAGGAAACATTTTTGAAACCAAAAAAGTGAAAACCACAATATTCAAACTTCAAACAGAAACTCTTTGGACTCAGATGATTATGAGTTGATATTGTGTACATCATGTAAAGTAACAATTTAAAAGTAGATTTTGCAAATTTGAGTCATTCCAAATTTCATGTACTTCACTGTATCATCCAAAACCAAGTTTTGATTGTACTCATATCTCCATGAAAGAATACCACAGAATTTCTGGATTTCCATAATAAACATTTCAGTCTATGAAATTTCCAGAGACAATAATATAAAGACAGTGCCAGGCAAAATGCTATTATTCTTTTCAGTCCAATTCCATTTTATTTCTATAGTGCTTTAACAAAGCGTTTGTCAGAAAGAAACTTTATAGACATTTATACAATTTAGAGAAAAATAACTTCTGTTGAAGTTTGGGGGTTATCAGAACGTTAGCCCCCATAATAATAAGGCTATTCATATGACCCGTGTATGACAAGTTATGAGGAGTTTTTGTGTGTGCTTTCCTACCATCTCCAAGCATTCCAGCCTGCATAACTGAGGAGTTATCTTGCATCTAGTCTGCTGCCTATATGTTAGCCAGCTAGCTTAGATAGCTAAGATTGGTTCATGTGATCACATAATATAAGGACACGTTGTGCATCGTTCGGAAGCATATGTGGAGATTTTTATTCATAAGGCATCCCATTGTTTATACCATTGGTTGCTACTCATTTCCACAACTTCAAAAGACTCACTGGAGCCCGCACACAACGGTAACAATACCAAGTTTTGATGCTACAGTGTCACATGACAGGGGGCATAGGGCCCCCCATCTCTGTGTCCAGCGGAGGCATGCTTATCAAAAAGTAATAAAAGTTTGGATGCTATGGCGATTTTATTTGGTCTAACTTTAGAGCGGTGCGGCTCAGCCGAAGAGGACAAACGGGCTGTTGCTTGTGCAACTTTTGCCTGGCCTTGTGCACGTCCTTGGTCGGCTGTTTCGAGCTGGGCAGGTAGTGAACAGTGGGTTTTTACAGCTTTTACACTGAAAACAGCTGTGGAAGAAGATGACGCTATGAGAAAACCAAAACACTTAGCTAACAGATGCTATAAAGCTGCGGCGAACTGCAGAGTCTGGTGATAATTATCTCTGGGTTCGTCACAACTGGCGACCCCTTTCACATACAAGCAGTCTCGTGATCCATTGTTAATATAAAAATATTGATTATTGATTAATAATTAACTTAAACTATTACTGTCAATATGACTTAAGTTTTCTAGACAGAAGAAACAGTGCATAACATTATGTATGCACAAAAGTATGGACATGCCAAGGAGTTGTCCAGTTATAACTTTATAATGAATCATTTTTAAATTTGAGCACACTGTATAAGCTGGAAAATATGAGTCATAGAAACTGCATACTATGTTTATAGTTGCACATGTAATGGAGGAGTAATAAAGTAATCCAGGAAACCAGTGAACATCATGAATTGAGAAGAAATGTCACATTTTATGGATGTTGTGCATGCAACACTGTTCAGCTGGTAACCACTGGATGTAGCAACTAAGTGTCTGAGTATTAAACACAGTGACCTTTTCACTAAGCTACTTTAGGGACTACCAGATCCTCTCTTTTTCTCTCAGTTTTTTTACCCTCACACACACACACACACACACACACTCAATCACACAGTAAATTATTATTCTATTGTGTATCACACATCTGTATTCCTCCTTGGTTGCCCAGCCAAAGCTGATTAAATTAACTTGTATGGATAATTTCAAAGAAGCAATGATAAATAGGATGTGGGCAATTAGCGTTTTTTTTCAATTCCCCTGACCGCAAACCACAGATAAGTAAATTATAAAGTCATTTGTTGTGATGCTGGCCCTTTGATGGCAGATGGTGCACGAAAGTCATTTGACCTTGTCCTCTTGAGCATTAATGAATGTGACTTTTTAAAGCTTGTAATGGCCCATGGTTAAACAAGGGGCATTTCCACCATGTGACTTGAATGTAAAGTGATACTTGTGCTGGTGATGTTGAGAGACAGTCCACACTGAACTGAACGTGTGAGCAGTGTCTCATGTCATGTCTGCCTGTAGTGGTATTTAATGGTTAATGTTTACAAGAGAGGAATATTTAAAAAAGTGACTTTCAGTTGGACTTCATTATTTTCACCTAGTGTCATATCTTAAAGCGAGACTATGTAACTTTTGAAAGAAGAAATAAATAACACTTGCTTCGTGTTAAAAATGAAGTTTAATTCGTTAGCAATAAAACACACTCTCACTCAATTCAGTACGCCCTGGTGTGACCAGCAGTTTATTGTAGCTAATGCTATCCAGTGTTAGCAAACTTTAGACAGATATTGCTGTGTAACTGACATTACTGAGTCAGTTCACTGACTTAATGAATCTTTTTTAATTATATATATATACTATTATGCTAGGTTTTAGCATATAGCATGATCCTGCAAATGTTATTTGTGGCCGCTGTTCAGCAAAAGTTAAATAGACTCACTTTAAACCTAATGTTAAAAATGCAAAATACCGAAAATGACAATGTCTTGTTTTGTAGAGGCATTTTTGATGAAGTATCAGGGTCACAGCTGACCTTTCTGTGACTGCTTCACAATAAAAGCTGCCCTGTGTTTCATCGTTTGAATGCTTTTAATGTAAACTAGCAGCATTTGGAAATGTTGGCATTAGGAGATTTAACAGTTAACAGCGGGGCTGATATCAGTGAGTTAAAATTACAAACAGTAACACTGGATTACATGCTGCAACGTTTCCTATAAATCTCTCGTACGTAGGTAGACAATTGAAATCCAGCATAGGAATGGCGGACTCCACCACTAACAATAAAAACTACCATAGAGAGGTAATTACAGAATGTAAATACATTGAATTAATACTGCTAAAAAATGCAGACCATAAATAGTATCAAAAATGGGGTTTGATTTCATGAAAATCTGAAAGATTAAAATTATAAACTGGAAAGTTATCTCAATGCAGCTCCAGTTCCAAGAGTACATGTGTAGCTCTCTGATGGACTTTGAGAAAATCCCCTTATAATTAACAGCTGTGTATTTTCTTTCTCCATTGTGCATAATGTCAAGACAAAAGCAGTTAAAAGCTGACACCATCTCAGTAGTATAATAGGCTTTCAAAGCAGCATGGCATAACAGAAGAACATCAACCACGAAAAAGGAAAATAAGAATGTGCCTGTTTCAAACTCTACCTTTCACACAGAAAAATGACTGAGGCTTTTGTGTAGACCATCACCTAGTAACTAAGTTGGTTACAAAAGATGCTGTCAGGATCTGTCAGACTCAGCTCAGTAGATGACAGTGATTGAGTGATGTGCCTTACACATTGTATGTTTAGTTCACAGTAATTAATAAGAGCTGCATGTTCCAATGTCGGGGGGAAAGCAGAAAACCTTCTGAGTTTTGTTCTAGAAATGTTGAAGCTCAGTCTGTCACAGTCAAATGAGTTGTGTGAAGATTGAGGAATAATTTTTAAATAATGCACAAGGTTGAAATTTACCAGTTACATTCCTGACCGCTGCACGCACCTCGCAAGATCTTGCAGAGCAAAAAAGTGGAATTCTATCAGTAATTTTAATGATTTGTAAGGAATAAATTCTATTTGAATCAGTTCTATTTGTGTGTCACAAATAGAACTGATTCACCAAAAGTTGACAAGCTATGTTTTGGAAAGACATCCCAAAATTATCTTAACTAATGAAGCCGCTTTGACGACCGTGGTCACAAGATGCCGCTGTACGACCTAGGCATATCAAATCAAGGCGCTTTATTGTCTCCTCATAGCGCATCACAGGATAACTCTAAACTCCCACAGTTAAAAACGATGTGAGTACGAAAAATTTCACCAGTGGGTTTAACGCAGGAAACGTTGCAGAAAGGCTGCAGTCTGTCAACACTGATAAACTTGGCTATTATCTCTGATTAACAGTAGTTTTCCAACATTTTTTTTCAAATTCCTTCAAATTTACCTTATTTACGTTTCAGTTTCAAAAATGCTTTACAAATTTTATCTTTGAATCTGTGTGCTCCCGCAGGGTAAGTGTACGCTGCAGATCAGACTACGCATGCGCAAAGTGGAGAAACAGTACAAAACAAAACAGAAAAACAATAAACAGATGATACAGAGAATCATAAGTCACAAACATTTTTAGTGTCCTCTGGAAACACTTCCATTGTTGTTTTGTGTTTGCAGCGCGTTTCTGTATTTGGTTGTGTTGTGTGTTTTTGCAGCGCGTTTTTGGATTTGCAGCTTGTTTTCTAAGTGCTGCTCATGTGTTGTCAAGTTAATGAAGATGTTTTCTTAATTTGCTTGTGTTTTGTCGGCCACCGTACATTAGTCCCGTGCCCATGTAAAAAGCTAACTCAAGTAATGAGAGTAATTCATGCTGTTAACAAAAACTCAATGTTGAAAGCACTCACGCTGCAGACCACAATTTTCTTCAAAATGCTCTAATATATCACTGTTACCTGTACCACTGCTAAGCTAACAGGATAATGGAGAGGCTGATGGCTTGTACTGAGTAAATTTTGATCATGATGGAGAAAAGCATTATAGATGTACTTAACTTACTGTTTCAGTATCGTCACTGCTAACACTGGATCAATTTTGTAGAAGAAGTAGTAAAAAATGCGTTTGTTACCAGTCAAATTGGCAGCCAAATAAATGAGCTAAAATTGACCTCACAATGTTTGATGGAGTTGTCTTGACCCGAGGAACTCAGAGAAATATTTGCTGATATGTTTCTATTAGTGATGTTTCTGAACAGGGCAAATACAAAACTCTGTTTAATAGGCTTCCACACACTTTCACTGTAGAAAAAGCAAGAAGCTTACAAAAACAATAGTGTACCAATGTTCCTTTGGTGCTTAGCCCCCTAAAAATGCATTATGCCCTCCCATGTTTGTGAAATGAATGGACAGGGTATCAAAGACTCAACAGGTCTCTTCTATTTGATGATGATATCTAGGGCATTATTTGTTAACATCATTCTGTAGTATGCTAATAATTGGATTTGGAGTTCACATTTCATAGACCAACCAAACTTGAACCACTCCACAGTGCCACTCAACAGGCTATTGCACCTGTTTTTTTGGAAAAAGAATGACAGACTTACTCCATTTATACTTGCAAGAAGATACGGAGGAAATGTGTTAAATACACTAAGATTTATATCTAGTTTTTTGTTGCAGCTGCTGTTATTTTCCCACACATTCATGTGCCCTCCTTAAACTAGCTTTGGTATCTAGCTACTTACTGGGTGACAGATGATTGGCTGTGGTACAGTTAGCCGGAGGGAGGTGATCTGTTCTGCTTTTTGAATATTTCAGAGCCCTTGGTATTTCTTTTAGTAATGAGCCTGGACAGTGAGAGGAGAAATTTAAGTCTTTATGCCATAAGTCATTATGCTGCAGCTCAGAGTACATAGACGCCAACCAAGAATAGGCTGCGACTTTCCCACATGTAGTTATGTCATCGGGAGTTCCTGCTAGCTTATGTGATTAATGAGTAGACAAAAATGTGCAGCAGTGGAGACCAGTTACTCCAGAGATTGGGACAGACAAGAAACACGTCCCACGTTTGAGAAAGTAGACAATGATATAACTCTACTTTGCTCTTAAAGGTTAGAGTATTCAAGGGAAATAAAGTAACATATAATATAATAGATACATTTTATTCTTACACGTTAGTACGGAAGACCATTTCTGCCAGGAAAAGAAAAGAAGCAGATGAAAAATTATGGTGTGCACGGTAAAAGTAAATATACTCACAGTAAGTCAAACTTTTGAGATGCTAAGTCAAACGTTTTACTTACTCAGTCAGAATTATGAGATAGTAAGTCAAAACTATGAGATAGGAAGCCATAATCTGTACTTACAAAGTCAGTTTATGAGATAATAAGCCAAACTTTTGAGTTATCATGTCAAAATGATCGGATAGTCAAAATTAAAAGTTAGTAAGTCACAATTTTGAGTTACTAAGTCATAATTACAAGACAGTAAGTCAAAATGATGAAATAAATAAAAAATTCTGACTTATCTTATAATTTTGACTTTGTAACTCATAATATTGACATAGTATGTCAGAGTTTTGACTAACAATGAGTATGTTTATATTTATCAAGTCTAATTTTTTATCTATTTTTTCCTTTTCCTGGCGGAATGGGCTTCCATACTTTGGGGCAGGTTTATCTATGTTAGTGAAGTCTTTTTTACGTGTCTTTTCATATTTAAAATTGTATTATTTTAAATGATTTAAAAATTATATATTGACTTTCAGTGCTATTGTATTATGATGATACAATCATATTTTGTTACCATTTTTTTCTGTTGTCCAAATAAATTAATCAGAACAAATTGTGATTAGAAACAAAAAAAGTTATTAAAGTTTTTGCTTCGTGTGTGAAGAATTTTCATAACAGTTCATTGCAGTGAACCTCAGTATGATTATTTTGTGATTTTGCAATTTTGCTATATCAGTTATATACTATATAAATTGCTCATATTTCTACTAAGTTGCCCAGCACTATTTTGAATTCAAAGAGGAGAGTTAATCCTCTTTATTCTGGCACTGACCAGCCATTGCTAATATGCAGTGTAGGCAACGCCTACTCCCTGCCCCGTACCTTTTTTGTAATTGGTGATGACGAATTATTGAGAATCAAAGATGGATTATCTTCCTGACTGAGGAGCCATTCAGTAGATGTGGTGGGAAGATCCAAACCCACTCATGGACACATGCAGGCCAACAGAGGTCAAAAGAATTGATCCGTTTGATGCTTCACATAAGTGGAAGTCTAATCAACTCATTAAATATTTCAGACCGTAAACAGGGAGAGATACCCTTGGTAAGGACAGACACAATGAATCTGCATCTGCAATGCTGATTTTTCATTTGGTAAACAGTTCACATAGACAAAGGTACGAAACGGTAAAGAGAAGTTGGAATTAATGTGACAAAGGTCTGATCAGAAATAAGAAATCAGAATCAGAATCAGAATGTCTGATTCTAGAATAGAGTGCAGAAAGTGTTCAACATTTGTAACTAGCGTGTTGTGGATTTTGAATCCTGTATGAATCTTCTATGTCTGTTTTTTCTTTTCTTCCTTTATTTCTTTTTTTGCTCAAACTCAGTTTCTTTGAATATGGAAGACAGGCCTGACAAGGACACTTCTAATTTTATATGAACATAAAAAGGCAAATATCTAGCCTTGGTCACATGTTCTTATTTTGCCATAAATATCACTATCAGTTTTTCAAATAGAGAGACAAGGCTGCAGTTTTTCCCCGCTCTTCACTAGCAGCTAATGTACATCCATTCATCAGACAGGGCCAGGCAGACCTGGACAGAGATTAGCTAATGTCTCCGTGGACCTGTTCATCATCCTCTGCCCACCCTAATGACAAATAAATCTCACAAGGGGTTGGCTTCCCTCTCCCCCTCACTGGATGTTTTTATACATGTCTCTAAGTACTCGTTCACCATTGTAGAGCAGATTATACCGTCCCATGAGAGAGTTCATTCTTTGTTATTCTCCTGTCTTCCTGTTGTTATTTAAAACTGCCCATCTTCAGACAATATACTTCTATTATATTGGTATCTGAGGGGACAGCATTCTGAACAGCACACAGTATATTTAATATACCATGTTTCACTGATGGCTTCACTGATAAATAACCCACACACAACTAATAATTCATTTCTAGTTCATGCTATCTAGTTTCCTAAAGTTAATGAGCTGTTCCCATTTACTGAATGAGCCTAACTGCTGCTAAGTGGCGCTGTTGGCAGGTGCAGAATTATAGCCTGCAACACAATTAGCACCGCATAATGAAGAAAGTAATGTAATGCACCTTCATTGCCAAAGGTGCAAATTTTCAAAGGGACATAATTAACAACTGAACCATCTATTGTTTTTAGTCTTTTACAACCCACGCCTTAGGGTCTATTTTTGCTGCAGCGCAAAGACTGACAAGCAGTGCTACAATATGGTACTTTCCTGACCGTGAGATCTGCTTTGTCTGTCCCCTTGGTATTTCATGGCAAGACTCAACAAAATGAGAGCGGTGGTGAGGTGTTGTTAGTTGGTGCTGAATACTGGCTCTTTGACATTGACAGTTGACCCTTTGCTAAGCCCCACCCCCTTACTTACTGTTATATCAAGCTTTCCATTGTAGCATGTCACACATACAGTTTACAATAATGACAATGGCAGATTCACCACTAAAATAATTTTTTAAACGATGGGTCCTTGATTTCACACAGAGGTAAACAAAAGCAGCTTCTCATCTAAATGGCGACAGTTAATCTTGTTGGCTGAAATAACTGAACTGTCACTACCGGTGTTGCTCTAGGGATGATAATGTCGGTCTGTCGGTCTATCACTTTGGTCCAGACTGAAATATCAACTATTAGAATGATTAACATTACCAAAAAATTATGAATTATAATAACTTTGGTGATCCTCTTACTCATCTAGCACCATCATCAGGCCAAAATTGTAATTTAATACTTTGGTTTATGACCAAATACCAGCAAAACTAATGACATTCTCATCAGCCTCAGACATAATTTGTGTTTAGTGCTAATTAGCAAATGTTAGCTTGCTAAGCTGTTAGCTTACTGTGCCTAAGTTTAGCCTCACTGATCTGCTAGCATGGCTGTGTTGTGATATGTCTAAGACGTGTATAATGCATAGTACATAGATGCGGAGTGATACGTAAATAACACGGGAGTCAATACGTGATGCCTGAACCACTGAGACACAAAAAGTAAACTCTAATTCTAATTCTACTCTACCCTGGTTGTCTGCATTGTCATCATTAATACTTCATGGTGGCAGCGGTAATGAAACGCCTATGAGAATGCCAAAATGCTGTGCACAATGAGAGATAAATAGGAGATACTCTGTGGATAACTTCTGTCACTGTTTGGAGGGAGTAGGTGTGAATTGTAGCAGTGCTAGCAGCAGCTAATTGTGTGCAGACCAAAAGAAAAGAAAAAGAAAGGGAGGACATAATGGCGTCACACTTACCAACAATGAATTAGTCCGACCCTGTTTTGAGTGAGGCTATTTCACTGTTCAAACAAAAAATGTCTCTTTACCTAGAAGATGAGGAAATACCAGATGCAGCCAAACAAGCAAGGATAATATGTCGTGGCATTGGAGATGAAGGACTAAAACGGCTGAATGCTAGAGGACTCAGTGAGGATGACAAGAAAATGCCCACTAATCAGTGGAATTTTTTTAAGGTTAGCTGAAGTTGAATGTGAACTTTAGAATCCATAGGCTCCACTTAATGCTATATAGATAGAAACCAGATCAGAGCATTGATGATTTTGTGACCAGAGCTAGGCACAAAAATGCCAGTTTACTGATGAAGAGCTTAATGAACGTCTGATCGAGCTTATAATTGCTAGCACACCCCGTGATGCCGTGAGGAATGATCTTTACAGCAAACCCAAAGGTTATTCTTTAGCTGATGTACTTGCAGAAGGACGAAAACATGAAGCCCTATCTGCAGGCAATGAACAGCTACATCAACTTGGTCTGTCACACACTGACAAAATCCATGTTCTGAATAGGGGGTGAACATGCCAGAACTGTGGTACAAATCATAAGCCACGTCAATGTCCTGCATATAACGATGAATGCTCTGCTTGTGGTATTAGAGGACACTGGGCAAGATGCTGCAAAAAGAACAAACGGAAGAGACAACAACACTTCAGCTGAAGCAGTAAGTCTCGACCACCACAAAACAAAATCACAGACACCAGACCTCCAAAAATAACAACAGGTGACGGAGTGAGTCCCACATTGACATTATAGACAGCAAAGAGGCTGATGAAGAATGCATATACCAAAAACAGTTGTATTCCATCACCATCAGTGAAAAGTGCATGCATTGCAATGACAGAAAACCACAAAGAGAGGAGGCATACACAACCTTGAAGGTGAGACCACCTGACCTACCAGACCCTAGGCATGCACTCCGTCTGAAAATTGATACAGAGGTGTCAGGAAATACGCTCCCACTACGTACAGACAAATGTATGGCAAGAAATCCTGTGCCCAGAAAAAAAAAATATCTGCATGAGATCCCTTGCCTTGGAACTATTAACATTCCATGCCAGTATAAAAAGTCCAAATGGGTCAATGCCAAGTTCTACGTTGCGGATGTACCAGGGCCAGCTGTAGTTGGACTACACACAAGTGAACTGCTGAACCTTGTAACTGTCAGTGTTGATACAGTAACCGAGAAAGGAAAAAGCACAGGCAAAAAAACAAATCCACCAAAAAGCATGGCAACCAGTGCAGATCTAGTGAACCCAGACCCAGGTACTGCTGGAAACACCTACCATTTGGTCTCTCAAGATCTCTTCCAGGCCAAGATAGACCAGATCCTCCACGGTCTCTGAGGCGTAGTCAGTCATATCCGATGATATAGCAGTCTATGGAGAAAATGCGGAAGAACACGACAGGAACCTGATAAACCTGATGGAACAAGCAGCTGAAGCAGGTATGGTGTTCAACAGAGACAAATGCACAAAACAGTGTAGCATCTCATTCTTCGGAACTCTGTACACAGACAACGGTATCAGACCAGACCCAGCCAAGTTCAGAGACATACAAAAAAATGCCAACTCCCCAAAACAAAGATGATCAGCATAGGTTCATGGGAATGTGGATCTATCTATCATCCTACATATGCAGAAAAAGCTCACACCTTGAGAAGGTTACTAAAGAATGAAGTGCCATGGATATGGGACACTGACCACCAAAAATGCTTTGCAGACTTGAAGTCAACAATCACTGAGGACGCCTGCTTAAAATACTGTGATCCAAACACACCCTTAACCCTTGAAGTAGATGCATCACAGAAAGGCCTAGGTATAGCCTTGGTGCAAAACAACAGACCCATTGCTTTTGGCTCAAACAAATCGAGATACAGCAACATAGAACGTGAAATGCTTGCCATTTTTTATGGGATGCAGCGATACCACACCTACCTGTACGGGAAGTCATTCCTTGTGATAACAGATCACAAACTGCTTGTCACCATATGTGCAAAACCACTACATGCTGCACTGCCATGACTCCAGCGCTGCTGCTTTGCTGAGCCACAACCTCAAGATGAAGCTCACAAGTCTCACAGTAACCCGGCCAAAACATCTACCACACCACCTTGTGAAACCAACATAGACTCAGAGGAACTTAAGAGTCCAAATCCAATACGCATAAGATCTGGAAGGACTATAACCAGACCAGCTCACTACAAGGACTATGTATAGAGTCAGAATAACATCCAGAACAGTAGTATAGCCTGCCCTGATGTGGACTCTTGTATTTTCTTTATTTTTCATGTATACGTTTCTAAATATGTTGGTTTCTTTAAAGAAAGAAAAAAAATCTGATGTTACTCCAAGAGACAATATTTACAAGACTTTTAGAACAGGTTTTGTTATGTTAAAGTCTGTGGGGCACTCCAGCTAAACAGGGGGGGGTGTTGTGATATGTCTAAGACGTGTAAAATGTGTAGTACGCAGCACAGAGTGATAGGTAAATAACACGGAAGTCAATATGTGATGCCTGTACCACTGAGACACAAAAAGTAAACATTCAGTTCTACTCTATCCTGGTTATCTGCATTGTCGTCAATGATACTTCAGGCTGTAGACGTTAGTTTGTTAAGACAAGAACCCTGTAAAAAGGGTCTTAAATATGCGCTTCATGGCCTCTTACATGATAACATGTGAAAAGACTGAGGCTAAAGCTACATGTCCAAGCCAAAAAGTCACCATCCTCACCAGTCAATGATCATGGAGATGACATGGAAAATAGGAGCAGCATTATTATTGTATTACAGGTTAGCTAGTTATAGTACAGTAAATGTTGGATGCTTACTTTACTATACAGCCACATGTACACCGCTTCAACATGTGGAGAATTCAAAAGCTTGACAGACCTTCCTAGTTACAGTATCTAAGCTATGATTGGACATGTCAACTGACATCAGGTCTCTTTTAAGCACAATGTTACTCGGTAAATAATGACAGCCACTAGGTGTAGAATTATTATGTGATTATAACTTTGTTAAAAATATAGTAGTCTTTCATTTTCAAATTCTACACATAGTGTCTCTCAGTGACACCAGCAGGAGGTACAAGCTAAATACCTGTGCCGTAACTACAGAATAATGCAGAATACTGTAAAGAAATGCTTTTTATATACATATCCTCTCCAATATAAACGGATCAAAAATACAACTTTAATGTGATTGTCACAAGAATACAACATTAACTATGCATAATGATTATTATTTGGATCAATGGTGTACAAACTTAAAATGTACAGCATTAAGCACAGAAACCATGACATGACCGTATTTCACATTTCACCCCGAAAAGCCTCTTCCCGAACATTTTCCTATTTTCCTACTTGGAGAAAGCCGGTCTAGAGTTTGCTCTCCGTTTGGTCATTTCGTCTTGTGCCATTGTGATTGGCACAGCCTTTAAAAATCTGTGAATCATCAAATGTATCTGAGAATATAATAAGAAATCACTCTGATTTATAGTCCACTTCACCTGACCCTTTAGCGCATAGCACACTGTGCCGATATGAATGAAAATAGGTGCTTTTGCATAGTCTGTAATTTATCATGAGTTACATGACCGCATCCTAAATTCAAATCTGGATATCCTGCTGATCTTTTCTCTGTAGATTTTATGTAGAGGTTGCGAATCCAGATGTTCCTGTTGGACATCTTTTTATAACTGTACTGCTGGACATGACGTCACACGGATGTCTAAATTAGTAATTTATCATTTTAAAGTGGGTACTAATCTAAAAAGAGACACAAGGTGAAGATCATAAAAAGATAATCAATTCAAATGTAATCTGTGCAGGAAGATGAAAAACGCTCTCAGTGTATTTCAATAACATCCTTGTGTGCCCATCGCCTACACGACCTCTTCATTCTTACTTTTCATTGTACTGTATGAACGTCAAGCTACTTCCTGCTGAACATAAATTACTAATGTAAATTAGCTGCATATGGAGACACTGTTTGGGAAAGAAGATCAGCATTGTGTTGAGGGCCAACCAGCAGGGGTGATTGTCTCCAATTCAATTCTTGTCTAAGAACTTGTCTAAACGTTCAGTAGTTTTTCAGTAGTCTAAACGTGCAACAATGTTTAAAAATCTTAAACATACAGGCTTAACATGTATGGATGCTGATTACCATTTACTTTGGTGTTTTATTCAACCTGTTATTAATGATGCATCATGTTTTAGATAGACTTCCATCCTGTCTGTCCTCAGAATGAGCAGCTGTCAGTACTTTCTCTGTGTAGATGTTTGTTTATATCTCCTTACCTCCACAAGTCGACAATGGGTTATTTGCTGCTCTGTGCGCACGAGAGGACACCGAGATTCTATTTCAACGAAATAAGAATACACTGGATTTACAGGCAAAAAGCCTCCAGACAGTGTAAAAACCAGTGTAAATTCTGACTAAATACACATGTGGATGTACAAATAACACGCAGCCTCACCCTCACTACTGGACGCTTTTCTATATAGCCTGTTTTTAGTTTGGTTTTGGACTATTTAACGTGGCTGCAGCCCCTACAGTACCATCCTTCCCGTGCTAGCCAAAACACATCCTGTTGCAGGAGCTGCCATTATTACCTGACAGCTTCCACACAATGAGCTGTTAACTCACTTGTAGGTGTGTGTTTGAAGTGTTTGCAGCCCTGTCCCATCTGGTGGTTGTATGGCATGAAACAGGTGCTGGTTATACCGTGATTTACAGAAATGTACAAATGAGAACAGTCATAATCATAAAAGGTTTTGAAATGATTTTGTCAAATATTACATTGAGATCTTTAAAGCTATTTTTCGTATTTTATTTATAGAGGTTTATACAGTGGATCTATGCCGTTTGCTCACCAGGTGTTGTGTGGTTATGATTATAGTGCTTTTGAAAAGCTGCCTCAGCAGGGACTCTCCAGAAGTGTTCTCTAGTGTGCCATCTGTTAGCATGTGAACCGAACGGAGACTGGCAGGTGGAAAAATTCTCGCTGTGGATTTAATTGGCCGAGACATGAAGACTCCAAAGACAGGTAATGTAAAATGATTGGGGAGCTCTTTGCTATGTAAATGTGAACGCTCATGGCAGCAGTATGTCACAGCTGTCACTTAGCTGGTTTCGAAGTTGAAGCTTCAAATGACACTTTTACGCAGAGCATCAAATCCTTGAGAGCAGCAAAGTTGGGGAAAGCCAGGGGTGTTCCACCACGAGTGAAGCTGACTGAACTGGGAGGAGGAGTTAGATTGTAGACAATAGTAAGGAAAAGGAATGTATTCTTACTATTTTGTTTGTTTGCACTGTGAGGACCGTGTTGGTATGTTGATGTGGTGCTGCAGGCTATGAAATCTGGTTGGAAGACCGTGGCAGACCTTTCTCCTCAGTCTACCAGGACCTTCCTGGTGGAGGAGATTGTTGACTAAGTGTAACACGTGTGTAATTATATATGACTGAGCCCCACTGACAGTTCACAGCAAAGGTGCATTAGAGGAGTACTCCACTGATTTAGCATTGCACTCCTACAACATGTGTCGGACTCAAGATGGACAGCTGAAAAAACCCTGCAACAGAACCAGAGATAACGTCTTTTTTATTCCATGCATTATTCTTCCTTGTCAAAATCTGGCACCTACATTACCCACAATGCAGCTGCCGACCGTTCAGTCGAAGATTCGGGTGTGTTTTGCTAGTAGCCTCGATCTGCTACAGAGGTCCTGTAAGCTCACTTCTTTCTAACTCCACACCGCCAGATTTTTTTTCATTTTCAAATTTAGTCTTCAGCCCCCACCGACTCTAACTCAAGTGACATCACTTGAGGCAATTTATCAGACATCGCGCAACTTTTTTCACATAGGTAATAGTACTGCCCAAGACCTGTAAACAGACTTTGTTGTGTAGAATCAGTGGAATTCCCCTTTTTAGCTGCACTAATTGATATTTTTATGTGTAATGTAAAAGGTGTCTCGCAATGATGATCCCACAGAGAATTATCACCAACTCTGCAGTTCTCCTCAGTTCCACAGAGTGTTTAGCATCTGTCAACTCATTGTTTTGGTTTTACAGGTCGCAACTTTACTTTTGGTTCACTCTATCGATCTCATCAACCCCGTTTCCAGCACTAGCAGGCAGATGTTTTCAGTTAAATACCTCTGTTAAACCCACTGTACACTACCTGGCTAGCGCCAAACGACAGACAGACAGACAAAGTTAACAACTAACGCTAGCTATTGAACATAGTGGAGCATTTTGCAGCTAAAGAGTTACAACTTCCCTCAGGAGTTGGTAGACAGAGCTAAAAGGAGAGTGATTATTGGACATTTGCCAGGTGGTCAGAAACATGACTCAAAATGAATGCTAATGTTGTTCTGTGTCTGCTGGATTTGTAAATAAGCATTAGTTTGCCAATCGAATTGTAAGGTTATAATATGTCAATGATGTGTGTCTGGCTTGTGCCACTGCCCCCAAGTGGCCATAAAATTAATGTAACTTTAACTAGAAGTTAATAGATTTTTACAGAAAATACTTAAATACATTTTCTTATTATAACAGTGTCTCAAAACATCACTCAAAACATCTTGTAAAAATATAAAATAAAAATATATTATACAAGTTTGATAAAGTCACTATGAATAAATTCAATACTGAGTGAAACATTTTGAGTTACCACAAGAATATTTTATTATAGTGATATAAGATGGTGTAGTCCCTCATTCGTCCAGGAGTGTTCCATCGTAGAAAAGGTTTGAGTCGTAGGATCTGGACACTGTTTTCAGAATCAAGACGCTTCGGCTCCCATCCGAAAGTCATTCTCAATTGTGACAATGGTCTTACGCTAACTTGGGATTGCAGAGCGCCGTGCATTTGCATCTAAAAGCTACAAACCACATATTTGAAGACAGTGAGGTGAAGATTCTAAGTAGAGAGAAGAGTTTGTTTGAAAGAGGAGTCAAAGAAGCCATTTTTGTGAAAAAAGAAAACCCCTCTTTAAACAGAAATGGTGGTCTGAGATTCAATTTGCCAACCGTTTACCACATTGTGTTAACACCATGGTCAAGCCAATCATATGCTAATCAGGTACTTAACAATGATGAGGGAGGTGCAGCCAGAAAACCACAGGCCTGATTACTGGACCATCATGGAAACAAAAGAAGGTCAGTTTCAGGTGAAACTAGGCAGGGTAAACAGCACTCAGGAAGACTCCTTCCCGAGGGCAGGGTTTAAGCAACACAGAGTAGCTTAAAATTCTGAGTTCTCAGACCATTTTCACAATTGAGAATGACTTCCGGATGGGAGCCGAAACGTCTTGATTCTGAAAACAGTGTCCAGATGACTACGACTGAAACCTTTTCTATGATGTTATTATAGTGATGTTAGAATTTTGAAAAAGGTCATATAAACTGATTAGAAATTTACCAGATTGAATTTGATTCAACTCACAACACAGGGCTCATTGTCCATTACATTCAGATACTTTCATCATTATTATTTACTTATTTATTCCTCCTAAGGTATATAAAATGATTACGTTAACATCAAGATGATGACAGACCCAAATTTTGTAGGATTATTGTCCAGGTAAATCCCATGTAAACTGAATGAAGACTAAATGATCTCAACAAGACTATGGTCAAATAACATTTATATCAAGCTGTGATTAAATCAGTAGTTTGTAAAATAAGGCAACCCACCACAGGTAATAATTTTTAGTCTGTTAGCTCCTCGCTAGCTGTACTGATTCGGCCACTGTGCGTCAAACTTGTGTTCCCTATCCTGCTGCTAATGAACAGCATTGTTTAATGTTTCAAACTGGAGGGATTGGCCCTTTTTGTGGAATTATCTTCTGCCTTCAGGTTAGGTAGAAAACATTGGAATTTGGGGTAGGACATAGACCACCACAACGCTTCATCTTAGTCCAATCAGGGATTGAAGCGCTGCTTGTTTATCAGTTAATTGCATTCATCTGGCATCCTAGGTGTAATTACGTTCATGATTAGTTGGCTGGAGTGAAAACCAGCAGGGATAAGTGGGATTGAGAACCAGTGGACTACCCTGCACTTCCTCTGATGTTCCCCTAATATTCTACATGGTGTTGTCAGCAATATCTAATACTATGTTGCGTTATGGTGCAGTCAGTGGCCTGTTGCTCAAATCATTTGTGAATAATGTGTGATCATTATTAACAACCACAGCTCCCTGAGGGCTGCTTCACAAGCAGCTATTCGCTCTTCAAAGGATTCAGAACAACAAAGTCTCATCGATCTTCACTTTGCCTCCCTTTGATTTACAAAAGAGGCAGGTATGGTGCCTATATGAAAGTCTTGATCAATAATTATTTTGTTGTTTTTTTCCACAGTTAAACCAACTGTTATAGATGTCGACATATTTGTGAACAGCATCGGTCCAGTGTCATCGATAAATATGGTAAGTCCATCCCTTTTATTATGTTCTTCCTATTTTCTTTACACTTCGTATACGCACAGCTCTGCATCTGTTCAAATGCAGGTCTTCATGGTGGCAAATATATTTTATATCTTTAGCTTTTAATTGTTCTTTTAAATCTGTTGAGGTTATCTTCCTTAAATCATGTGCAACAAAAACAAAACCAGGGTCAATAACTCACCACAACCATCTACTTACCGAATGCTCCACCTCACACAACCCCTTTGCGCAAAGTGCGCTGTGCGTATATATCAACAATAAAGATTATTTGTCCCCAAATAAGCCCTCAAAATGTCATCTACTCAAAACTGCAATAACTGATTATGTTGGCCATATTGACATATCATCACCTTTTAAGTTGATATGGTGAACTTGATAGCAAACTGTTACTTATTTACACATCTAGCAGTTATGGAGCAACATGATCATTCATTTGGAGTCGTGTTTGTGTCCACCTGATGAATGTGAGCTCAATATTCACTCCTTTTTAGCTCTGTTTTTGGTCTCTACCAACTCCTGAGCAAAATATCTGGCTTTTTAGCTGCTAAATGCTCCACTATATTCACCAGCTAGTCGCTAAATGTGTCTGTCTGCTGTTCGGTGTTGAGCAGGTTGTGTACAGTGGGTTTCTAGAGCTTTTTCGATGAAAACAGCAGCCTGCTGCGGCCGAATCGATGCTATGAGAACGGTGAGAGTGAACCAGAACAGTAAAGTTGAGGACAGCTAAACAACGAGCTGAAACTCAATATAAAGCTCCATCAAGCCGAGTGGAGCTGCAGATTCGGGTGATAATTCTCTGCAGATTCATCACTACAAGTGACCTATTTCACATTGTCACATTGATTTCACATTTGTCATTTGATACATTGTTATTGTAAAAAAAAAAAAAAGATTATAGCCGCTTCAAAGTCGCTATGTGTAGGATTTGAAAATTCGTTACATTGGCGCCATCAGGTGGTAGTATGTAGTTGTTATGTGGCAAACAGCAATGCATGCTGCAGATCTAACCCAGGGCCACGAGGCCCTATTTACATTTGTCATTTTAAGTGTCTGGTACCTGAATTAAATTCAGATGCAATTTAATACACTTTCATTTACTTTTAGCCACATATATGTGTCTCCGTTGGCCAGTTCACAAATCTGATTGCAAGCCATCTTGGTTTTATTGGGCTAATGGGATGCATTTACACCTTTTCATCATTCAGCTAGAACGTATTTCAAATCACCTCCTCAGGTGGTTTAACTAATTGGATTTCAATCCGTCTCAAATGCTTTCTTGGATGCATTGATAGCTTTTTTGATATCCAATATCTAGCTGATCTGCTCACAACACATGAGTGCTCTATTCACATAAAAATCTAAATAACATTTAGCATATTTGCATTCACATTCAAATGTTGAAAAGGGAGTAGTTCATAAAAGGTCTATTAGTTTTACAGAATTTTATGCTTGGCTCGTTCAGGAGCATAACAACGAAGGGAGGTCCACACAGTAACATTTTAAGTAAACAAATCATTTATTAAGCATAACTCAACATAAGCAAACTAGGAAGTCAGTAGTTAGTAGCGGAGGATGGGTGTTGGGTGCTATGAGACTGTAGGTGCAAACCTAAACTATTTGTAACATGAACCGAGGCTAAACTAAACACAATCAAAACCCAAACAAAACCAAAGTGGGTGTGTGAAAGGCACCAGCCTTCCAGGAGGGAGAGAGAGATTAGATTAGATTAGATTCATTGTCATTACACATGTACAAGTACAAAGCAACGAAATGCAGTTTAGGTCTAACCAGAAGTGCAATAAGCAAGTGCGGGATATAAAGTGTGTGCATAAATGCAGGATAGAGCAGTATAATGAAAATATTTTACAAGTGGTACTATGGACTTTATGGACTTTATATTACATGGCCATGATGGGATACGGTCTAGACCTGCTCTATAGGAAAAGTGCAATGAGATAACTTCTGTTATGAATTGCCGCTATATAAATAAAATTGAATTGAATTGAATTACTATAAACAGAAGTATACTGATGGATATGTACAATAATGAATTGGACTGGGCAGAACAGTAGTGCAATGAATATAAAGTAGTGCAATTTATGGAAATAGTTAACAGAAAGAAAGGTGGGAGCCATCTTGGAATCACCCAGCTTGTGACACCACTCTCTCAGTGAAATGGAAGGGGCCAGACAATCAGGGAGAATCTGGAAAGAGGGAAGCAGAAGCAGGCCAACACAAATACTGGCATAAGGCCTAGGGCCGTCACAAGAATGACAGAGGACAATTAACAACTTTAAAAAGCTGTTTGTTGCTGCAGAGGGAGCTGTGCAAAGTCTGATCAATTGACTCAAGTGATGTCACTCGTTACGTCACTTAAAAAGACGATATCTCTAGTTCTGCTGCATTGATTTTGATCCCTTTTTTTTTAAACTGTCCATCGTGAGTGTGACAATGTTATAGGAGTGCAATGCTAAATTGGTGAAGTACTCTTTTAACTGAGATGGCAGATTTTGTAGAACTCACCATGACCACCAATTTGAATGCACTCAAGATGTCCAATAGAGCGTCAAACTGCCTTGATGCTGTTAGATTTTAGGGTGTCTGGGTTTGCAGGGATAAAAGAAAAGGGTAAAGATTTTTTTTTAGCAATGGCAATTTATCAGCGTCTAATTTGTGATCATATACTAGTGTTTCTGTATTTTATTATTTAGCATCTGTTTACCGTTTATGAGACATTGCTGTTTCATAAAGGTGCTGGCAAAGTTGTGTCAAAGGTGTGACTTACTGGATGAGGGGAGGAAAGGAAGGGGAGAGGCAGATCAGAGAGGGATGAGGGAGTCTAGGATGGTTATATAAATGGAAGGAAAGCATGGAAATTCTTAAGAGATGGGTGAAAGGCAGGAGATTTTAGGATACTTAGAGTTGAGTGTGGGTGAAGAATGGTCAAGGGAGGGAGCGTTATGGGTTTTAGAAAAGGATACAGAGAGTATCGACAGTCAGATGGACAGGCGGAGGGAGGAGATCTTTAGTTGAGAGGGGAAACAGGTTGAAAGACAAACAGATAAGGCATTTTCTCGGGCAGCCTATCTGATCAGGATCACATCTGTTGATATTGTATTCTGTTATGAGGTCTGTGTTTTAGGGCAAATGGTCAGACTAATAATTTGGCTCATATCATTAGTATCTGTGCAGGTAGGGATGCACCAATCCAAATATGTCTTCTCCTATACTGATTCCAAACCCAAACTCAAACTCAGGGTATCAGCCGAGCACTGATCTGATACCAGTGCTCTCTTTTTCAAAAATGCAAAATTCAAAAACTCTTTATGTTGAACAGATTAATATATGATATGTGCAAGCTAAGATCTGTAACTACAGGTCACTTCTTAACTATAAGTGCATACGTTCAGACAGCAACATACTTTTTAGGCTTATGAAAATCGAGGGTTTCCGAAATTGCATCATTATAATGCATCAACCTCATAATGACAGACACATTATGTTTTGTAATATGTAACACACACAATTTAGTATCATTGGTGTTGCTCCAAAAACCAAAGCACTTTAGTGCCAAGACCTACACAACAAAGTAGCTCCTCCAGGAGTATTTTTAAACTCCATTTGCTAAAAGATTGTTGTTAAAACATAACACCAGTCCTTAATTCCTGAACCATTCTCCGATATGTAAAATGTCTAAATCTACTTTTAGAAAAACTATATGGAGTAAATCTTTGGTAACGTCAGCTAACCGTGTCATTGCCAACACTTCCGGTTTCACAGTTAAAGCCTACCACTGCCTTCACATTAAGATAAGATGCATTTATTGTGAACTACATGCGGTAAGTGGCAAAGTCTCAGCGGTACCTTTGCGCATGTTAACTAATCCCTGCAAATGTAGTTAGTGTATTAAATTAATTAGCGTATTTAAAGTGAATATGCAACGTTTGGCCGATACCTGATCCGCTTAATGAGGTCAGTATCTGAGCCGATTCCTATCAGTGAGTCCCTATGTACAAGTGTGGCTGGGAGGGTGGGTGAGGTTAGTTGAGATATACTTTGATGGCTCGTTGCACTGATCCAACTTTTGTTCTCCCAATATCGATTATGATACTGAAATTTGTACACCTCATTGCATGGAACTCTTTGGAATCCATTTGTATGTAAGGAAACACAAGGCAAAGGATTGCTGTGGCACTGAAAAGTGGGTCGGCACAGAGTGACAAGGCAAAGAGCAGCCAAAGAAATAAATCGGGTCATGGCTGATGCTTGATCCACTAAATAAAGTCACCCATCCAGAGTATAAGATCCCTTCATCGCTAGTAAATTGTAATGTTCACTTTCTGTTCATTATTTTACTATCAGACAGTGCAGCATGGTCAGTAGTAACCATTAGACCTTCACCTGTACTGCTGTATCATATTTTCCAATATTACCAGTGGCAACACTTCTGTGAATCCCACATTTGTATAGTGATGCATTATTTGTACCTACATCAAGCATTATAACATAAGTATACATATAAAGTATGTATGTAAGGTAATTTGTAAGTTTCTGTGTGCTATAATGCATTATGCTGTTTTACAACAGTCACAAGGCATTTTACAAGCTCATAACCACTTTATGCATTTTTTCATGAAAGCTTATGAAGTCTGTTCTGTTGTACGTCATAAAAAACACCTCATAGCACCTTCAAACAACTCATTGTCTGCTTCATGTACAGTAGGCATGTAATGATGTTGATCAGACATACTGTATTGTAGGACTCTGACAGAGGCAGGATATGACCACGTTCATTGATCATGACTGCAGAAAACACTGTCCAAACCTTGAGAGAGTGTGACATGCATTCAGAGTGGGAACAGAAGCAGAATGCTGGCTCAAGAGGACCAACAGACATCGTCTTACACATTAATGAATCAATTATGACATGAGAAAATGCAACAAACATGAGAGTCAGTGAATTAAAGACCCTCTGTGTTCTGTCTACCTGTCTAACCCTCTGCTCCACTTATACATCAAAGTTTCTTCAGCTAAATGGAATGTTTATTAAATAAGATACTGTATGTTTCTCAGTCATGGCCTTTTTAACTGCATAGTGCTCTGTAAATCTAGTTTTCTCTCTTTACCTAAACATACATTTAGAGCTGACACAAGCGATCAATGAATCAATTAGATGGTTAACACAAAAGTAATCTGCAAGTACAGTATATTGCTAATCGATCAATGTTTACGTCATTTTTCAAGGAAAACTGCCAAACATTCCACAATCTCAGTTGTGAGGGTTTCCTGCTTTTCTTATGTGACAGTAAACTGAATATCTTTGGGTGTTGGACAGTTGGTCATTCTCTGACATTGTATTGCCTAAATAATTAATTGATGATGATAATAATTGTTAGTTGCAGACTTAGGTAAATTAAATTTAATAGCACACTATTATTATGTTATACCTATAATGCCAGAGCTTTTCCTTGCCTCTTATGAAAAATATGAAGAATATTACTGTTATTCATACAAGAGAGGCTCAAAGAAATAGTTCAACATTTTGGGAAATACACTTATTTACTTTCACTGTGAGAGTCAGATGAGAAGATTGATACCACTCTTATGTATGCGCGTTTAAAAGAGATGGAGCCATGAGATGTTAGCTTAGCTTAGCATAAAGACTGGAAGCAGGGGGAAAAAGCTAGCCTGGCTCTGTCTAAAGTTGAAAAATACCTATAAACTAAACTGTTGTTACGAAATAGTTACATTATGTAACTTCCTCTTTTACATTTCTGTTTGTTTTAAAGAATTGACAAACGAGATGTTAATTAGTGAGCTTAGAGATGCTTCCAGTCTTTATGCTAAGCTAAGCTAGTTGCCTTCGTGCTACAGCTCCTTCAGTAACACACAGACATTATAGTTTCTCACCTAACTCTTGGAGAGAAAGCAAATAAGCGTATTTCCAAAAATGTTGAACTACTCCTTGAAGTGTGGACTCTGTTCATGAGATTGTCACATTTCATAAGGCTGGAATATTCCGGACATCTCACATTCAATTATAAAGCTTAGCTATAGCCTACATCAGGCTAATGTTAGCATGCTAACATTTACATGTTTGCATTAACTTAAAGGCCCTGCTAAACCACACAGGTGTTTTCAGTTATTCTGGGTGTCTCAGGTTTAAATTGGGTTTAACATAAAGGTGTAGGTTTTTCCACTCTAGCATTTGCGACATTACTGTTGTATCAAGCAGCCTGCACACACCCACACACAGTCTTGATGAGGTCTAATCAGCCAAATTACAGTAAGTGAAAACACCCGTGTGCCTGTACCATGGGTGTGTGGGGCTCTAACCTTGTCGTCACTGTTTACCACCTGAGTGACTTAGAGTCTACAGTTGGCAAACGTTCAGACCCTTTTGTGACTTTATTTCAAAAAAGAACTGAACTACTTTTTGAGCAGGCATCAGCTTTTTCCCCCGATCTTGATCCAATTCTGCTGGCAGAACACCTGCTGGTGGTGCAAGCTGAGAGCCACATTTGGTCAGAGTATCTGAAAAAGGAATAATCTGTGCCTGCACAGACCTATGTGAGCAACCAACAAACAACTAATAAGTGACCAATGTTTTGCTTTTGAATGTATTTTTTATTGTCACAGAAAGGTGACACTTTGAGCCAAATGTTCTGCCTCCAGTGAGAAGGATTTTTACATGCTTTCTTACTAGTGTTATAGATCAAACAGTGCAGTCCCTCTTGTTAATCCTGTCATATACTGCAGCTGTAAATGGCTCAGTATTGCTGCACCAGTATATGGGAAGTTGTATCCACATGACAAAGGCCTGTGCTTTATATCGCCATTTGTGGAATATTCAGTGTGTATACATGAGAGCCTGTCATTTGGTTTAATTTAAATAAGTACTACTGCATTTTTAGTGCATATTTGGTGCTACTACAGAAAGCACTCAAGCACCCCCTCTGTGTGACAAGCTAATTTTAAGCCCCATTGTCAAAGAAGAATTCATATACAGTATCAGTTGTCATACATCTATTGTTTCTAATTACAATGCAGTGTATAATTCAGGGTGTCATGACTTCTCCAGGAGACAGGCGTGATTAATTCCCTTCGCTATAGGCCATTTTCACATCAAAAGTACAATCAAAGAGAAAACTATTCTGCACACCTTCGGAGAAATTTCTATTTAAAATTCAAAAGAAATGGGCTTAATAATGTTCATAAGCCCACAAAATTATTGTACCAAGTATTTTGACATAAAGGTGGCCTACGTACAGTGTCGGAAAGGTGGGGAGTGGCTGCTGGAGTGTACTGCAGCAACTCAGCTTTTCATTCATAGTAAATCACTTCCATTTGTACTGTACTTTAACAAAAGGTGATCACTTGATGCTTGAGCTATCAACCTATTAATTTATCTTTTCATCTATCCATTCATCCATCCATTTTTCACCACTTACTGAGGCGTTCTCAGGACAGATGGGATGTGTAATCCATCTAGCCAGTGCTTAATTTGTAAATCAGGAGGTCCCAGAGCACAGAGAGGGTGCTGCTCCGGTGGGTCAGGGGGAGAGGAAAAGTCATGGAAGGCATCAAAAATCCACAGCGCCTGGAGCACAGTGGACAACGCCTAGGTGCTAGCTGTTAAACCTAAGCAAAACTGTCATCACAAACAAAGCATTATTTATTTACATTTATTAATCACAATAATCACTCAAAAGTAGAAACAGCTGTTTGGGGTTTGCAGCTCTCTCTCGTTGACTGTCCCTTCACTTCCCCGTCGTTTCCCTTCTGTCTGTGGATCGCTGCTACAATGGGGGAAATGGAATTAGGGCCGAAAGTTGTATTTGCAACCAGGAAAAACAAGAAACCGAACTAAGTGACGTGTTCTGCCTGCCTGTCTATCGATCTCCTCCGCTCCGCTTCAGTACTCTTGACAGTACCGCACCCCCTAATTTAGCCATACTCATTTCACCATTTCACAGCACAAGCGCCCCCCTGCTTAGCTGTGGGGCTTACAGTAATCATATGCCAAAATATTTAGACACCAAAAAGCATTAAACCATGCCAGCATACAGTGTATCTACCGGTATGCAGATTCTGAGAGTGACAAAGGAGGTGCCGGATCCAATCAAATAGGTGCCGGTCCCAAACTGAGAGGTTTGAATACCGCTCACCTCACCGTCCTGTTCCAAGCGTGTAGGAGAAACTATGGTGGCTGCGAGGGTCATGCACCCTTGACATTCTAGTACTTGCAAGTGTATTTGAAACTTGTATTCAACCAGTTGACCGATTCATTCTTGAAGTATCGTTCAGATGAAGTAGTAGTTAATAAGAAAATTTGAAGGCAATTTTGCTTGCTCTTTCTCATGGTCTGACAGTTAAATTAATAAACAAGCACTTCTGGCAGGTCAAATATCCTCAAGGAGATCAACAAAGAAAGTAATCTTAGAAAGTTACTGTACTCTTCGTTTTACAGTTACTAAGTTACTACTCACACCTACTGCTATTTCTAAATTCAGTTTGTTTGCTCACACTGACAATGCTAACATGCTGATGTTTGCAAATATAATGTTCACGATCTTAGTTTAGCGTGTTAGCATGCTAACATTTGCTACTTAGCACAAAGCAAAATATACAGCTGAGGCTGATGTCATTAGTGGCAGGAATTTAGTCATAGATCAAAGTATTGGATGATTGAAATTTTGACCAGATGATGACACTTGATGAAAAGTTAAGGGATCACCAAAGTGATTTTAATTCATCTTGAGGGTAACATAAATGTCTGCTCCAAATGTTATTACAATTCATCCAATAGTTACTGCGACATTTCACTCAAACCCTAACCTCATGGTGGCACTAGAGGAAAAGTCATTGGATCACCAAAGTTGGTAAGATCCATCCTCTGGGGACCATGAATGTCTGTAAAAAAAATTCATGCCAAGTGCTAGAATTGCATAACTTCCAAACAAAAAAAAATTCAACTATTGAGACACAGTGTAATGATAAATTATACTGATATACAGTAGCTGCATATTGAAATTACAGCAAGCATACCAGCCAGGAAGACCACATCCTGGAAGTTAACACAGCACAGGTCACAAATATCTGTGCCAAATTAAAATTTTGTCTGAAACAATAAAATATGAATCAATTACAATAACTTAAATGTAAAAGCATTACAATGAATGCAAAATTTGGAAACACTTATAAGTTGTAGTGTTTATTTAATTTTAAAGTAGCCCAAAAGAATTTCCAAAGCTGGGAAGTTCACTCTGAATCCCAAATCAATGGTTCAAATTGGCACTCTTCATCACCTTATTAAGTCACACATTTCCAAGTTTATTACCAGGAAGTTTCCCCTTAAATAGCCACAAAAGCATAAATACATGTAAATGTAAGTTTTGACATTTAACAAATACATGATGGACAACTGCCAAATAGTGTACCAGGTTAATATAGATAAATATATTCAGAAAACTATTACTTTTCTGCAACACCCTTTAATTAACAGCATATCCCTGCCAGAAGGTAAGGACCAATTTTGTGTCTTTTAAAAAAGACACAAAATGACAAAATTGTAGTTTTAAGACACCAGAGGGGAAAAAAGGGGAAAAGATTATGTATGCAGAGCCTCAATGACTCCACCACACCTGTGCACACATGAAGTAGCCTTTATCATTTGCATGGAATATCAATAACTGTAATGGCTGAGAAGACCTGAACGAAGAATTGAAAAGTGAACCAGTTAAACATGACCTGACCAAAAAATGCTGACGTTTTCCTCAAATAAAGCAAATCAGAGTTCAGCATGAATACGGCTAGTGTTACACCCATAGAGTGCAAGCTGACTCAAGGGGTGACATATTTTAAAAAGGGCGTATTCTGACACAATATTGTGAGTCGAACTTAGTTGGAACAATACATATCACAATGTAAAACAATAACAATATAATATCAATCACAGTATTATATCAAAATCTCAATATTTAAAAAATACAGTAATAAACCATACATTCACTAGATATATTCAATTTAAGCCGAAGTAGGCAATATTATTACATTATAATTTCATCTGATCATTTTTGACCATTGAATGTCACTAACAATAAAACAAATGAAGAAAATATAAACTACAAACAGTACACTACACAGAAAGCCTACATTACTGACAGCAAACTATATGAATGCTTATTTGATATTTACCCACCTGAAAGAATGAATGAAAAACAATATTGTGAGTCGGCTGGTCTTCAGTGGCTTTACTGATTCAGGCTTAACTGCCAACTGAAGAACGCAGTGCCAGCCCACAGCTGATATACCCGCTAGGTGATCTCGTGCCTTTTATACTCAGAATAGAATTGTTTAAAATTGAAGGGGGGGGGTGTCTGTAAACATGCAAGATAAAGTGCATATACGCATAAACTAACAGATTTAAGTGGGCAATACACTTAAATATCCTATGTGCCACATAAGCACAAACACTTTGTCATCACTAAAAAAGTAATACACTGCCTATAGATGGGTTTCCGAGCAACGCCATTAGTGAGATGCGCCCACACGAGGGGGGTAGAAAACAAACCAAAATGACTGAGAGTTTATGGATAGATCAACATGAAGACTTACGTTTGTGCCTTAAACTGCACCAATCACCAAAGTAATGGGTGGAAAAAGTTTATTATCCCAAGGAGTATACATCCAGGTAAGCTCAGAGTGCAGAATTAGCTATTAGCTTTATAGCGATTTGCTCAGAGCCCTGGATTATATATGGTGCAAAGGTGGTGGGAAGTTTTGCTGATGGTTTGGCACTCACAGTTCATTTCTCACTACCTGCACAGCTTTGTGTATAGTCTCGGTTAGCATTATCATTTCTATTAGCTGCTGTTTCTAACTGGAATTCCATGTGTCATGTTGTGCCAAGACAGGTGTGTGGTAAAGTTAAAAAAATACAAGGACAAGTACTACATACACATATGCCTTTTAACAGTTTTTTACCTGGTTTCCAGCTAGTTGCTTCATTTCTAAATTCTAAAAAACGTCCATAATTAAGCTATCATGGCATTGGGGCAATGTGTTTTCTACCCCCTGCTGCACACGCATCCTGCATTGTTTGTAAATGGCAAACCTGTTTATTCTTTCTTCATTTTCTCTTCATTAGGCACAGTGACGATGAAGCACACCACGAATGACCCATTCAGAATAAACAATAAACTGAGCGATGTTTTAATAGGCAATGAACAATATGTTAAATTGGAGAAGGCAGCGTCTTTGTAATTATAAAGAAGCTATTTTTATACTTCTGGGTCATGCAGTGTCCAAGGCAACCTGGTGTCATCCAGGAATTCCTGCCAAAACGAAAGTCGGTGCCAGTGGGGTCCCTGATGCTATTCTCACCCTGTGGAGAGAGCTGCCCACTCACAGGCCATCACACACTGGATACCCAGAGAAATACAATATTCATGCCAGTTCATTTCCCACTGCGTAAGCGAGCTGCTGGCAGGACTACTGCAACATCCTTGGTACTGTGGTTTTCTTTAGCTCCCAGCACAATATTAATTTGTAATGTTCCTGAAATTTGCAACCTACTGTAATTGTTTGGCTCATACCTGCTGTGATAGAAAATTGCCTTGAAAATGTTTTATTCAGTCCATAAAAATCTTTCTTCAATAGTTGGGTCAGCTAGTTCAACTTAGTTACAGGATGGCTCAGATACAAAAAGAAAAGTATGTTTTCACTTAATAAGCCTGAGTGATGCATTAGATTTTTTTCATTTTTCTGGCTGGAAGATTTGGGTAATGAAGTCATCAGCATGAGGATCATATAATGAGGCTCTTGGTAACGCCACAAACAGAACAGATCTCAGTGGAATATTAATATGCTGTTAGTGTGGTTCAATCAGCATGTAATGAACTAACAAAAATATCTTTCCTGTTTCACCAGTGTTCGTGACTTTCATGATACCTGTGTGTCCACAGTACTGAGCATCCTCTGTCTGTTTTACTGTGTTGCAGCCAGACAGTACCTGATCTGCAGAACCATGGCACTGCTTTGTATAGTGTTTTGATTCCTAACAAGACAAGAAAGATGAGCAGATGTACTGTACTACCACTGCTCGACCGTTTTAGAAGGAGTAATGTATGACTGAGTGAGGCGTGGTAGAAGATACTTTATGTAGCAACTGCAAAAAAGGAGGATTCAGGGTGTAATGTTAGGGGAGTTTGAGATTCAGTTTGATTTAGCAGTTATCAAACAATTGGATGTTGGGCCACAATACTGTATATCTTGATGTTCCTTTTAGCATAGTTTACATAGAATATTTCATGCAGGCATCTCAGAGTGCAGGCACTCAAAGGGACTATATATTCACTTTTTGTGTTACCTGCATCCTTGCTAAAGATATAGTGTATAAAGTATTGAGAACTGCTACTTTATTTGCACTGGTACATGATGAGAACTTACACTGATTGCTAAGCTCACAAGCAAATCAATCTTGCAATATCTCCCAAACATAACAGTCACATTGTCGTAGTGTCATATATACTAGAGCTAGACTGATATATTAGCAGATTTGAGCAGTTCTGCAGTTGCAGATATATCTGTATTGGTGTATACAGCAGATAATAAGTTACATATAATTGCAGTACAGAAATTCCAAATATATGCTTGAGGTAATTTAGTGTCTCATTACATAGTTTGTCCACCAGAGTTCACTGACAAGTTTATTTTATAACTGTAAAATATCCCGTTCAGTACATATCTTGGTCACAATTCCTATGAAAAATATTTCTGTTATGTGTGTAACTATACATATATACAGTATGTATATATATGTATGTATATATGTGTGTGTATCTATCTATCTATCTATCTATCTATCTATCTATCTATCTATCTATCTATCTATCTATCTATCTATCTATCTATCTATCTATCTATCTATCTATCTATCTATCTATCTATCTATCTATCTATCTATCTATCAGTTGCACTGTAGTTTATTACTTGCTATTCACATTGCACCCTACACATCCAAAAGTAATGTTAACATTCTTACCTGGAGAAGCTAGTGTGAACTTTCCTTGCCAGTTTCATGTGCAGTTTGATGTTATAAGGTGTATATAAAGACAAAAAGACTGCTGTCTCGTTCCCAATTCTTCTTTTATTTTACGTGGATAGTACAACATTTCGACCACAAATGGTCTTTCTCAGGTAGAAGGCCTTTTGAGGTCTTGTGATAGAAGGCCATTGGTTGAAAGATTGGGAACTAGATTGCAGTGTGAATTTTGTCATCTTTTTGTGCAGATTATTGTTACCCAGCACCTGCAAAGAATTTATGGATGTGCGTCTGCCTCCTGATGATTGCATAAATTGTACTTTAGAAATGTTTTGCTCTCAGTAATGATATACTTAGCAGACTGAAATTTGGAAGGGAAGAGGGAAGTTCCAGAAAAACTAAGAAAGAAAAAGGGTGCTTGTTTCACATGTTTCTCCTTTGCAGTCCTGACAGTTGCAGCACTGAAATCCAATTTTAATTTCTCCTTGATCGCATGAAATGTCAACAAATGTTTTTACGGGTAGAAATGTTACTTTAACCTTTAGACTATAGAAAAACAAGGACCCAGCATCTGTGACGTACCCATTTTTAAATTTGGATTTGTGTTTATCTCTCCCCGCCATGTTGGAAGTTGCTGGAGCTAGAAAAACTTTATTTGCACCAAAAAGACAGAACCTGGTTGGGTCTGAGGAGGGCCAAGCAATCCCTAACCATCATATTGTGTGTGTGATAGGCTGAAGAATTTGCAGAGTAGAAAAGAGTAACTACAAAGTTGAAGAGAGCAATGTTGAACAGTTATGTTGGAGGTTGATTAAATTAAGTGAACTGTGAAACATACTGTAAATAGACAACAAAACCAAGTGTTCCATGTGTAAAGCTACCTCGAGGGCAATGGAGCATGTTGTTAACAAACTCCAACCTCTATCCATCCATCCATTTATTCTCTATACCCTTTATTCTCTGCAGGTGGAAGGGGGACTGAAGCCCTTCCCAGCATGCACTGGGCGAGAGGTGGGGTACAGCCTTTGGGCAATTTCAAGTTTCCAGTTCACCTGACCTGCATGTTGTCAGACTATGGGAGGAAACTCACGAAAATATGGCTTGCTTACTCTCATTTAAAAGTGGCGGTTTGGACACATTTAGTAAACGTAGATGAAAATATCTGAACAGCTGTGCTCCTTGAAAACCTGGATTTTGTTGCATCGTCACACTCACAATCAAATAGAGTTATTTTCAGCCCTAACATGCTGTATCTGTGCACTTGACAAAAACTCAAAGCAGCAGGTCACACCAGGTGGATGATGAAAGTTTGTCTCCTCGTTCCAAGCAACCTTTATCTGCCTCTAATGAGGACACAAGGAGAGACTTCAAGCCAACAACATGAACATGACGAGATGTCTCAAAGCACAGGACAAATACAGTATGCGCTGTATGGCTTTTGCTGCATAGTCATAAAGTGCCACCTTCACACTGCAGAACCTGAGCCGTATGCTTTGTCCTAGTTTACAGTATCTGGTGCAGCGACCAGTACTGGACTTTTGGAAATTAACTATCTAACTTAAATATACCATAGAATTGTCAGGAACATGTTTATTTGACTAGGATGTTCTGACTTTTTTACATCTGAAAATGGATCAGTTCTACTTTGATCTGTGGGAGGAGAAGAAGACTGTTCAGTGTTTAAAAGAGATTAAGTACTCTGTTCGGTTAAAAAGGGCTGGAGAGCTGAAACATAGAGGTTTTATCCAAGTCCTTGAGTTCACAATAATGTCAGGTCTAAACGGTGCAACTACAAAATCTACTGAAAGAAACCTACATGAATACAAGAAAAGAAAGTTAAAAAGGTAGTTTTTGTATTGCATGTTTTCCCCAATATCTTGTTTATCAACCCAACAAAAAGCAGGAAAATGTAGTATTTGTGTGTTTCTTAGTTACAATACCAGTTTATACACACACAATTCCATACAGGGGTACAAGAAGGAACATTAGTAATGGGATGTTATTGTACTAGTATGCCTGCACTCTGCATATACAGAATGTGGTGATGATAAGGGGAATCCTACCCTGCTCAGACAACATAGTGTGTACCAAGGTTCAAAATTCTCAAAAAATCATTACTAAAAAAAATCATTACTAATGCCTTATTTGCATAAGTGGACAGGAAGGTCAGTGGCATATGCTTCCGCTCTCTTTTCACAGAAATGAAAAGCTGCACCACTGCAGAGCAATGGTGTCATCATGGTAGGTGGCTTCAACCAGGCTGCTTCACATTCCAGCTGTTTATTCCATCCTGAGCCATTAGTCAGCCCAGTCGCTGTCTGATTTGTATTCTGGTCATTTTTAACACCGGATAAACTGTGGCAGAATAATTCCACACATACCACAGTCGACATTAAGCCATGTGCAGATTTTCAATAATGAGTAATATTCTCATTTGTCCACATGATTTCAAAATTAATGGGGAAATATTCCATTATAAGAGTAAATCTGTTCAGCGTGACCCAACTTAACATCTTTTAGACAGGAGTGAATGATGGATGATGGAATTAAATATTTCACTTTCCACACGGTATCTTTTAAAACTAAATCCACACTGAATCACAGAAGGCAGAGAAGAGAGTTTTACGTTGACAGTGCAGCAGCTTTCTGAAGCCCTGGGGCACGTATAGTCTGAAAACGGGTTGAACAACATGTTTCCTCAAAACGGTGTGCAAAGGTGTGTAACGGGCTTTGAGGTATGTTTTCTCTCGTTTGGTGGGTGTGTCGGAGGTGTTACCCAATCAGCAGCGACATATATATAAACACTGCCATATTAGAAAGGCAGTGCAGTGCTCTTGCATACAAAACAGGGTGTTCAATTCTAGGTGGTATTTGCATTGCGCCCCCCCCCTTCCCAAAACCTCTCTCTCTCTCTCTCTCTCTCTCTCTCTCTCTCTCTCGAAAACCTAACACGGCAGCGGCGGATGGCCACATACCAAAAGTATGTGGACACCTGAACATTACGCTATTTAGCATTTCATTCCAAAACCTGTAATATGCAGCCTCCACTCTTCTCGTTTCAGGCTTTAAGATTTTAAACCTGGCTGCAAGGATTTCTCCCATTCAGCCACAAGAGCATTAGTGAGGTCGGAAACTGATGGCTGGCAGTTGACATTGCAATTCAGCCTGAAGATGCTGGATGGGGTGGAGGACAGGGCTGTGCGCAGGCCATTCAAGTTCATCCAACCCAAACTCAAAACCATTTCTTTATGGACCTGGCTTTGCGCATGGAGGAGTTGTCACACTGAAACAGGAAAGGGCTTCCCAAAATTGTTGCCACAAAGTTGGAAGTGCTATTGTCTAACATGCTATTTAATGCTGTAGCATTAAAGTTTTCCTTAATTGGAACTAAGGGGACTGGTCCAAACCATGAAAAATAGCCACAGACAAAACAATACACAACAATATGTGAACAGACACACCTCTCGTCTCCTGACACTTCCAGGTGGTATTTCCATGCAGTATTAAGCATCTATCAGGGCTGCATGTCTCAGGGGATAAATTGTTCTGTACTTCAGTTTGAATTAATTTATCATGTGGGGTCTATGTCAACTGTACAGGAATATCTTTGATTTTACTGTGCGTATATACAGTACCTCCAGATCAGCAACCTCAATATAGCAGCTCCTCTGAGGCAGTTGAGGTGAAAGACCCATTTTCTTCATAGCAGTGCCTGCTGTAGGGGCTGAAAAGCAGCTGCAAGCAGCGGGGAGGGGAAATGAGATCGATACTCTTTCAGCATAGTTATAATTTCCTTCTAGTGTGAAATTATTTAAGAGATTACAAAGCTTGATATTTTGGTGTGTTATTAGAGATTTACCTTTCACCCTCCATCTGCAACTGACTATTTCTAATTCCAGATGGGATTGCTTCAGCTCCTATTAGTTCTGTTTATTTAATTTGTAGCACTTTTCCTCCACTGGTCATTAAATCCTGGATAATGTTCAGTTTTTTCAAATCCCCTGAGCTCCATACAATTAAAGGTCATGAGCGTCCAGTGGTTCTCTTGATTATAGACTTCATTCTAATTGGTGAGCTATTCAAACTGGTGCAGAGACGGGTAAAAGGTCAAATGCATTTCAGGCGGTGGCAGCAACATGAAAAGGTGTAGATTCCTGGAGGTGGGCAGACTATAATTAATTTCATTACACTGTACATCTTTATCTGTATTGTTGCTAAAGAGGACCCTTAGAACTGTTGCTGAAGAGATTTGTGGCTTTGTCTGAGCTTGCACAGCGGCATCGCTGTCAAGCCAGTTAGAAAGTAGGGACTAGTCATGTTTATTTGCATAATTTTTAACTTTTGTTGTTGCGGCATAAACATTGTTTGCATCGTCACCTATGTACAGTAAGTAGCTATAAGTAGCCACATATCATCTTATACACAATTAATGGAGCATTTGTTTGCCTCATTGCCACTAGTTTCCGATTAATGTAAGGCTATACAACTATACCTGGATGTATGTTGAGAATGTACATTTACTCCTTGGAAATGTGTTACCAGCATGAATTGGCTTTTCACTGTCAATACTTTACACCTCTAGGTGCTAAAATCACCAGGAACTGACACATCTGAGGGTATTATCACCTATAAACGGGCCCCCCTCTTTTCATTTAAACAATACAACATAATAAAAAATGTGAAAAATATATTTTTTTTGTATTTGGTTGGACACTTATAGTAAATACCCAACGTCATTGATAGGGTTCATCAGTTGAAACCAAAGCATGTTCATCTCTGCAACAGCAACCTAGTGGATGGTTTCATTTTGACTTGACGTTTTGCTACCTGAATGAATGAGATAATGTAAGGTTACTTGATATAGACATCATGCATTTCTAACAACAGGCTAAATGGGATCAGGAAACCATTACCTGGTATCTTGGCATAGTTAGTAGTCTTACAAGGCAATGATTTATGGGCAGGCTATTCAGCATGTATTCATCAATGTTGTTCTCTTGATACAGTGGTCCAGTCATGCCCATGTACCTGTAAACCTGCCTGTTATCTGCAGCCTGTGTATAAGTCCTGCTTTTACCCATTTGGATTTGTTATCCTGGTCTCCAAGTTATTGACTGTAAGCCTGTTTATTGACCACAGTTTCTAGAGAAATGCCTTTAGTTCAGCCTGCTCTGCCAGAGTGTCTGCATCTGGGTCCTTTTCCTTGTACAGAGAAACTACAAAGCATCAGTAGGCTTAAAACCCTTAAGGTTTCCAAACACACATGTATCTGCTGTGTTTACTTTTGTGTTCCCTAATTCCACTGTGCTGAGAACTCAACCACATAACCCCTGTTAGTAAGAATAAGAAAAAGCAAGTCAGCGAGTTGGACGGATTTCTAAGTGACAGCAGCCTGGATAAAGGAGCCAAAGGTTTCTGCAAAGCAACAGGACGTTTTAGCGAGCAACGTGTATGCTGTTAACCTCTGCAGAGGGTCTCTGAGTCATAGACTATACGAAAACAGTGCTGCTTTATTTCCATATTTTTATGTTTTGTTTTGTTTTTTTGCCATGTTTGGGTCATGTGATCAGTCCACCACTTGGTCCAGACTGAAATATCTCAACGACTATTTGATGGTTTGACATTACATTTTGTACAGACATTCATGGTCCCCAGAGGATGAAACCTACAGATCCCCTGACTTTTCCTCTAGCGCTACCAATAGGTCAAAAGCTTTCACTTATCCAGTGAAATATCTAATATCTACTTGATGGATTGGTACCAAATTTTGTGGAGAGATTCATGGTTCCCCGACGATCATAACAGAAAAGGAGTGGATGAATGTATAACTGATTAGATAAATTTACTGTCAAATATGGTCACTGGTCAAACATATCTGTTATAGGCCAGTCCATCAGCAATCTGATTGACTGCATACTCTCCAGGGGTGTGATTCAACTTGGCAAGTGCATTAACTTTACATTAACTGGGACATATTTTTTTCCATACATTACTAAAAAATTTAATAAATTATGCTTTTTGATTATTTATCAAACAATTATCAACAAACACTGAGTTGCTGTGGAGGCCCTGACAGGAGTTTAAAACCACAGGCTCACTCCCAGATGCACTGCAGCCATGAAGAGTTTGCAAATCACTGAGAGGTGCCAGGTAAAGTCTGTGCTTGACATATGGGTCATTGAACAAGTAAAATCATAAATGCTCCCACTGGTGAAAGTGATGAATGATACATGGCATCCAGAGATGTGTTGCTGAAACCTATAATCCAGCAATTTAAAAAGACAATCAATACTTTTGAGTAGCAGGTGAAATCGCTCCTTTTTCTCTCTTTCGCGAAGGACACAGAACAGCATTAGTGATGTTTTTATGTTTTTGAAATGAAATAGCATCAAAGATACAGCACTGCATATCCACTTACATGTCTTTGTTTTTCTCTTTTTAGGAATACCAAATCGACATCATCTTTGCCCAGACGTGGACAGACAGCCGTCTCAGTTACAACAGCACAATGAAAAAATTGACTTTGAACAGCAATATGGTTGGACTTATTTGGCTACCAGATACCATCTTCAGAAACTCCAAGAATGCAGATTCCCACTGGATTACAATGCCTAACCAGCTGCTCAGAATATGGAACGATGGGAAGATACTTTACACCTTAAGGTAAACACAGAAAAGTAGATTTTTTGGCCACTTTATCCCTGGTGAAGTAAAACCAAAGCTACTCTTTTAGAGTGGAGGACTTCAGTGCTTCAGTGAAGAAATGCAAAAGCTTATGCAGAATTTATGTTCTGCATACCCAAGCAAATTTTAAGGGGAAATATTTTAATCATGTTAATCATTACTGAATAGCACTACAGCTATAACTATATTATCATACATAACTCATAACAGTGAGTTAGACTATGCTGTTACCTGACAACTTGTGTCAGCATGTCTAAGATCAAATTGCATGTGTTGGAATGCACAGAAAAATCGAGTGTTACTGTAGGACACCAGGTTTGCTGTCTTTTGTAGTTTATTTTATGACTGGACACAGGACGACCCCATTATTTGGGGAAAATAGACTGGGTAAGTTATTGAATATTCCGAATTAGGAGCTGGACAAACTGTAGGAGGTTAGTAAGGCATGAATATACCTCATACTGTTTTGGTTTCATACATGCACCTCATTGTATTTAGTGCAGGAGTTCTGATGCTGACATTTTTAGCCATGCGAGTGGCATGGCTCTGTGGATGGCAATGTTGCTCGGTTAGTCGGTCCATCACTTTGGTCCACACTGAAATATCTCAGCAACTATTGGATGGCTTGCCATTAAATTATAATGCAGACATTCATGGTCCCCAGAGGATGAGTCCTACTGACTTTAGTTATCTTCTAGCGTCACCACAAGGTTTATATTTGTGGTTTTGAGTAAAATATCTCAAACTCAACTATTGAATGGATTGCCATTTAATTTGTTACAGAAATGTATGTTCCCCTCAGGATCAAATGTAATAACTTTGTGAATCCTTAACTTTTCATGTAGTGCCATCATCAGGTCAAAATTAGGTTTATGACTAAATATGACTTTATGCCTCTGCTGTACTTTGTATTTTGTGCTAATTAGCTAATGTTAGCATGCTAGCACACTAAAATGAGATAAACATTATATTTGCTAAATATCCGCCTGTTAGCATTGTCATTGTGAGCATGTTAGAATGCTTAGCATTTAGCACAAAACACCATTGTTACTAAGTACAGCCTCACAGAGCTGTTAGCACGGCTGTAAACTCTTGTCTTGTTTCACTCTATTTGTGTACTGTGTGATGTTTCAGCAATATCTTAGCTAGTTTGCAGGATGGGATGTTAGTGTGAAAACATACCAGCTCTGCTTTTTGTGATTGTGATGTTCTAACTTGTTGAGAAATTACATTAGCTGTGTCCCAATTCCATTGTACTTATTTATTCTTACTGGGTTTTTAGTATGATGTGTGTTAATACTGGAAAAGTATAATTAAGTATACTAAAAGATGTCATTGAGCATGCTAAATTGGCTTAAGTTTTGTGTGAGATGTTGATGGACACTATTGTCTCACAAAGCAGTGCACAACAGAAATGAAAAGCTGCTCACAGCTCTAAAACTATGCACAGCGATGCGACAACTCCTGGGACATCTTCGATAACAAAAAAGTATAAAGCTTTCTGTTTATTAAAAGGGCTGCAACTAACAGTTATTTTCATTATCAATTAATCTGCCATTTATTTTCTCAATAAATCGTTTAGTCTATGAAATGTCAAAAAATTGTGAAAAAATGCTCATCACAGTTTTCCAAAGCTTAAGTTGATGTTTGCTTGTTTTGTCCAAACCCAAAGATTTCCAAAATTTTCAGTTTACAATGATATAAATCACAGAAAAGCAGCAAATCTTCACATTTCAGAAGCTGGAGCCAGAAAATGTTGGGTGTTTTTTCTTGAACAATCACTGAAATTAATCAACAGTTGCTGATTAATTTTCTGTCAGTCGATTTATTGATTAATGGATTAATTGTTTCTGGTCTATTAGTTTCCCAAAATCCCAGTTTGCACAAAACTTGTGTTATTTTTAGTTTTTGTACAAAATGCTAAAATACCTCAACTTCTTGTATACTAACTGTAAAAACTATGCTATAAAGATTATGTAGTACATAGTTTTAGTGTACAGTATGAAATTGGGACACCGCAACAGGCTAATATGGTTTGGAGAATTTTGGGGCTTCTTGGTTCCTTCTAAGTTTTTAGAACTTTACTTACAGTTAATATACAGTCTTGTTTATGGGATATTATGTAGCCTGTTTTCTGAAAGCTGTATCAACATTTCTCAACATGGTTCCTATAGTTAGTTCCCTGAATCTCCATGTTCTCTGTGCAGTGTGACCATTTAAACTTCCCCTTGGGAATAAATGATGTTTATCAATCATTTGATATTGTAGCAGTCTTATTCACTCAGAAATGTGTGCAAAACATTCCCCCCAAAAAGCAGCGCAAAAGCAATTAACCTCTGTCATTACCAATTGTAAGTGCAAATTGCCTGCTTGAGCTTTAGCTTTACTAAATCAACCACCAACTCTTTGTACTACTACTACTTACTCTTTGTAATTGGAGCACTCGACATTAATATAAACTGCTCCTTCAGTAATAAGCATCTCTAGACTGTCCTCAATCTTTTTGGAACTGTCCTTATGTTTTGAGATATCTCTAGATTTTTAATTGATAATATTTTACTTTACTTTACTTGACTTTTCGCTGTTTTAGTAGAATGTATTGTACATGTGGAAGATACAATTAGTCGAGCATTCTAAAACTTTTTTTGCAGTGACTTTTTCAATTAATGTCAGTCTGTAAAACATTGTGTTGGACCTGGGGAAGCGTAACAATTCACACAAAGCTAGCACACTTCCGCCAGAACAAAAAATGTAACACCATTTCTATGAGCAAGTCAAGTCACAAACAAAGCCCGGCTAGATCCTCCCTCATGCAGTTCCATTGATATTGAGTATTCAGGAGCGTGCAAACTTGAGGAGTAATATCCGTTGATGGCATGAGAGAAAGACAATGAAATGTCATTGGGTATTAATTGTGCATTGGCTTGGCTGCAGTAAACAGAGATGACATTTTGTGATATCCATGCCTCTCCCACATGCATGGTATTGTCCCAATTCCATGCTTTAATGAGGTTTAAAGATCATACCAGAATTACATTACAAAGACTTTTTTCTCTACTTTCTTCTTCTTTTTCCTGCCCTATGTGTCCACTCTTTAACATTACATATATAATTCACAAATATTCTTGTCCTTTTTCTCTTTTTTGGTCTTTAGCTTGCACTCTCTGTATCTGATTGACAAAACCATTTTGGAAAAATGCAACACATCCTTTAACCACCAATACCCTGCTTTCAACATACTTTCTTTCATATTGCCTTCGTTGTTTTCTCAGTCAGGTGGTTTGTACTGTAGTTTCATACAAAGCATCCATGATGTGTGAAACCAGCCATTCTATTTCATCATGTTTAAAGAGGTCAGGGCACTCTTAATGCTTCCTGTAGCCTCTTTTTCCATTGAGATAATAAATGTTACTTGCTTTCTTTAACTGATTTATAATTGAGGGTCAACAACACATTGGCTGCATAATTACATGGGTGTGTCTAGTCTGAAGGGACTGCTGGCCTTTAGCTACATGACAGACAGACTTCCAAAGAATCTACACATGGTAATTGCAGTGGGCTGTTTTCTAAGACAAGTGTGTTGGTTTGTTGGTACATCATCATCATCATCATTGCGGAAGTACACATGATAGCAGAGCAGTGGGGAAAATCAAGATACAATGTCACATTGTCTCCCCACACCAATTTTTCCCAATCCTAGTCCACAGAGTGACTACAGCTGGTCCCATCACTGTGTCTGTTATGAGTTTTGTGAACTACAGGCCACTGAAGGCTGATAAAAGTCATAGAAGTCCACCTTAAATTTTTCAATTAAGATTATTGCGCCCATAGATACTTGTATGTCATTTAATGCAAGGTAACAGTGAGAACATGTTAACAAATTACACTGATATATACTAGGAAAATATAAATTATTTTCAACTACTTACAGTATATGAAATTTATAGTTCCTGATACTTGAACTACAGACCAAATGCAGTCATTTTAGGATAGTAATATACACTAAATTGGGGCTTCAACTAACAATTATTTTCATGATTGATTGATTGATTGACTGATTAATCAGCAACAGTCCAAAACCCAGAGATATTCAGTTTACAATGATACAAAACAGAGAAAAGCGGCAAAGCTTCATATTGAAGAAGCAAGAGCACTCCCCAGTAGCTCACCTGGTAGATTGCATACCATTAAGGCTGGGTCCTTACTGCAATGGCCTGGGTTCAATCCCAGTCTGGGACCCTTTGCTGCATGTCATCCCCTCTCTCTCTGTCCAATAAAGGCAAAATGCCCAAAAGAAAATTTTGGAGAAGCTGGAATTTGTTTCAGCGCACACACTGAACAGACAGCCATGAGGAGATATTCATTGAATTTGACAAAAAGACGTGTATTGGGTTAGAATTGCATACCCGACCTTTAAAGAACAGTCATTTTTCAAAATAGTTTCAGATTAAAGGTCCCCAATGGACTTTTTTCAAAACAAGCAAAGTTGTGTTTATATTCATTGTTTCTGACCAAAACGCATTGTGTGAGTCCTTGAGGCCTGACAAACGTATTGAATGCATTTATATCTTTAATAAAACATTTGCAAAGTGATCTTTTGGGGGGAGGGGTTAAGCCTGCCTTGTTTACAACCGTGTTTACAAGCTTGCAGTCATCTTCTCTGGATTTTTCTGGTGCATTGCTACTTTTTTTAGAGCATTACTGCCACTTGTCGATCAGTAGAATAGTGAAAACAATTGGCAGGAATGTGTGTTAGCATGTGCTTCTCCATACAACATGCAAACAAAACATGGACCCACTCATCAAAACATGCTTCATAGCTGTACTAATGGTCAAAAACTCCACAGGGTTCCTTTAACTTTCTGTCGATTAATTCATCGATTAATGGACTAATCGATATACTGTATACAGGGCACCATGCTGAGCTAAAATCTGATGGTGTGTTTTAAAGAATCAGATGTAAACTGAGTAAAAGGTCAGATTGTTGATATTATCTGTCTGGGTCTGAAAAACTTAGACTAGACTTTTAAAAGACTGTTTTATAATGTTTTTTACATTTGCTGGCTACAAACGGCCTTGAGGGAAATTCAAGAAGCAATTTATATTAAAACAAGCTATGAAGGGCAGATTCTTCCTCTGCCCCTATAGGACCTGTACTGTAGCTTGGTGATTTTGAAACTCACTCACAGCTGTCTCCCACTAACTGATTATGGTCCTTGAATCCCAACACTGTAGGTTGATGACGGCTAGTTAAAAATCCCTGCCCCACTCAAGGCTGAGAGCGTTTTTTAATCAAAATTAACGTGCATTAATGCATTCATGCATGCATTCTTGTCCCTTTTTTTAGATAATATCCAACAAATTATTTTCATAGATGTGATACTTTGAAAGTCTGAAGAAAAACACAAACCGATTCTATTGTTCTCTTTTCAGGCTGACAATAAACGCAGAATGCCAGCTGCAGCTGCACAACTTTCCAATGGACGAACACTCCTGTCCGCTCATCTTCTCCAGCTGTGAGTACACCTTGCTCGATGTAGTGTTCTCTATAGGGTCAGTCTGATTGTGCTATGTCTGTCTATAGCATTTATTTACAATTATCACCCAGTATGAAAAACTAAAATACTTGTTTTGGAGTATCTTGTAAAACAAAATACCATATTTTATCTGGTATGTTTCAGGTGATTATGTTGGATTTATGTCTTTCCACACAGCAAGTACTCACTGAACATGAGCTGATGTTAATGTCCATCACTGTTGTCACATCTGGATACAGCTGCTTGTGAACAGCTTGTGTTAAAAAAGTAGACAGAGAAATGCAGAATAATTTTGAAGTGCCCACTTATAAGCAAATATGATTTTAGAAGCGATGGTTTAAATCTGTGCAAGTAGTGGTGGAGGACAATGATGGTAATGAAGTAAAGTGCACCAGCAGGGAAAAGAAGTAATTAATGTTCTGTTATTTATGCCACACTTACACTACACTGTACATACTGCAGAGTTAAAAGATGTTTCTTTTATGTCAATAGTCCCTTTTTTTGTTGGCATTTTTTGCAGTGTGCTAATAATCCATGAAGGGAAAATCTAAACACAGACAGCAAATAAATTTTTGCATGGAGTTGGTATGCATTCACTCTCCAGGGGCGTGGCCAGGTTGGTGGCCAGGAGTGTCACAGACCCCCCCCCCCCTCCGAAATCTATCATTATTGAGATCCACATAAAATGTACCGTACCATGATTAATGCTCATGTGTTAAAACCTGCACCAAAATGTATTCATTTGCAAGCCATCATTGGGAAGCAACATGGTATATCCTTAGCCCTCAAATTCAGGCTGGTTTGCAGGTAGCTATGGCAACATTTGAACAGTCTGACTTAGCGGAAGCTCACACAGAGGTGTCTACAGAACTAGGGGAAAGATAAGTACAGTAAACTGAAGCATAAGTGCATTCAAGCACTTGCAGTGCACTGAAGTACTAAATGCATAATCACCAGTAGCAGATTCCCTCCCCATTATAAAGAAAAAAGTTTCCTCATCTGTATTGCAAATACTGTATAATATACAGTACTGTGGTCCAAGTAAGCTCAACGGGAGAGCTCTACGGGGTGAAATTTGCTTATCTACTCGAAACTGCACTGTAAAATTAACATTGTGGAATTTATTCTGAATGTTTGGTGTTTAGATGTATGACATGTACAGGGCTGTCAGTCCATCTAACAAGACATCCAGTAAACCTGATGATGCTCTGAGGAATGGAGCAGTGTGTTGAAAATGAAGCATGCTGTATGACTGTATGCATGTGTTTTCTGCTGTGGACCTATATTCGCCTCACAGAGATCTATTATCAAGCTCATAGAGTGATTTAATGTGATAAGACCTTGCACCTTGTGCAGCCTATTAGAGCTTAAAACCTGCTCACTGTACTGCCGCGTGTCGGCCCATCCTGCTGTGATCCATCAAACTAATTTTCTTACCTAAGGAAAACATCAGGCATTACACTGGTTTCCATGACAACGTCTCTGTTTTCTGATTAAGAAAAAAATTGCTTATCTTTAAAGCCATCAGGCCTCTGGGGGATTGGAATAATCAAATGAGTACAATGCAAATATGACGCATAGTTGAATAGACAGACATTTAGGGAGCAGCGTATAGATTCTGTAGATAATAAGCACACATCTGGTAAAGCTTGTCAGCTTGCCTGCTAAGATAGAAACAATATTTGTAGTCTTCAATCATGACCTGGGAAAAAACTCAACAAACAACTCTAAATGAATGCATATTTAGGATGTGCCATTAAGGAGATAGACATGTTTTGTCAACTAATTTTGAGAAAATTCTTCACATTATTAAAGCTGCAATAATCAATATTTTTATTTTAACAATGGATCAAATGACTATGCTTAATGTAAAAAGTAGGGCTGCCCAGATCGATTGGACGCCGATAGTTATTGGCCTATATTCAGTAAAAATATGCGATCAGAGGGTCGGGATTAATGCTTTTTAGTCGCCAATTGCGAAAACCGACCGAGAATGCACATTTTGTTTACTAGCAGATCTTGACCTCTCCAATATGGCGCCCGCGCAGACGCATAGCAACCTCACCAATATGGCAACCAAGCAGACGCATAGTGGCGACATACAGCAGGCTCCCTTTCAGTCAAGATGGCGGCGACGCTAACAAAAACGGAGATTTATACATCTCGTATCGTGTCTAACTTTAGTGGATCATAACATATCGGATATGAAATTAATCTGCAGATGCTCTGGTTGAGCCATGACAAAGGCCAAAATGTGGTCTACAATAGACTAAGTAAGCCTTGTTTTTAGCCTAGCAGTTGTTGATCACTTCCACCCCCTACCAGCTGGTTAAGAGGAGTCAGGAGTATAAAACAGAGCAGTCAAAAGCCAATCGCTCAATTTCCAGCCATGTCGGATTAAATTTACACTCCCTGGGCATATTTAGTGTTCGGTAACGGGCTCATCAAGGCGAGGAAGAAAGGAGAGGGAGAGCTGGTGACAAGTCAGAATTTAAAAAAAGAAAAAGCTAAGCGATTTCTGATTCTGAGCAATTTATTTATAATGCCTTGATGAACAAAACTTTGGTCAAAATATAGTTATGTGGTTCATTTGAATTTCAAGGACTTTTTTAGCACTTTGTTAAAAAGGGGGCTATTTTCAAAGTATTCCAGTACTTGATTTTTTAATAGTGCTATACCAGCTGCTATAAAACAAAAATGAATCAGCCGATATGGCTCAGACGACCAGCAATCGGTATTGGCGGCAAATAACATGATCAGGGCATCGCTAGTAAAAAGCTTTGCTCATAGCGATGAACCCACAAAGAATCATCACTCAACTCTGCAGTTCCCCTCAGCTCTTATGAGTATGGGTGGGCGGATCCATACCAAAATATCATTACTACAGATACTGCGTCTCGTTTTGAAGATCGATTCTCACATCAATAGGATCAATACCAAAAAAGGGATCAGTTTGTCTCTTCTCTGTTGTACCCATTTCGTATTTCATCAAAGAGTAGAACTGTCTGTGCAAACGTTCCGTTGTCATGAACACATCTTCTACTCTTTGCTTCCCCACTGTGCACTCAAACAACATACGTGTCCGCGCACCCTAACTAGTTCAATCTGACACATAATTACAGTGATGGCTGAACGAAAGATGACCATTGAGCTATTACACAGTTGTGAATGAAAACGTTGTTATCTGTGATGTGTGTGTCAAACCCGGGTCTCACAGGTGGCAGGTAGAAATTTTGCAACTCAGCTAACCGTAGAAAAGGTTTCAGTCGTAGTCATCTGAACACTGCTTTCAGAATCAAGACGTTTCGGCTCCCATCCGGAAGTCATTCTCAATTGAGAAACAGTGTCCAGATGACTACGACTGAAACCTTTTCTACGATAGAACACTCCTGGACGAATGAGGGACTACACCGTCTAACTCAGCTAACCGTACAATGATTGCTAAGCTTTTGGCAAATCATTTTAGTGGTCATGAAAATGTATTCAGATGTAGCCTTCAGATGATGCATTCAATTCATAAATCATAACACACTGCTCTCCCCTACATGAAAGTACATAAGCTACTTTTAATAATAAAAAGTATCTGTATTGATATTGGCGATTCTGGCTCTGTATTACTTGGTATCATATCGAAACCACATTTTGCGGTGTCGCCCACCCCTACTTCTGAGCATTTTAGCATCCCCCAGATCATTGTTTTGGTTTTACTGTTTCACTCTCACTGCTCTCATTAACCTTGTTTCCAGTCGCTGCAGGCAGCTGTTTTTTTAGCAAAAATGCTCAAAACAGACTGTATGCTACCTGTGCAGCACCAAATGGCAGACAGACATAGCAGCGGCTAGCTGGTGAACATAGTGAAGCATGTAGCAACTTAAGAGCCAGAGTTTTTCCTTCAGGAAGTGGTTGAGACCCAAAACAGAGCGAAAAGCAGAGTGAATATTATTCTCCAGGTGGTCAGAAAGACAAATTCAAATGGATGCTAATGTTGCTGTGTGTGTGTTGGAAGTGTAAATAGGTAGCTGTTTGCTAACAAGTTCGCCATACCAACTTTATAACTTGCTGCTGTGCTAAAAGTTGCAAAAAGAAAAATCAATTAATATAGGTTTAGTTTAGTCTTTTAAGGACTTTGCTAAAGGTCAAGTTGTACCCAACTTAAAGCTATTCTTTTGAACAACATATTTTTGGCCCAGTATTTTCATTGCAGGCACTGCTTTGCAGTAAATGTGATTCGGTCAAGTCTCTGCATTAATGAACACAAATATTTATTTGAAATAGTGCCGTTTAACTCAAGTTACTGTCATAATACCTTCATATTTATGAAGAATATAGTGCTTTTATGGCTTAGTACTTCCATGTTAAAGACACAGATCTCCAATACAGTAACTTTTTGGAGTGGAATTCTCAGTAACATAAAGCTGCTGACTCATAGAATTACATGTTTTGGGATGATCAGACCTTTTCATTTCAATGTTATTACTGAGTGTTGTCCAATTTCCTCTAGTTGTAAATTCATAGTTCTTTTGTAGGATCATGATAATCCTTTTTTATTGGATTTTTCTGCTAAAATTGCCACACTGAGACTCTGGCCTATTCTACTTTTAAAGCAGATAATTGGTCACATCCAGATGATTCCAGTGTAGTAATTGTAGCTACACTACAAAGCACTTTAACAGAAAAACAAAACAAATGACAAAAATTGTTGTCAGCTAATAAGAATCGGATTTACAAATCTGCAAATTTGCTATTTTACACCAGAGCTCAAAGAGAATAAAGGGGCATTTGAGGAGCATGACACATTTTCAACTGGGAAAACTCACACTCTCAGTCTAGCACTCACTGTCACCAGTATTACTATACCACGATTTCCACCAATCAGTGGTGGAGAAAGTACTACAGTAAAAAATATTACTGTACATAAAAGTCATGCATTGAAAATGTTACTTGAATATAAGTATTATTAGCAAATGTACTTAAAGTATCAAAAGTGAAAGTATCTCAATGCAGACAAATGTCCCCTCTGAATGTTATGCTATTATATCAATAGATTATTACTGATACATGCATGTGTAAGCAGCATTTTAGTGTTGTAGCTGGTCATCTACTGGTTATCTGCTGGTTAATCTACAACAATGCATATATTATATATTTTATAAGCTCTTCATATGTTTTGTATGGCAAATCTTACTTTATAAAGTAACCAGTAACTATTGCTGTCAAACGTATTAATTTATTTATGGTTTATTTGATAGGGAAAGATACAGTATACATACAGTAGACAAATTGAAAGCAGTTATCAAGTAATAAATATAGTGTAGTAAAAAGTGCAATATTTCTCTCTGAAATGTAGTGGAGTAAAAGTGGCATTTAAATGGAAATACTCAAGTAAAGTAGAATTGTACTAAAGAATAGTACTTGAATAAATATACTTAGTTACATTCTGCTAACAATAATCCACAGCTGAAAGGAGCACAGTCAGGCATGCGGAGAACTACTAACTGAAGTAGGTGCCACAACATTTACCTCCTGGAACATACAGTATGGTACTGTATGTTCTGTACTTAACAGATAGATGATGTCTAACATAATGCAAGGGTTCAGTACTCCTTTAAGGTGTGACTAGGGATGGCCGATATCGATACAATCCTTTTTACACTGTGATATAGTACTGTACATATATTTCTAAATTCATTGAAAAACCATTCATAGCTAAGGTAACCAGATGTCCATTTCTGGCTTATCCAATCCAAAATACCTGACAAATCAATTTACTTTATCACATTTACTGTGCTTCACACTGTAAAAGCAGAGATATTCGAGGGATAACTACTTAAGCACTCTAAAGCACTTTTATTGTGAAAGGTACTATGTCTTGCTGTTAGGCTAATGTGTGTTAAGTCTTAAAAATATTGTTAATTTATAAATGCATAATGAATTGTGCTTTGAGCCCATTACTAATGTTTTAGGCAAATGTCGTAGAGAATATAGCCATTCATAAAAGTTTACTTGGTTAAAGAGCTATTTTCAACAGTAAACTGTTATTTTCGGAACATTTTGATATGAGTAGCTATTGCTGAATCTTTAATGGCATCATTAATAACAAATGAGAGAACTGTGGCAAATGTTAATGGAATTCATTCATCAAGCATGTTTGAAAACAATTAGTAGTTTGGGCAACATCTTCGCTCACAGTTAATGTTTTTGTTAATCGAAAGCCTATTACATCAAATTGCTATCAGGCAAGATCATAATTTTGTTAGCTTTTCAACTTAAAATGATTATGTGTCTGTTTAAGACAGGAAAGATCCAGGCTAGTGCGACACCAAAGCAGAAATGCAATCATTAACCTCACATGATCGATTGTAAAAGCACTCCCAGACTCCGTGCGCATCATATGAAGGTCAGGTCCAACATCAAGATGGATTCAGTACATTATTGAACCAAAGCTTTCATTTAATCTACTTTCCTTCTGCCTCTGTCTTCATTCCAGACTGTCTTTCATTAGCCAGCCTCCAGCACAAGACAAATGTTGCTCTGGGTGGCCCTAGGTCTGTCTGCACAGGTTATCCATCAATAGAATGTGCCATGTAGCGCCAAGGGTCACACACACATGCTCTGTGTAATTGCAGATGGATACCCACGAGATGAGATGATTTACAAGTGGCGGAAGAACTCTGTGGAGGCAGCTGACCAAAAGTCCTGGCGTCTCTACCAGTTTGATTTTATGGGCCTGAGAAACACTACAGACATAATAAAGACTACAGCAGGTAGGATCTGTCTATTGTACTGTTTCTTTTGAATATTTTCAAACGTGTTGTTGACAAGCTCATTGTAAATATGTTGATGTTCAGTGTCAGTACACAGACAGAGACACTCGCTTTCTAGAAGTAGTGGCAGAAATCAGTTTCAGTTCATTATCAGTCCTTTTCATTCATTTATTGTGCAGCATGTTGTGGTTGTCACGTTGACAACCACAACATGCTGCACAATAAATGAAATGCTGATAAATAAATGAACATTGTTGTTAGTTTTCAAAATTTTGAAATTAAAGTCCAGCCAAACTGATTTGAGGAGAAGAAACTTACATGATTGTTAAATGAATATCACACAAGAAAACATGTATTGGCAATCTGAAGCAAGAAATATGGCAAGAAATAAGCTGATATCTATAGTTTTCCCTGCCTACGTACTAGTACTTGCCACAATTTAATTCAGTTTGTAAATGGGAAAAGGAAACTCTGCCTTTTTGTCAAGCTCCTGTAGAGATCACCAAATCAATTCCAAGATAAACGGACAAATCCATAAGTCAGACCACTTATTGTCCTATTATTGCTTATGTAACGTCATCTCGTTTACTGTACACTGAGCTTTCGAAAGATAGAAAGTACAAGTCACAAAAACACCTATCTCTCCTCTACGCCATCTGCTGTTGCCATCCACTGCATGGAATCTTTTTTTAAACCACTTGAATTTTAGTTTTGCAGGCGCCACACTGAGCAAGCTGTCCTTATTACTTAAGACTACATCATCATGCTCTGTTTCAGAGAGTTGCTAATCCTCTTCCACATGAATAAAATGTTGTCATGCTACAGATCTTTGACATCATTTAAGTTAAGGTTTTATTCCTTAAGATTTCAGTCCTGGTTGACACCAGTGTTGTAACAGCAAGTTCAGTTTAATACTGCAGCAAATTCTCCTTGAGCAGCTAATTTGTTAGAAATACAACAGAAGAGCAACTGTTTACATAGCAGACAAACAAATTCATGTTGTTTTAATAAAAAAGTCAGTCAATAATAATTGCTATCGCAATCTGGTTTGATGCTGTGCACGGCGCAAGTAGTTTTCCACACAACAGCAGGACACAGTTGGTTACCTCGCTGAGGAGTTGGAGGTGTGCAGCCTGTCGCCTGCAGCTCCTCATCTAACAGCTCACTGTGTTTTGTTTTGTAGATGCATTTTTGATGAACGATTTTGGTCAGTGCTAACTTTGGTGACAAACTCATTGCGTTTCCTGTGACTGCTTCACAAGAAAAGCCACCCCAGGCTTCACCAGTTGAAGGCTTTTAATGTTAACTAGAAGTAGTGGGAAATGTTAGCTTAGCATTAGCAGTAACTTAATACAGCTCTGATACAGCTGTCGGAGAGTGAACAGTACAATGAGGCTGTTATCAATGACATAAGATTACATACATTAATGCTGGATTGCATGCTGCAGCGTTTCCTGTGAATCCCTCATGCGTAGGTAGGCGGACTCCGCCACTTACAATGAAAACTACTATATAGAGAGATAATTACAGAATGTAAATACATTGAATGGGTATTGCTGAAAATAAAATTAAAATGTGTCATTGAAACAACTTTGGGGCAAGAAACTGATCACATATGGATTTTCATTGATTGCGTGCATCAAAAAGATAACTGTCAGTGTGTAAGAAGGCTTCTCTGCAGACCAGTTCACTGGCAACCACAATTTCTATTATACAGGTTTATAATGCAATTCAATTTTACTACCGGTAATAATAACCGAAATCAGCTGAAGAGAGGAATCACTTGATGATGCTGTACGTGATCTGCATAGAGCAGACTCTGTTCATTTATTTTTAGAAATGTTATGCATCATTTGCATGACAGTTAACCTTTACAGTAAGCACTTTAACCCCCATTTTAACTCAATGTCCACTTACCAGATTTCCTCTGGAGCTTTCAGCCACATCTCAGGGCTTTCATCAGCGGCTGGAGTTTGTTCAGTTGTCATGAGAGTGAAGAAGCAGTATTTTTGAATACATACATGAATATAATTACCTACTTAGGATTAGTCCTTCATAATATATTTACATTTAATAAGTACTTAATTGATAATGATTAATACATCATATGAAGACATATTTTATGAATACGACTGCTAGCTTATATTGTCAGTCATTATCTGTTATAGTTGCTTCATATGAGGACTTATAGTTGTTGACAAATACATTAATAAACACTTAATGTCCTTGTATTTGCTTACAACTACAGTATAATGTACTGTAGTGTGTAATAACCTACTGTTATGTGTTTATATTCTGCATATAAATGCTAAATGGGAGTGTTACCATGATGTTAGTTATAGAGTTATTTTACATATAGATCTGTGACAATTTGTTTACTATTACACTCTTGTATTCTCATATTACATGCAGGACCTTCAAAGATGTCAGCCTTAACCCACATTTGTTTGAGTCATCTGGCAAAATTTTAGCCAGTGCCTACAGTGATTGGAGGCATGTGGTTGAAGTTTCATATAAAGTCGTGTTGTTTTCACACACAGGTGACTATGTGGTGATGACAGTGTACTTTGACCTGAGTAGAAGAATGGGCTACTTCACCATCCAGACTTACATCCCCTGCATTCTCACCGTGGTCCTCTCCTGGGTCTCCTTCTGGATCAAAAAAGACGCCACGCCAGCCAGAACGGCTTTAGGTACTGTGATCTCACTGCAGTTCAACAGGTCTGTCCATACCAGGACACACTGTAGGTTTATGTCTGGAACATTGCTTTTAATTGCTTTAAGCTTCAGCTGTAGAGATAATTGGAAATACTGATGCAGACATCATCTCAAGGTCCTACTTTCAAGGTTCACATTTCATGTTTTACTTTGAAAAAGCTCTGTTTTAGCTATACTGCGTGGATATGTGTTTCTCACTTAACTTGAGTCACTCCATCTGCTTTTTCTGTTTGGTTATGCTTTTTCACTCTTTTGTACGTGCTCTCTATTTGTTGTTGTGCAGTCCCATGGAAGGTAAAGGTGAAGGTAATTGATTTCGTCCAATTTCTTTTTCTTTGTCTTTGTTTACATTTTATCCATTATTCACACGTTCGAGGGAGTGAGGTTGTGTTTGCCTGGGCCTTCAGTTAAGAAATACTAGTTTAAGTAGACAGACATTACAGAAATATAAGGAAGGAAGTGTGTAAGTGTGCCTTTTTTTAACAATACAAATGCAAACTACTGAGCTAAGAAATTATATCCTTGGCTTCTGAATAATTTGTATGAATGTGTGCTTGTCACTCAGCTCTTAAAGGAACCATCTAACCCGTTGTGCCCAGTGTTACAAAAACATTACACCAGCCACTCCTCACAGTGTCACACTCGGCCCTGCAGCAGTCGTATCATCTGCTCAGAGCCACTGTGTCCCATACTGTACATTCACAGCTGATGAAAGGGACAAAGGTAGAAAATTAACGAGTACTATGAATCGGTCATCTTTGCTGTAAAGCATCTGGATCAATTGCATGCAAATCAGGAGAAGAAATGAAGATAATGAATGGATAGAAGTACAGGGGCAAGCCAAGCCAGTGTGGGAGTAAAGATAAAGCCCTTTAGGTGTAGAAAAAGACTGTGGTGAGTCCACCTAGGGCAGCAAACCTTGCAGCTCAGGTTTGAGCCTTAATGACCGATAGTTACAGTACTAACTTTGTAGCTCAGTAGCAAGTTACCACACACTTTACATACTTAATTTCTTAGGAAAGCGGTTACATACATTGGGCCCTTGAACCATTTATGTTTGACACATTATATACAGAACCTCAATTTCCTCCACATTAAGCTGTCAGTAAAGATAAACGCTTTTGAGAGTTTTCCTCTCTTCAAACCTGTTGTTGATTCTATTGTTTAGAGCAAAAAACTCTCAAATCTGTGCCACAGCATCAGCAGAAGGCAGGTAAGTGTAATCACTGTGGCAAGCAGAGGCTAAAGGAAAAGTGTGAGATGTCCGCCTGAAATAGATGGGGCCAGCTTGTTACCATGGGAACCTCAGTGAAACAGTCACAGATGTTTTTTTCTTATAGGCATCTCTATAATGCTCATGGAGGAGATGGGAGAGGAAAGAATGAACAGGAAAAGAGGTTTTTCTCATGTCTGTCAATCTGAGTGACATCAACATCAAAATGAAAATGTTAGCTTCTAACTTAGCAGCTAAGTGACAATGCTAAGAGAACGATAAGGTTAGTTTAACCATTAAAACAAATTACTAAAAGGTACTTTTACATGCATTGAATCCAGAAAATCTTAAAGCTGCACCAATCAATATTTTTATATTAAAAATAGATCAAATAAATATGTGTAATGTGAAAGGAATTGCCTGAAGTGATGAACCCACAGAGAATTATCATTCGACTTCCTCTCAGCTCTACAGAGCATTTTAGCTTCTTTCAGCTCATTGTTTTGGTTTTAAGGCTGTGACTTTACTGTTTTGGTTCAGTCTCACTGCTTTCATCAGTGTCTCATGTGCAGCTGAAGACTGTTCTGTTCTTCTGAAGACTGTTTTCTGCGAAAAAGCTCTAGAAACCCACTGTATGCTACCTGCTCAGCACCAAACAGCATACAAACAATGTTAGCAACTAGCTGGTAAACACAGTGGACCATTTAGCAGCTAAAGAGACCTAAAGATTTTTCCCTCAGGAGTTGGTGGAGAACCAAAAAAGAGCTTAAAAGAGAGTGAATATTTTACTTACATTTGTCAGGTGGCCAGAGACGCAACTTCCAATGAATGATAATGTTGCTCCGTGTTTGCACAAAAAAGCAACTGTTTGCTAACAGGTTCACGTATCAACAGCTGTTGATAATATGTCAGTGTTGTGTTGACAGCTTTTTGCACTGCTCCTAGGTGGCCAAGAAAAATGTAACACTAAGGTGTTATTGAAGATGAGAATAGTTTTCAAATATAAAGGTTCTTCAAGCACTCTTAGCAGAGCAAGGAGAAAATGTATATTGAATCTTAATATAATACTCATATGCTCAAATTGGTTACTGTGATCAGTCCTCCTGTTCATACCAGCCATAAAGTGATCCCTTCCTAGCCTGACTCCAAAGGAAAAGGTATAGTCAGGCTAGCTCCTTGATAATTCATTAATTCAAAGCTAACATGAGACTTCAGCAATCTGAGTTAGCTAAATCAAGAAGGTATTCTCCAAAGTTACAGTCTGTTTAGTACGAAATTCCCTCTTCCCTCACTGCGTCCCTCTCCATTGTAATGACTAGGCAGATTTTAAACTTTATGTACATTATGATGGGATGGTTAGGAACTCATATCTGTGTACCTGACCCTGTCATACAGTATGTGTCAAGTCCAAGTGTCTGTCTCTGTGGATTTAGAGTTTTCACTATCTTCGTTTGGACATTTGACACAATTCCCATTTTAAGAGCACAGCGTGGTGGGATTCTTTACATTCTGTTTTGGGCACATTTCAAAAGCTTAACAAATGCACAACATTACAAAATGCGTGCACAAAGGGGTTGTCCAAAAAACTTTTACTAACATAAAACCTTACAGGAACAGTACAGTATAATTGGTCTCTGCTCCTGAGCTTCAAATTCAGGGGTCAACAATGTTTTCATGTAGTCTGCTTTCTCTTCTCGGAAACCAGTCCAAGGCTATATAAAACTGAAGTGTTCATCTCATTCCTGAGTTTAAAGTGATCATGAAGGCTCTTGAGGCAAACAATGCAAGGATCTGTCAAAAGTTTGACTCAGTCAATTTAGATTTTGCACTTAAACAAAGACAGGATTTTATATTGTATGTTCTTTGTATCCTGCATTAGCTCATATTTCTTCATTAAAATGAACGTCAGGTAGAGGAAATAGAAAATATGACCTTAAATTAATTTCAATGTCACAATCAAACTGAAAGTAGACCCAGCACAAACCTTGGTGATTTCCATTATTACCTGTTAGCAGTGCCTAAGATGAGTTTGTCCTTTCTTTGTTCCTTCAGGTATAACCACAGTGCTGACTATGACTACTCTTAGTAGTGTGGCCAGGACGTCACTACCCAGAGTGTCTTATGTTACTGCCATGGACCTTTTCGTCACTGTGTGCTTCCTGTTTGTCTTTGCTGCTCTGATGGAGTATGCAACTTTAAATTACTATTCATACAGCGCTCGAAGACCCAGCTGCATGGAACCTAAAAGATCGGTAAGTTGGTCTTGAATCAGTTTTTTTATATACAGATATTAAATATTCTTGCAGCAATATTCCTTAAAATCACCTAATAGTGAACTCATGAGTGATAGAAATGATAGAAATGTAGATTGAGGTGATGCTCGTATGTACAGGAGTACTGTCACTTGTTACAAAAGTAGCTTTTCTCTGATAGTGCTTTGGTTTTGTTATCACAACATGGAAGTGAGAAAACCTTTCAGGGTAGAGATGATGTGATGCTGCCCTTTATAAGCTCTTCTGATAAGACTGTTACTATTTTAAGGGACACTGCATCAGACTGAATAAGCTTCCAAGACAGAAGGAACAACAACTGAAGGAAGGGAGTGCAGATTGTCACCTCATGTTCTCTGCAAAAAAAACAAAACTCTTATCAGTAGTGTGCATTAATGCACTGGAGAGTGACTATGGATATTAGTGTGAGCTTTTTCCTCCAAAATAGCACATTTTTATTGTTTTTAAAATGAAAATATGCCTATATCTCTGTCAAACTACATAATATATATTCGCAAGTGTTTCAGAGTTGGTGTCCCCATACCTTTGGAAGAAGTTTTGTAAATGTTTGTAAGAGTGAGAACATTTTTCCTGAACATAACATGAAACACATACATACACATGCCATTTGCAGGTTGAAAGAGTTGTTGGTGTGTGTAATCATTCCTCCTGTCCATACTGGCTTTGAAGTGATCCCTTCATAACACAACTGTAAGAAATGGAGAACAAAATCCACAGACTTTATAAGATAATATGAGGCTACAACAGTGTGAGTTAGAAAATCATTTCGTACATGAGCCTTTGGAACACCAAGTATCTAAACAAAATTAAATGTTATTTTTTAGTTAAATTTGTTTCCCCACCCCAGCTTGGTGAAGCTTTAGAGAAATCAATGTATTTCCCACCCATGTAAATCTAGGATGGTCTATCCAAGTGCTTATTCAATCACCTTAAAATTAAATAAAATGATTTAATAGGAATAATACGCACCACTACAATGAAGACTTGGGAGCATCATTCAAAGCTGAGCAGAAGTCAGTCAATGCCCTTAACTGGAGGATCTTTTTTTTTAATCAAATGTTAATATTGGAAAAAGTTCCATAATTTTAACTGCTGCTCTCCTCTGCTGTCGCCTGAAATGAAACACTATTTTTTCCTCACACATTTCCAAATGACTATGAGTGACTGGTGGTCCCTTTGGAGAGAAAAAAACAAGTGTAAGCCTGTTCCATAAACTCCAAAAGCACATCTTTAGCGCACATTTCATGAAACATCAACATTAAAGGTATGTAAGATTTAGTGGCATCTAGCGGTGAAATTGCATTTTGCAACCATTTAAATACCGCTCGCCTCACCCTCCCCTTCCAAGCGTGTCGGAGAAACTACAATGGCTGCGAAACTCGCGGAAAATGCGAACGGCCCTATGTAGAGACAGTGTTTGGTTTGTCTGTTCTGGGCTACTGTAGAAGTATGGTGGTGCAACATGGTGACCTCCGTGTAAGGGGACCCGCTCCCTATGTAGATAAAAATGGCTTATTCTTAGGTAATAAAAACAATTCTTATTTTCAGGTGATTATACACTAATAAAAACATTCATTCATTCATCTCCACATGATTGAGACTAGTAGACTTTACATCCCTCTACAAGACTGAAATATGTTCAAAAAAGAAATATAAATGAATTGTGTATTATACACTAACTTCATATTTGTAAATTGTACAATCCACCATCTACCCCTTTTTTGCTGCAGTTGCATTATGGTAAGGGTAGGATCCAGCTTTTTTGAACTTTTGACCCATACTAGGGTCAAAATTACAGTTACATTAGTCTTCTGTACATCGAAACAACGATGTGATGTGATGGTTCTGATGTGGATAATAAATACTGAGCAAAGCGACCACAAATTGTAAACAGTCTGTGAGTGTAATAGTGTAGTACTGTATTAAACAAGTTGATGAAACATGCTAGAATCACTTTTACATTTTTCAAAGCACGGTGCATTCTGCATTCTAGTTGTTAATGGGAAAACAGACCTATCCAAGTTCCACTAAAAATCCTTGTAGAACAACTAGTCTGTACCAGAACAAAAAAGCATGCTTCCTGTGACTCCGTGTGACTGTCTCTTCTTCTTCTCAGAACTATTCCGTCCTGGATGTGAGACCTCCACACACCGTCATCACTTTAAACAACTCCATGTACTGGCAGGACTTTGAGGATGCTTGTGTCTACGAGTGTCTGGACGGAAAAGACTGCCAGAGCTTCTTCTGCTGCTTCGAGGAGTGTAAAGGAGGTGCCTGGAGAAAAGGACGTCTCCACATAGATTTACTTGAACTGGACGCATACTCGCGCGTCTTTTTTCCCACCTCTTTCTTGCTGTTCAACGTCGTCTACTGGGTAGGCTATCTCTACCTTTAGCACACTGCAGGAGCCTGCGTGGTCACAACAGAAGGACAGCACAGTTTAACAGAAAGAAATTCAAGATTAATAAAAAGGTAACACCAAATAAACTCTTTCCTGTGGTACCTGAAGCAGTCACCTGGAGATAAAAAGAGAGGACAGTGTGTGTCGGCAGGCCTGTGCCAAGCAGAGATTTCTACTGATTCCCTTCATATGCTGTACACAGAGGGAGGACAGGATGGACTGTGTGCTAATGACGATATGAAGACAAAGAACAAAATGTGCTTTGCAATGCTACCCCAACCTTCACAATCAGGAGGATGACTTGTGTTGTAGGGAATGTACCAGTACGTTATTATCCAGCCATCAGTCAAATCCAGTTGATGAAAATCCAAGGACATTCAAACCATTCATAGTGCCTTCCTCTGGAGGGGTAGATACTATCTGCTACAATAATCAGGGAATAATGATTTATAAAAAAATTAATGAAATAGAAGAGCCTGGCTTTGACTGATTATGGCTGTTCTCATTCAGAGCTTTTACATTTATAAAACAGCCATTTGTTGTTAACAACCACATAAAAAATCATTAGGTTTTTATCTCTTCATACTGACTTTCAGCCATTGGGCATCACTCATTCCTCCTGCTCGCAACACTATTAGTACCCGTATAAAGTATAATAAATAACTTGGTTCCCAGGGAAGAGAACGATTTAAATTTCACCTTACAGCAGAAAGAACAATATGTGCTTTATTGGCAGATTTTTTTTACGTAAGAGGATGTGACGTCAATTATTTGAATTGTTCTTTTTTATTTTATTTATGTTTGTGTTCATGGCAGGCATCAGAGTATCCTGGATATGCACCCAGGGGCTCAAGAGAAACGAAAAGTATTATGGGAAAGTACCTTTGCTAACTGCTGTGGGTGCAAAAGACAATCCAGCATAGAGCACCAACCATGACATATTTTAAAGAATACCTTTCCTTTAAGGGAATAGTTTGGGGATATTTTGGGAACAGCATACACTCTCATGTCTGTACGCTAAATATGTAACTTAGCTACAGTCTGCAGCCAGTTAGCTTAGCTTGTGTAAAGGCTGGAAACAGGGGCTAACAGCTAGCCTTACTCTGTCCAAAGGTAACTAAATTTGCCTACCAGCACTTTGGCTTTTGTACGGATTCAATAAACGAGATGTGTTAATTGCTGAGATTCATTTTTACCTCAGGACAGAGCCAGGCTAGCTGTTTCCCTGTTTCCAGTCTTTATGCTAATCTAAGCACAATGGCTGCTGGCTTTAGCTTCAGATTCAGCGTACAGACATGAGACTGGTATCAATCTTCTAATTGTGGTTTTAGGGGTTGTAAAAATAACAAATCTTGAGTTAAATATAATTATAGATAGCAGACATAACAAAGCAGTTTATAATGTCTACCAACTGCATTGTCACAGATTGGGGCCCTCTGAGATGAAACACAGAGGGAACAAAGGCAGCCATGCATATAATTCAAATGAGTGTTATTTTTCTAGATGTAACACATATTCACACCATGTATTGGTGTTGCACAGCAGCCTCTTCTTGCCAGAGCTCTTAACACACACTAGATGAAGTGAACAGGCAGATGTGTTTCTTCTTTCAGCCGTTTTTTTTCCGAACACAGTTGGTGAGCGGGATGCCCAAATGAAATATAATGGGTGTCATTTGTACATTACTGTAGGCACAAATATGATAATCCCACTCATTAGGATCACTCATCTCTGTTTGGCCGTTGACTCTTGTTTGCATGCAATAGACAATTAAACATTACCCTGAAGAAGTTGTAATACGTTCAGAGATAGAATTATAGTTTTAATATGGACTGTAAGTATCATAATTAGATTTCCCTGTTTTTAGATTTGGCATTAGCAACCGTTGAATTGCCTTAGTGTAGCCCGCACAGAGCTGAGATGAACACCAGAAATACATATTTACCTCTGATAATAACCTCAGCAAGGTGGTGAAGACCTCACTTTAGTGAAGGCTACTTCTTTGCCTTGGGCAGTATACTTAAGTGGAACTTTTTATATCCCTTTTTTTGAGCTGTTTTGTTTTTATTATATTTGCTATGTATGTGCCAGCCAAATATTTCACATATGTGCCCAGTCATTTATGTTTTCAGGCAAGTTTGAAATGGTTACACTAATATGTTTGATGTTTTGAGTGTGGTGATGAAAATCTTAAGGAAAAAAATGAATTATGAATTTTTAAGTGGGGGGTATTTAGCGATGCCAGGGTTGATGCTGCGTTCACATTGTGGCAATATGCAGTAGATGTTAAACTGAACGGTCATTATTTCCAATAGTAGAGGAACACTCAACTCAGCCAGCCCTGGTGCAAAGTGTCGCCTACTGTGCCTGCAGACAAACAAGATGCTGACTGAAAATGGATGCAGCCACATATGTTAGTGCACCTGTTCATCTCCTCAACAAACACAAAGTACTGACAGCAGTTCTCCTGACTGTCTTTGATTGGTTCTTTTCTATGACAATGTAGTCATTTATACAATTAATCATAATAATAATAATAACAATAGCAAACTTTAACCTGCTACACGTGGTATTTTGTTGGCCACAATGTGAATGCAAAACTATTGTTTTATATCACATTTATGATCAGTGTTTGTTTTGCAGTGTTAATTGATTCATTACTCCCAGATGTTACAGTGTTCTGACTCCCTTCTGCTGACAGATGAAGGGTGATGCAATAAGGTAATCTGAGTGGTGCTATACTTTACAATAACTCTTGCCATTACCATTTTGGGATGAAAAGTGATTAAAGTTCAAAGAACATACACTTTTTTGGGGCATGTTTGCCATCATTAGATAACTGAATGAGAAAGGGGAGGCATGTGACAGAGATCCCAGGCTGGTTCACCTTCACCAGCTGAGCCACTGAGATGCACCCATTTGTAAGTTTGTATTCTGCCAATAGAAACGTACAACAGGGCCCTGACTGTTAAAATCATACTGACTGTCTCATTCTTGTCTCACTCTGTATTATCAGGCAATAGTGTCTAAAACACACAGCAGCAACAGACACAAGAACGTTCTTGCATCATTTAACTCAGTGGCTTTTCTTGAGTAATAAATGCATAAGGTCAAGAGTTATTGTGAACATGGCTCAGGATGGTCTTTGAAAGTTCATTGTTATCACATTTTCTGTAAGATCTTATTGACAGTACTTAAAAATCTTTTGTCATAAGGCTGTTAAGGGATTTACATAGGACAAAGATTCAGCTTGAACTGATACATTGTCTAATATGCTTTAATAAAAACTGTAGATTGGAGTTAGCATGCAGGATGACAGATTTGGACAAAATAAATTCCATTCGCTGTCCCCAACGCTTCCTGCGTGCCATTTGAAGTTTAAAAAGCTAATTTCCACCCTCCCCGTCATATTTGCTGTTGATTTTGCGTCATGTTTTTCCAGCTGGACAGTCCACATTTTTCAGTAATATCTTTCCAGACTCTGGGAAAGCAAAGGGGGTAAACACAGGGCGGGGGATTCAGGCTGGGATTTGATCCCAGGCCAGTATGGGCATGTGTGTGGCTCCAGACTGAACCAGTGAACCAGCTCTGGGCACTGTGTCATTTGTGCTGAGGATCAGCAGCATTATGCAGATGGGGCATCTGAGGGACAGACATTTAGACATGAAACTTATCTGTCTGTCACTAACGTACTATGTAAATCCCTTGCAAAGAAAGTTGCGTGTTTTTGTGATTCTGAAAATTTTGACAGAATTTTCAGTTTTAGTGCAGTTTTGGTGACTTGAAGTACAATAAACTCAGTACAAAACACTGCATTGATTCTAAGCCACATTCAGAAAGTATTATTGTGATGAATAAGCCAAAGACATTTCTGTTTCAGTTTTATTCTCTGATGGTTTAAATCATGTTTGAGGAAATTGTTGTGTTTTGGGTTTAAAAAAATAGTACGGCTTCATGTATACAGTGCAGTACTGTGAAGTGGCATTTGATTGGAAACTATGAGCGTAACAGAAATAATTAGCCTAGAAGTGCTCTAAGATGGTTGATGTCATTTGCCAATTCATCCACTGTTGTATTATTTGTGGCAAAAATGTCAGTAACAGCTACTGTACACGATGAAGGGGATTGTCTCTGACGCTGTACACAAAGTGTGTCTCTACCACAAGCTTTCATTCTGTAGCCAAACTTTTATCTGCAGTGTATTTCAACAGTGGTGAATCATATTTTTGTTGACATGTATTATCTCCTATCTAACTTAACTATATACACAATACTCAACTGTAGACTTTTTTCTGCTTTGTGTTTTCATATTTGTGGCTTCAGTGTGACATAGATATCTCATTACTCAATGGTACAGTAAAGTGCAAGTGTTGAGATTTGTACTCCTCAACAACGTGGTGTCCTGTGAGTGGGGTTGTTTTCATGATTTTGCTTCTTTGGTTCCAGCATCTACAATCCATTTCTGATACCCATGCTATTTTCATACCTATGGTTCTTTTTATATTTGAAATGTGCATTACTACCAAGGACCAGAAAATATGGAATAAAGTTTTTTCATAAATGTACATCAATGCAGTCAATTTTGCACTTAAAATGTCTTGTTTAAATGTATTTAAACTGAAGCTTTTTTAGAAGGATGGTATGGTTTTATTAGAAAATGTGCCTCCTGATAGACAGTCTTACCTCAGCTGCTCCTTGTACACCACTGGTGTTTTGCCAAAGTCAGAAGCACAATGGGACCTATTGGGGAACATGAACTGTCAATAACCTGCAACAAAAAGACAAAATGGCCGCCAGTCTGTCTTCAAATTCAATTGTACATGTCTGAAATCCAATAAGGCTTTTCCTAAAGGAGGAGAGAAGTAACACAATTGGGTGTCCCTTGAAAAACAGTTTGCTTACACCCAATAAATAAATGATGAAATTGTTTTTGCCCTTTCACCACATGGGCAAAATACACGTCTCTGCATTGAACATGGCCTGTGGCCTGTTTTTTACACACACAAACACTTGCAGTGTAGTGAGTGTTAAGATCACCATCTTGAACATAAAACATCACTAAAAGTGCTCTAAATTATTACGTATTAAAAAGGTCAGGTCACCAAAATCAAAATGAATAAATGAATTGAAATAGTGATTATTTCTTTGGTAGAAAATTGTCCACGGTGAAGTGTGTGGGTTATCCACGGTAGCGTAGAGGTTTCTGACACAATTTCACCTACCTGCAAGATGCATGGAGACAGGTAAGTAGTCTTACAGAGTCAAAACTCCTGCAAGATGAAAAAAAAAGTATTTAAATGTTCTTTGTGAAGTTTTGTGTGTTGTCGCTGGTGAAGGTCACAAGCTTCAACGTGTTGGTCTGACATTACAATAGTTCTTAATATTCAGAGTACTGGTCGACTTTTGATCCTTAAGATGTTGCTGATAAATTTTGTAATGTATTTTTTCAATGCTGTGAGCACCACAGATAGAATTCCATTCATCTCCATTGCATTGAGCTGGAAGCAGAAATTCTGCATAGCATGATGGAACTAGGGGTAAGTGAGAGGATATGGTTTGAGTGAAATTAAACTTTAAACCTGCATTAACTGTTTTTTGTTGCTGTTGTTTTGTTTTTTGTTTTTTGGGGGGCACTTGGGGGCAGCAGAAACAAGCAGAAACTATGGATAGTAACATTGGTCTGTCAGTCGGTCAGACGATAGAGATTATAGATAGACACTTTGGTCCAGAATGAAATATGACAGACAACACAACTATTGGTTTGTTCATGTTCACCACAGGATAAATGTAGTGATCTTCTTACTTTTCTTCTAGCGGCATCATCAGGTTAAAATTAAAAATGTTCCAGTACTTTGGGTTATGACCAAATACCTGCAAAACTAATGACATTCCCATCAGCTTCAGCTGTACTTTGCTTAGCGCTAATTTGCAAATTTAACATGCTAACAAGAGAAACTAAGATGGTGAACATGGTACATTTTACCTGCTATTATCAACATCAGCATTTGAAAATTGTCATTGTTAGCATGTTAGCATGATAATATTTAGCGGAAACTTTAAATGGTCGGGGTAACTGTCAATCAGTTTTTACTTTGGCTAATCAAAAACATGTTTCACCAATAAGGAGCCTGAACCAGTTGTCAATCATCTTCCTCATAGGAGAAGGAGGAGGTTCAACACAAAGAAGCAAAGTTGCTCTGTTTCTCAATGTTTAGATTTAGAAGTTTTCAGCTCTAGTCAAAGGACCAAAGTATCAACAGACAGCAACATTTTTAATCAACATTTTAAAGTGAAAGTAGACAACTTTGATAACAGAATATAGTAACTTTCACCACTGCTCATTTTAGAAATCACATGTCGCAAATTTTGTTGGAAAGCTAGACACTGGCTGCTAATGAGCTACCACAGGCTGTATGCAGTAAACTGCAAGCTAATGTTAGCTAACTTGCTAACCTCTATGGGAAATTACAGTAGTAAGCTAACAGGCTAGAAAAGCAGTGGAAATTGGAAGTGCCGTAGTTTCCTTGCCTTACGAAAGTCTGGACAAACCTTTAAATTAGGCCTTGTAGATCTATCTATATATGAGTTCAGTTTTAGCAACTGGATTGCTTATTTCTTGTCTTAAATTTGTCCACAAACAGATTTTGGGGGACTGCTATGGTAAAATAAGTGAAAGTTTATGTAGCCTACTTCATACAACGGAACCCTACTACGCATCCTCAAAGTCCATTGTCTCACAGAACTAGGGGGCTCAGGAGGGAGGACTGCAGTTGGACCCTTCTCCGTCCACCGGGCACAATCCTGGGAAAATGAAGGCTCACTAGCTAATGTTGGAAGCCAGAAACAAACATCTATGATCCATTGTCATTGATAATCTGATCAAAGAACATGTTTTCTTGAGGAGGCCTTTCTAAAATGACAAGTGGTGAAAGTTACTATATTATACCTATTTGTAAAAGGCACCCTCCGAGTTTGTGTTTCTGTGTCAGCTGGAACAGTAATACAATACGGGTGGGTTAAAAATAATAATGATTTTGTGTGTAGGTTATGTGTGTGTGGACATGTATTACTCATATTGTGGGGACATAAATCTGTTTACACAGTCACATTGTGGGGACTCACCTTCCTTTTCTACAGTAGCCCAGAACGGACAAACCAAGCAACGGACATTTCGTTTTCGCGAGTTTCACGGCCACCGTAGTTTCTCCTACAAGCTTGGAAGGGGAGGGTGAGGCGAGCAGTATTCAAATGGTTGCAAACTGCAATTTCACCACTAGATGGCACTAAATCCTACACACTGCTCCTTTAAGGTTAGGATAAGGTTAGGTTTAGGTTAAAGGGAAACTTTGCAGATTTTCAACCAGCTTTGTATCATTACCATGTGGATAATATGTGCAAATGAACAATGGTTAACTTCCCTCAATGTTGCCTGCACCCAAAGCTCCCCATTCATTTGCCGGCAAAAGTCCACCAGATGATGCATTTTGCATCATCCATTTCGGTCCCAAGGGCTGTTGTTCAAACTAGAGATTGTACTTCTACATTTTTTGTATGCTCGCCTCCACGGACAGTCGGATCCTCACTGCTCCAAAATTAAAACATCCTGTCCAAAATCAACTGGCTAGAACAACCACTGGCAGAAGACAATGTTCTTGTAGATATGGAAGAAAACGATTTTAATAGTGTAGTGCAAGAATCAGACATTCAGAGCTACTTATATGAGCCAGAATACAGTGAGGAGGAATTACAGCATATGGAGGAGGAAGAGGCCGCCATAGCCGAGAGTCAAGCACCGGCAGCCAATGAGGATAGCGGCGCAGAGCTGACCCAGTGGTCAGGTGCAGCTGCGGTAAATGTGCACCAATGGAAACAGAGGTGGATCCCGAAAAGAAAAAAACTGGAAAAAACAACCAAAGCCAGCAGGGCGAGACGGACGTCTGAGCATAGAGTAAGTGCAATAGCGACAGTGTTTTGTTACTAGCACGGCAACGTTACAGTGTGAAAACATACAATGCACTTTTTTATGAGGCTTAGCACATACACTGCCTCAGTTTGTTACCCGGTGGTGCAGAGTTTAGCCTAACGTTAGTAGCTCTGACCTGCTGTAGGAATTAGGGAAGTTTAGGAGTGGGAGTGGCCTTTGAAGGCAACAGGCCCACTGCATTCTGGTTGTTTTTGAGCAAATGGGAATACCACAGTCCTTTTTCTCTGTTTTCTCTGGTCTTTAAGGTTAGGTTTTGAGGTTGGATTTGGGGTTTATGGGGTTAACGCCTTTTGGGCACAGGCCTGCTGCCATCACCATCCGTGCGTACAAAGGGAAGTGACTCATGCCGCATCCACACTCCCGTATTGTTTTATTGTCTCTCAGGTTCAAGGTGGAGCTCTGCTGGAGTTAGGGTAAGTCTCCAGGAAATGAATGTAAGTCAATGTAATGTCCTCTGTCTGTGTGTCAGAGTTCATACACATTGGGATTTGTTTAACAAGTAATGATCATTCTACATTTTAAATGTGTGCAAGAATAAAGATAAAAAAAAAGAAAATGTGGTTGATTGACAATTACTCTTTATAAGAAATAAGAATGAAATAATGCTAAAATTCTGTGAGTATTTAGGTAAACTGAGAAAGAGGACAAGATGTTACATACATGGCTGAAATGCTTTTGACTGTCTAGCTAAAAAGAGCTAGGCAAAATATGGGAAATTACTATTTACAAGTGACAAGCAGATGAGAGTGGTTTATTGGGGCCAAAACATCTAGAACCAATGTATCTTTGTAATCTAAGCCTATGCAATCTTTTTTCAGCATGTTGGCATGCAAGGATTTGCTAATTAGCACAAAGTACAGCTGAGGCTGATGGGATTGTCATTAGTTTTGCAGGTATTTGATCAGAAACCAAAGTATTAGACAAATTGGAATTTTGACCTGATGGTGGCGCTAGATGAAGAGTCAGGGAATCACCAAAGTGATTACAGTTTATCCTGAGGGCTTTACAACAGTTGTTGGGACATTTCACTCAAAACTACAAATGTCATGGTGGCGCTAGAGGAACGTCAGAAGATCACCAAAGTAATTAGGATTCATCATCTGGAGACCATCAATGTGTGTACCAAATTACATGGCAATCCATCCAACAGTTGTCAAGATATTTCAGTAAAAGCCAAAAATGTCAATCTGCTGGTGGCACTAGAGGAAAAATCAGAGGATCACCAAAGTAATTAGGATTCATCCTCTGGCAACCATGAATGTTTGTACAAAATTTCATGACAATCCATGTAATAGTTGAGATATTTCAGTCTGGACCAAAGTGGTGAACTGACTGACCGTCAGACCGACATTGCCATCACTAAAAGCCATGTTGCTAGCATGGCTAAAAACTGACAAAAGAGATAAACACAAAATAAATTTTACATGTGTGAGGAAAAAAACTAAAAATGAATTGGTACATAAATACTGACGTTTATTGAATTTTGAAATTTATCCAGTTGTTATGATGGTAAATATATCATCAATATTTCACTAGGCATCAAATCATGATATTTTATTAGCATTTGTTCAATTAGCCTTTTGTTTTGATATTTGATCTACACTTATTTAATCCCTCAAACTTATATGCTTGCTGCTTGCTTGCTCTACATTGATTAAATAAAGTGCATAATCCTGCAAGTTAACCTCTATTAATAATCTTTTTCTACAGTAAAAGGTTTGATTTAAAGGTTACCTTTCCTCGCTTGATGTAAAACCAGCAGTTCTGTATCAAGTCCATAGATGAACAATCTATTTGGTTGTCCCAGCACTAGAAAGATAAAAAGCATTTTTAATACATTTCCTTAACAGTGACTATCACAGTAGCAACCCTCCAACACGATCATCAGCTGTTGCATTTAGGGAGGAGGAAGCTGTGTAGTGACTGCACATTGTATCCTTGGGTGCAGCCAGCTGGGTGCAGGTGTAGCTGACAAAGGAAAGGCTGTTGGATGTAAACTGTTAGCTGCTGGAAAAATCTCCTTCTCGCCTCATAGTGTTTCTAGTCTAATCACTCCATATTAAACTGAGAGCTGGACTGTGCTTCTGAATGGAAGTTACCAGGCAACAGTTCAGAGAAACTATTTCCCAGAAATCTGAGAACACGATATTTCTTGAGAACTTAAGTATTCATATGCAGCTTGGAGTATACAGTACCTTTGCAATGTCCTGCATAAATGATGAGTTATGCACTGAGCTCTTAGTTTCTGCCAGGCTAAACAGCAGATGGATCGGATCAGTGTAGAGGCCAGACAGCCCGACCGTCTGTCCCACTGAGATGTCAGATCATCAGGAGACATATCTGCCTGCTCAGCAGGATCTTTTCATGCTCAGAGTCCTCTAACATGAGGACATTGGTTTTAAAGGAATAGTTTATCATTTTAGGAAATACGCTTATTCGCTTTCTTGCCAAGAGTTGGCAAGAGATGGGAAGAGCGATACCACTCTCATGTCAGTATGCTAAATATAAAACTACAGCCAGAGGATGTATTAGCTTAGCATAGCATAAAGACTGAGAGGAGGGGGAAACAGCTAGCCTGGCTCTGTCCAGGTGTAACAAAATCCAAGCTGCATTCATGCAATGTCTGCGGATTGGGAAGAACAGCAAAATCTCCTTTTACTCTGACTTGGGAGTATTCATGCATCATTCCAAGATGGGTGTCCCCACTGTTAGCCTTGCAACATCACTTAAAGGTCCAGTATGTAAGATTTAGTGGTCTCTACCAGTGGCTCCTCCTAAATGTTACACACTGGACCTTTAAGTCGTCTAAATTAGCTATGCTAATTTTGTTGTTTTGTTGTATTTTTATCAGTTTGTTAATAAGTGAAACCAGACACAAACAAACTGTATATAGCTCCTTTTAAATTGTTAATATTGGGTTTTATTTAGGTGTAACAGTTTGTTGAATCTTGTGTAGTTCTTTTCATTGTTTTCAAGTAGGAAAGCCCAATATCTCCAACTTGGAATTACAAGTAGGAGGTTGACGTTAGCGTTTTTAACGACTGAGCTGCTTGTAATTCTGGTCTAAATAATATGACATGAACGTGGCATAAGTTAATATGCTATATCTCTTTGTTTAATCAAGTAGCGGTTATGCAGGGGTTTATGCGCTCAAATATTTCTTGATATATATTTCAATATAACGTGAGCTTTAGAGGTGCTGGTAGGCTGATATTTTTTACTTTTGGACAGAGAAAGGCTAGCTGTTTCCCCTTGTTTTTGTGCTAAGCTAAGCTAACCATCTCTTGGATGTAGCTTCATATTTAACGGACAGACATGAGAGAGGTATCGATCTTCTCATCTAACTCTCGCCAAGAAAGCAAATAAGAGCATTTCACAAATTGTGAAACTATTGATTTAAAATCTTATTTTACATCTGAATAAAAAAGTCAACCAGTCATTTCAACTCAGCATAAGAGACATTACATTACAATTTGCCATTTTTTATGTAAACTGGCTTAGCATGGACCTATAAAAGAAGCTAACCTCACTGTGATGTTTTTATTGGTGTCACATCTCCATCAGATTGCTTGAATAACCAAAGACAACAAAGTTTGGCCAAAACAGTTGTTGAAAGTTAATCCCTGCATACATCGTGACTTCAACATTCACACTCTAATAGTCTATTTCATCATGCACACAATGCCTTGATAAGAAATCCAATTAAGTCGATGCTATGCAGTCTTATTTCCCATTTCTGCAATCATCTGGTACATGTCTATAAACAATAGGCCATTGAAAGTGTAATACATTTTTGCCATAGATATGCAAATGCACTATTATTAGGGGATGGAACGGTAAGAAGGCGAGTGAGTTTTGATCAGCCGTGATCACAACCGTGGTTCAACCAGGAAGAGACACTGCAGCTTTTACTCGAAATGTCTTGTCTGTTGGTTTCAAAAGAAAATAATAGGCCTTTGATGACTCCTGTTTGAATGGTTTGTGCTGTGACAGATAATTATCACAAGTAACTTGAACATAGTGGAGAGTGGAGCAGTGTTAGGTCAGAATCAGGAGTGTGAAGCCTCGTGCCTTAGTGGTCTGAGGGCTTGTAGGTTTGGGCTCCAACCACACGATTCACCAGTTGATCTGTCTGATTACTTCTTCCTGTCTGGATAAACTTGCTAATCAGTGAAACCAGCTGCTTTAACATTTGGATGGAAATACCTGCAGTGTCGTGACCCTCCATGGCAGTCGGCTTCACGCTGTGCTCAATCACTGCACCCAGCGGACGTCCAGAAATCCTTAATGTGTAACTTCTCCTGCAACCAAAGTTTTAGCATTTTTATGTCTAACCATATTACATATGCAATATGTAAATACAAATATGCCATTGTTGATAATGTAATTTTTGATGGAGCTAGGCTACAATATACAGGACAGAAAGAGATGAATATGAAGTCAGTCTTTTAATTTGACTCTGGGTGAGACAGCGAACAAGTGTATTTACCCAAATGTCAGATGGTTCCATTAAACCACTTTTAATGAATGAGGAGGAAAACAAAGCTTGACTCCTTAAAGGCCATGGCAGTGATTTTAGATTCGATATTCCAGGAACTACAAATTCCATGTATTGACATGATGGCTAACCATCCTCAAATAGACCATAAACAGACCAAAAATAGATTAATTTCATACCCCTTATTTACTTCATTATACAATGCAGAAAATTCTAAATAAAGTAATTAGTCACAGTGAATACTGTCACATTTATTATTTTATTATGGGTCATTTCAAAAACTTTCCTGTGTTAAGGAATGCTTTGTCACCTGCCAGAAAGTATCGCATTCATGAGCTATGCTGTTAAAGCCTGGGGAAAAACGGAAAAACAGGTGTTTGAATAGGATGTTGGTCGATCAGAGCTAATTGTAGGCAAGCAAGTAATTCTTGAGTAGTCCACTGATGTTTAGGATTTTTTATAGTAATACTCTTAAAATGTCACAAATGAGGACGAAATGCCCATCATAAGTAACCAGAGCCCATAGTGATGTCTTCCAGTTACTCTGTCTCATCAAGTGATGAAATGATCCTATCGTGAGAAACCCCTTCATTTCACTAATCTAGTAATCATTTCAGCACTATTAAACAGATGACTTCACTTGTCTCTATGAGGCAAATAATTAATAAAACTTAAATGTAATTCAGCCACATTAAAACATGTTTAGAAATGAGCTTGTTATACAGTAATCTGCTGTTTTGAAAGAGTTTTAGAACAAATTCACATTCTCAATAATCTTTGTCCATGAGATTGAGTGCCTTTTCAGAGCAACTTGCAGTATTATACCTTCCTACCACAATAGCAGAGCTGCACTCAGTGTGGGATTGTTATTGTGCTAGGAATCATTTTGTTTCCTTAGATGCCAGGAATATAAAAACCATCCGTAACTCAAGTAACACAGACAGTAAGTTCCACACTGATAATGTCAGTTTTAAGTCAGGAAACCAGAAGCCTTGCGACAAATGCTATTCTCAGCACCACTTAATGCAAACTTTAAAGCTGCTCTGATCAATATTTTTAGATTAACAATGGCTCAAATGACTGCAATGTGAAAGGGAGCGCTTGTAGTGATTAATCCACAGATAATTACTACCTGAATGCCACTCAGCTTTACTGAACTTTTTAGCGTCTTTCGGATCATTGTTCTGGTTTTACGGCCAGCAACTTTATTTCACTCTCACCGCTTTCATAGCATCGTTTTCAGCAGCAGCTAGCAGCTATTTTTAGCGAAAACTCTCTGAAAATCTACTGCACGCTGACTGCCTGACACCAAACGTCAGACAGACAAAGTCATAGCGGATAGCTGGTGAACACAGTTGAGTATTTAGCAGCTAAAAAAACGTGGGGACAGCGCAACAAGCAGGGGCAACAACTGAGGGGTGAGTAATCTAACCACGATCCCTATGTGTGTGAGCTAGATAGGTAACATCATATCTGCCAACATTTAGGTTTCAAAATACAAGAGGAACGCTGTCCTGCCCTGACATTTTGACAACAGCTAACATTAATTTAGCTGGCCAGTCTGCCTGCGCAGAGAGCAACTAGGCATACGGCCCTGGGATCGGGGTGTGGGTTGCCAGGTTGCGGTAACAGATGGGTTGAAATTGTATGAAACAAATCCAAACAAAATAGTTGACCAAACTTAACAGGTCAAACAGTTGACTTCAAAAATGACCTCAACCGTTGAAACTGAAGGCCTCCTCTTCACATAACCTTTCAGGAAACTCAGGCCTTCAGTGAACCACACATGCCTTGCTGTCAGTGTGTGTCTTTAAGTAATTAGTAATGAATGAGTTGTTACTAGTTTTGTGCCAATCACCGGCTGGTTCAGAGTTAATCAGGAACGACTCATGAAGAAAGTGGCTAGTATGATCGAGTCACAGATGTCCATGAACTAATCATTACCTAATGAGTCAGTAATATAGGATCGCCCAGTCTGTTCTCTAGTAACTCATCATCATCTACTATATAGTCCCCCATTAGGAATTATTAGGGAAGTACTTAACGATTCATCAATAATCAAGTCATTCCTGATTCATTCCTCATTTGTTTCTTAATTAACTAATCATTAACTAATCATTAGCTACTCTATAAAATTTGATTAGGAATTACACATCAACAAATGGTTCAATAGCAGCTAGTTCCTCATTCATTCCTCATTTGTTCCCTGGTAACTACTCAAAATTTTGTGCCCATTATTATAGTGTGTTACCACTTAATTTATTATTAATATTTGTTCACAACACATGTTGTAGACAATCTTTCACTTGTACGTTATATAACGCTAACTGTCAACCATTTTTTGTAGCGGTTTTGTCATATTTTTATTCTTATTTAGATCGCAACAATCAACCGACTGAGCAATTTTACGTTGATTTGATGTCTAAGAGATGTTTAAATGGTACATGGCCGTCTAGTTCAAAATGTGATTAAATTTAGTTCAAAAGTGAAAGTTTAGTAGCTGTCTAACCATAACCTGGCCATCAATTAGACAGCTATTAAATGAATTTATTGCACATGCGCGTTACACCAGTAACCAATTTCTTATTTTACATAAATGTACAGAACTTCTCCCATTATGATGTCCTGGAAGCTACTTGCTGGCAGCACACAGCCTCTATAGTTCTATATTTATCACATTTTATATCAAACATTAAAGGCGTTGAAATTACGTCTTTGTGTAGACCAAAAACTACAATGATACTACAGTATTTTGGCTAGAAGTAGGCTACAAATAGCCGGTCCAATTGGGAGTTAAATTGTGGCTACGCATAGACCATGTCAAAGAAAATAAAAGACTCTATTAGGCGTATATTAAACGTGCATTTAACATAATATTGCATTGTGGCATATTAGATCTGTTTATATGACAGAAAATAAACAGTTATATTGTAAATGCGGCAGTGTGCTGTGCATATGTTACATATTTACAGGTTTGTATGCATTTTTAAAATATGCAATAATGTGATGGTCTAAAACCGGGCTATACGTAGCCGGCAAAATCCTGGTCCATATCAGAGCTAAAGCAGAGATGCGATGTTGAAATGAAGTCTATTGCTCCGTGGGAGAGTTCAAGTAACTAACATTAAGCTAGCCCACTTCCAGTAGTCCCGAGTTTTCAGCAATCTCTTCGATTGCTTTCATCCTGGAAAATCGCTGAGATGACACATCATACAGCTCTTTTTTAACTCCCACAGCTCTACCGAGAGTTCCTATCTTTCCAAGGTCCAAAACAAAGCCATGTCAGATAAATCACCTCACTCAGCACAACAACAACAACAACAAATAGACCGCTGGTCCAGTCAGTTTACCGCTAATACTGGGCGTGCACGAGCTGCGTTGCTATGGATACACATACTATATGTGTACTGTCGGGGTAATTGTCTGTTTGAAAACATGGCAAACTGGCCAAACTTCATCAAACACGGACAAACAGGGATTGAGCATTTCGAATCTGACCAAACATCTCCAAACAATTCCAAACAAGGACAGACAGCCATGGCAAAAAAATTAAAAATCTGTGTTTGTTGGAGAATGTTTGATTGGTGTGCCATGGCCTGAAGGATGAGTTGTAATAACTTTGGTGACAACATAAATAGAGCTAATTAGCAAATGCTAGCATGCTAAAATGCTAACCTAACATGGTAAACATTATACCTGCTAAACATCAATATGTTAGCATTATCATGTTAGAAAGCTGATGTTAGCATTCGGCTCAAAGCACCGCTGTGCAGCCTAACAGAGACGCTAGTGTGGCTGTAGACTCTTAGTCTTCAAACACAGACTGTATACCTTCACTTTCATCAGCATGAGCACAAGAAGACAGAACACAAACAGGCTAAGCATTTTGTTTTAAAGACATGTTAATCTGGTTTAAGATTTAGGAGCTCTTGAAAGTAATTCAACCATAAGCAGTTCTTAGCTTCTACATGCAATGTGTTCCACTGAAGACCTGCAAAGAGTAGAACAAACACATTATGTCTAGTCCTGTACTGCCATTTGCAACTACAATCCTTACGGCAGCATCATGAATCACTACAGCTTGTTCAGCACAACATGATGCATCTGTGAAAGCTCTGCCTTCTAAATATAGCTTAAAGTTCACTGTTAGCCGTGCACTGCAGAAGTGAGTGTGCAGTCATTTGTTTGTTTTCTCCCATTCTTTGTTTCAGCTCTAAAGTTCTTGTTTTTTGATTCTGTAAAATGTCTTGTTTTTCACAGGTGTTACAATAACAACCTTCAAACCATCTGTAAATGTTAATCTAATAACAACATTGCACATAAAAGGCTTCTTCCATGTGGTATTAAATAATGCACTGTGTCATTTGCCTCTCAGACTAATTAAAAAGAAAGTTCTCAATGTTAGGGTGATCAAAGAAGGAAATGTTTATTTTGATCTATATCGTATTACCTTGTCTTGTAGCAGGAGGATCAGGCTTTTTTAAAATAGCCTTTAATGTGAATCCTCTTAAGCTCCCTCACTCCAGTTCTTAATTACAGAGGGCAGAACACATTTAATCCCTTCTTGATGAATAAGAGCATTAGCCGTGGATAGAGGACACAGAAGAGGAAATCGAATGAATTTTCATTGAACCGGTGTAATTAATTAGTTCATATGGTCAGAGGAACAATAGTGTCATGAGTAACCAAAATACAACTGTTCAGCAATAAATAGACACTATTGTCTGGCTCACTTACCTGCATGAGTTCTCGTGTCATTATCATTACACAGCCCAATATATGCCTTGCAAGCCTACAGTTTCGATCTTAATCCAAAGGCAATATCGTCCTATATGAAACACACAATGACAGAAGCTTTCCTTTACAAGTAATAATATAGCATAAAGAAACTCTAAATATAGTTTTCAGAAAGCGAGCACACTGTGAACTGTTGAACATTTATTTTACAGTATAATTGCTTTCCTCATTTCACATTATGGAGCAAAAAGCACCATTTAAAGCAGCTATAATCAATATTTTTATATTAACAATGGATCACATATTTACTTGTGTGAAAGAGGTCGTTTGTAGCGACGAATTCACAGAGAATTATCCCCCGACTCTGCTTTTCCCCTCAGCTCCACAGAGCGTTTTAGGGTCTTTCAGCTAATTGTTTTGGTTTTCCGGGCCAATTTTACTGTTTTGTTTCACTCTCGTGCTCTTATAGCGTAGTTTTCGGCCACAGCATGTAGGCCTAGTCGTTTTGAGCGAAAAATCCTTAAAAAGCTACTGTACACTACCTGCTCAGCACCAAACTGCAGACAGACACAGTTGGCATCCAGCTGGTGAAGATAGTGGAGTATTTAGCGGCTAAAGAGCCAGATATTTCCCTCATGAATTGGTGGAGACCAAAAAAGAGTGAATATTATACTTAACATTCATCAGGTGGAGAGAAACATGACTCCAAATGAATGATAATGTTGCTCCATATATCTGCTGGATGTGTAAGTAAGCAGCTGTTTGCTAACCTGTTACATATCAACATAAAAAGGTGATATTATGACAGTGCTGTGTTTACAGCTTGTTTCTGCTGCCCCTAAGTGGCCAGAAATTGGTTATTGCAGGTTTAACAATCATATTTCTTGAATTTTTGAGTGGACAAATAATTTGAGTTACTCCTCTTTATCGATCTTTATGTTTTTACTTTGTTCAGGTGAAAGTGGTCCAATTTGGAATGTGCTATGAATGTTGAAATGGTAAAAACATTGGCAGTAAAGTATTTGTCACCTGTCCATCACAGGATGAGATTACACAAGTAAAAAATCTTTGGACATTATTAAACATTAATCCAAAGCCCTGTAAACCCACACAGGTGTCTTCCAGTTTTCTTACTGATTAGGCCTCGTTTAACAACTACCTGTGAGACATTGCTCGACTGACATTCCCCTGGCTCTCATATTGTAGAGTATGTTACCCTGCATTTGTTAATGGTGGGAACGTGGGAAAAATTCCCAAAAGTCACAGAAGTGTGATAATGTGGACACCACATGATTGGGTATAAGCACCACAAACCTTAAATCGTACAGGTTTACACCAATTAATATATTAAAAATGCTGATTTGTTAAAAACAGGTCATGCTGAAAATCAAACTAATTAGTGCTTTTTTACTTTGAGCTGTGTGTGGGTGCTCTTGATTTGTCCTTACCAGCAGGTTGCATGTTCCAAGGTGGCAAGGCCAGGAAAACCTTTAAATGGAGTGCAGGCTGCAGGTATTATGCCACAGTCAGTGAGTGAACCAGTGAGCCAGCAGGAACAACAGGGCCCTGTAGCTGGCATGGCATTAATGTTATAAGCTTCACCTGTGATTGACAAGTTTACACTGTGGTGAAAAACAGAGGACAAAGGACAGGAAATAGTCTGGGCAGGGATGCAAGCATAGGCTGCTAAAGTCAACTCAGCTAGCTAACATTAGCTTCCCACAAGTTGAAAATGTTACATATATTTTTCACTTCATTGTACCCTGCTGTGTTTACAAACATTACTGATGTAAACAGCATCAAAAAATTTTAGAATTAGCAAACACAAGCAATTGCGAAATCTTCAGTCAGACATTGGGGGGGGGACCAAGGGGCCCAATAAGCACGTTAAAATAAGACGGTGTAGTCCCTCATTCGTCCAGGAGTGTTCTTTCATAGAAAAGGTTTCAGTCGTAGTCATCTGGACACTGTTTTCAGAATCAAGACGTTTCAGCTCCCATCCGGAAGAATTTTGGGCAGAAAACCGTGGATCTGGTTCGGGAACTCGAAAACACAGCCTCACAATTGAGAATGACTTCCGGATGGGAGCCGAAACGTCTTGATTCTGAAAACAGTGTCCAGATGACTACGACTGAAACCTTTTCCACGTTAAAATAAAGCGCTAATGGCTAATAGTGATGCTGACCTGGGAAATGAGGCTGTGCCTGTACTAGCTCCTATTTCTATCCAAACGCGCACACATCTGACAGTCTGTAGCCTATATGAGTGTGTTTTGTAAAAACTACGAAACACTAAGTATTTCTCAGTATTTTCAGTATTAACTGTTTAACCAGCAGCTACATGTTGGATGCTCAGTAAAACACAAAACGCACACAGGACACAGAGTGGTAAGGACCACGCACGCGCTCTGTTGTACAGAATTGCCACTCGCGAGCATTTGACAACGCAATGATAACCTGGTCAGTTCACAGTGACACAAATCAACTACAGACCCAGTTTTCAAAAGACAACTGACTGAGTGAAACTCATCCTCCAGCTTGTTACACTGACAAAAACCCGTCCCGATGTGTTCAGTATCAACAACAGTAACACACTGGTTTATACTGAACATGCAGGAACGTGTTTTACCTGCGTATTAGACCTGGGAGGGATCAGTCAACTGTGCATGGTGTGCAGAGGATATAGAATGGCCAAAAACATTGGCATGCACTTGTGAGAATGTCTTTATTGCCATTGCACATTGTACAACGAAACAAGTAGGCCTACAGGTGCTAATTAGCTGTTTAGCTAACCCGGGCACAAACTGTCAACATTGGTTAATGTGCATTTCTGATCATTTCTTTAAAGAGTTGAAATGTCACAAAAGGTTTTTACACTTGGCTGAAGAGGAAAATTTGGTGCATTGATTAAAACAAAATGCGGTGAAGTGCAAAGGAAGCAGACTGCACTAAGAAGTTCCCAGTGGCCATGAAGACTCAAAATATTTCCCTGATTCCAACAGTTGAACCTTGTCATTGATTTGAGTCTTTGTTGATTCCTGGAAACAAAGATTGAATATTCAGTGGGCTGTCTTTAGGGAGGTGTCTGGGTCAGTGACCACGATAAATATTCTCCTAACTCTCACTGAGGATGGCCAAACTGAACACCAGATAAGTGGCTCACAAACTGCTGGATTAGCTCCAGCTCCAACAAAATGTCAGCAGTTATGCAAAACAGCAAAGCAAACAAAGGCAAAAACTGTCCAGCAGGAGCCATCTCACTTTGTTTTTTACAGGCTTGAGTAAAGAGACAGACAGTCAATATAACAAGCCTCTGCAGCTGTGTGATGTGTGATGTGTCAACAGCAAAAATCAGATGTCGGTGTCAGTCCCTTAGAACTGAAGGAAAACGACTTACTTGCCATGCTGTACCAAAAGTTCAACAGTCATACAGAAAAAAATCCATCATACAAGAGGGGGAGATAGAAATATTTAAACCAACAGCAGCTTCAAAATATAGTTTGGGCACAAGACGTGCGTTGAGTGATGTGCGCATAACTCTTATTTTTTTTACTTAAAGAAAAATGCTGGTGTTATCCTATATTTTTCTTATTGTCAATAAATCCCATGAAAATACCAAAAGATAAAATAGCAAGTAGTTCAAGCACATGATTTTCATTAATAGTGAAAATACAACCATGATTGTTAATTTTGGGGAGGTTTGTTTTGTATAATATGAAAGCCAAAAACTGTCATGACTGAAATAAAAACATACACTGTGTGAAAATATAGAGAGGATTAATTAAGAAATATAAATAGATTATAGACCTTTCGTAATTGGTAAAAATGTGAAGAGTAATTTGAATTGTCAGGGCAGTGGGTATATACCAAATTTAGTTGTTTTTGAACATACGATAGCTGAGCTGCAGCTCATTTTACTGCTGAAGAGCAAAAATGAGGGTTTGAGCCTCCAGCCATAAATTACTGTAACTCCTGGAACACACTAAATACATCAATGATGTATAACGATGTAGAGTTCTCCAAGGGTGGAAGTGGCTTTAATTAATTAGCTGCTAATTAATGCTGTGATCCAGAGCGCGGCTCTGTAATGGCAACAAAGTGGACAACACAAGCAGATCCCCAGTGACTGTAACAAACGGGTGTTCTACACTTCAAGCTGTCGTGATCCCCTGGGAGTAATGTTTTAATGTGAAACAACAGTCCTACAGGAGCCACATACATCGATCTGTGTAGTTGGGTTTTGGTTGGCTTGGAGCCTGACTCATTAAAGGGAACACAAAAGTCAGTTTTACTCTCAGTTGCTGCCAATAAACACAGTCAGAGTAGAGCTGTGGATATGGCAAGAGAACAACAGTGCAACTTCAGAGGAAACACTGTTAAGTACCAGAAAGCTTTTCACATGAAAGAAGAAATCCACTCTGTTGCTCTAGATACTGTACCATCAATGAGAGTTATGATAGTGTTGTAATTTATTTTGGTTGAGTATCCACTGACCTCTTTTCAACATTTTTAAGATGTTGAGAACTCCCCAAGCTCGAGTGGGAAAGTGTAGGTGGACAGAGTAATTATGAAACTCTCAGCAAATACAGGCAAGATAACAGCAGATTTTTCTCTTATCACAAGGGGTAGAAGCCAAAGTAGCCCCCTGAACAAAACCAATGATTATGTAAATTATTGGTACCACTTTCTAATAAGGTACAAGTTATAAAGAGTAACTAATGGCTATATTAATGACTAATAAATAATTTGCTAATGCTTCATAGATAAGCTGTAAGCCATTAATAAGAACAACTCTTTCTGGTTGGTGCGTATCCATCTCCAGATTTAGCTTTATAGCTCTTTGGTTCATCAGGAAGATCCTCCAATGAACCATTTGACCTCTGACCTTCTAGAAAAAAGCTGCAGAGCATCTGAACCACAATTCATTATTATTCTTTTCACTGGGTTACTGCAAGTGTCTGTGCTTGGTCCCCTTCTCTTCTCAATATACAGGATCTGCCTTTGGTGGTTACCATTGCTATGCTGATGATATCCAGCTCTATCTGTCCTATCTGACTCAGCAGAGATCTTAACCTGCCTCAGTGTCTCAAAATGGATGATGGAACGCCACTTTCAACTCAGTCTCTCTAAGACTAAACTACTTTAAGGACTCACCTATCAGAGAGGTTTTTCCCAACCCGGCAACCCAAAAGTGGCTCTTATTAATGGCTTAAAACTTATCTATAAAGCATTATTAAATGATTTATAAACCAATAATAAAGCCAGTGGTTACAACATATAAACCCTTTACAAAGGGTACCTTATTAGAAAGTGTAACCAAATATTCATGAAGAATAACAAACTCAAACTGAGCCAAATGAAAAGCAGAAACATCCCAACCTTTATTGTTTGTTGATTTTGTTCAACTGGACAAGGTAGGAAAATGTTGTCCGTTCCATGTAAGACCATTTACATGATTAAATATTTTCTAGGTATTAGTGCTAGATAGTATACATTGTTTAGATAACAGTCTACATCTGTTATATTTAATCATTCTGCTACCCTCCAATTTTATTCGTTTTTCAGATTCATTCACAAGGCATTGAGATTTTGGCAGCTGACAAAAATATAAGACATTAACCTTTATAAAATCCCTTTCACTGGGTATTGTGGTTCCTTTAAAATATCAACATAAGTTTGGTAAACCATGGTTGAAATGTTTGCCTAAAACAAATTAATCAGTGTCTTAAATGTCTCAAAATGCAAATCAGTGTAAAACATTTGTAGATAAATGAGTTGTTGCTTTTTGTAAACAGACCACATAGATTTCCAAAAGAATGAACAGTCTGACATCAGGGGGCATAGCTGGAGTCACTTACACCAGTTGTACCCACTGAGGCAATAGCACCATGTACAGCATCATGAAGTGGGACCATTTTTTTTCAGTAAAGACACATTTTCTTCCCTTGGATTGACTCTTTGCTGAGAACAAAAGGTTCAAGTTTTTGACAAAGCTGGTAAAACTCAACAGGGTGACACTGGACCTGTCACCAAGAACTAAATGCATCACACTCACATTTGTGGATTTTGGTCACAGCTCCTGTAATTCTGGTCCCAGCTGGTCTCCACTTTAGTCAAAGACATTTTCTAAAATATGGCTGCCGTGCTTCATATAGTGCCTGTAATCTGATCAGTCAATCAAGTTACGTATCACACATGCACTGTTGTTGTAACACACAGTCTCTGACTGTACGGCAGTTGTAGATTACATGTTCCATCCTAGTCCGATGTGGGTGGCCAGCAGGTAGCACATGCCGATCATACACGTCATTATCATCATGGGGAATCCTAACCTGTAAGAAACAAGAGAACAACAGATTAATGTCATGAATTAACATTTTATTCTTACTGGGAAAAAAATGTGGTCACCTCAAAGTATGTATAGTGCATTCAACTTATTCAGTCAAACAGAGAGCATTTGAAGGATTACCGAAAAAATGACAATGGTGCAAATAATGAATAAAGTGGTGATAAGTTTATATGATCCAGAGTCATACACAGGTTCATGGTCCCCAGACGATAAAATCCTAATGACCTTGATGGACTCCAGACTTTACATCAAGTGCTACCACAGGTCAAACTTTACAGTTCAGTACTTCATTTGATGACATGATACATCTAAAACTAATGATCAAACTCCCAAAGGCCTCAGCTGGACTTTGAGCTTAATGCTAATGTTACAATGTTAACTGTACACGATAACAAAAGTTACATGGCAAACTGCTGATGTCACTGTGAGCAGTTAAGATGTTAACATGCAAATGTTGAGCAAATTGTTGATGTTTTATGTCGCCTCGTAGCCGAGCTGAGTCTAAGTACAGCTGAACCTGATAAAGAGTCCAGTTTAATGTTGTGTGAATATTTCCTGTCATTCTCTCATTTCTTTTATTGGACAACTTGTTAATCACACTCACCACAACAAGTGGAACAGCACTCAATGTTGAATCAGTTAGCTGTCTCTATGCAGCTGACCTGACATTTACAAACAGGTGTCTTTATGCCGCTGTCTTTTTCACAAGCTAATTTTCTGGTGTGAGGTCAAGAGACAAGAAGCAAATTACAATGAGTGGGAAATAAATGGTTATTTTAGATGCTACAGCTCGAAGAGGCCTATTGTCTCATTCAAATGTTTTGCAAAAGTTCAGGAATATCTTTCCTTTTATATTTTTGCTCTTATTCTTCTACTGTCAAACTTCAACTGTCTGCTTCTCTTCATTGAACTAAATGTATTGTTTTTCTTTGTGTTAGAACAGCCGCAGAAAGTCAAATGCCTCATATGTGAAAACTTTCTTGGCCAATAAACCTGATTCTTATTCTGATGTGTGACACTTGACTGAGCCCCACGGGGTAACTCTCTATTCACTCAGCCTGCTGCACAGGGAGGTCAGAGCTACCCAGCCCTAATGGAGCTGGTACAAATTCAGTGTCTTGCTCAAGGACACCTCAGCCTGCAGGTGAAGGTTTGTCTTCCTGCTGACTATCTGCTGCTCCAAGACAGGCCCAATGACATGTTAAAATGGGCTTGCATATTATTTGCCAAATGAAATCACATCATGCTTGACGAAAGAATCTAAGAAGCCTTCAAATGCACCCAAACATCTGACTAGTCTAAAGTTGGGCACCTGTGACAGACTTAAGTTCGTTGTGAGGCCTTAGGAAATTGTGATATTGCCTGGCATTTGCAAAGGCCATCCCTATTCTCATTGCAATGGCTGAAATTTAGTTAGCTTCATGGCGCAACAGCAATGCCATAAAAGTAGCAGTGACCATGTAAAACTGTATTAAGTAGTATAATAGAAGTAGTATTAGTCAAACTGCTTTCCCAATTTTTCATTCCTCAATTAGTTTTATAAATGTAAAATGTGTCCTTAGATGACTCCGGAACTGCAGATGGTTTGTCATTTGGATGTCTACCATGTCCTATATGGACACATGGCTGCTCTGAGGGCCAGAGATCTGTTTGCCCCAAGTCTCTGACACAGATCAGGTTTGGAGGACAAAAAGAGTGCCAGCAATTCATCTCTGTCAAAGTAGCAAAGAAGTAATTAAAACTATTGTACCACTACTGAAAAATTAAGGGAACCCATGTCGTTAAAATATCATTTAGAGCAGATGTTGCTTACTAGTGTGATGGTGCAGTGTGAGATGTGAGGCTGAGTCAATGTTAGACTCAAATAAGTCAGGACCAAATAAACCAGAAAATAACCATAAACCTACCGCTGCCATCCCTCACACTGATGATGGTTTACATCATTGTTTATTAACAATGTTTGTTAATTAAGCAAGTTATTTCTTATGCATGGCCAATGATTATGATGATGAAGCATGATTACAATAGGGTAATGGGCTGTTTGTTTGGCCATGAACTCAACTTTATATTCTATTTGGTCTAAATGCAGTTTTACCAGTAGACATACTTTTATTTTTCCAGTGTGAAACATCCATTACACTGATGTGTCTTTCATTGCAATAGCTACTGTAGCGCACTCTCAGGTTAGCAGGGCCTCACAGACAGTTACGTGAAATGGCAAGGTTAACTGTACAAGCTTGATTTTTAGAGAGATGCAAAAGGTTACATGTCTCTTTGCTGTGTGTATCTTCTGTTTACCTGGGCAGGATTCCTTCTCAGAGGATCTTAAGGCCTGAGATGACTATTAAGATAATATAAGATAGAACTGTATTTATCCTGAAGGAAATTGTTGTGCAACAGTTGCAGTGCGAAGTAGGAAAGAGTGCAAATATAAAATATCAACAAAAGGTACAAGTATAAAAATATCAGTAACAAATGTCCAAAATCTACAAGATCCAAAATATACACAATGCCAAAAATATAAACAAGGTTAACGGTAAGGTTCTTGGTGAGTTGCATACTGTCTTGATATGTATGAGAAGTGGCAAATAGCTATGTATAATATCAAATCTCAAGTACAGGTAAATGCTTTGGTTCAGTTAACACTGACGTGTCCGTGACTTTCTTGATTTATTTTTTTACTTTCTCATATGAACTTGCCTTTTATGGAAATCTGAGTTGGAAAAGTAAAATATGTGTCAATGTGGTGGTTTAAGCCTGATAAATAATAATGAAATGCACTGATTCACAGTTGTTTGGATACTGCAACCAGAGGTGTGGACTATAATCTGACTTGAGTCATTAATTTGAATTACTTCATGCTAAAAATGTAGCCTACTCGATATTTAATTGAGGGTCAGTAGCAGCCCCAAAATTACAATGTACAGGTTTTTGGTATTTATGGCGCCCATACGGATGTATTCGAGAAATGTAGTAAAGTTTGCTGTTTGTGGCGTATTTCATGGTGCTTATATACAGCATGTTAGGTGCAAATTGGTCTATAAACAAAAGCAGCACACCCAGAAAATGTGTGTACCAATTGCTTCACATGGGTCTGACCAAGGATGTCAGAGTTACTGACATTAAATGGGATAAAATTTTGAACTTAAAAAGATCCCCATGTGGCCAATTAAGGATGTATTACATGACTTCCTTACCTGAGATATTTTTTGACAGCTGGAAAAGTTAAATGTTTGCTTCAGTTGTCTTCATGTTTGTTTCAGCACTTAATATAGTGCCCTAGTTAACTAGTAATCACTGTTATCCTTTGTTATGCTGCATCAAGAGTAAGCCGGATAAGAACTGTCTAATCAAATATCAATACCAGAAATGGAAAAAAACAGCAAATAACAAAAGAGTTTAGTAAATGCTTTTCCACACACACAAAAATACAGATAATACAGAAAATTGACTATATAAAAACACAATAAGGACTGAAATCATTTGAAATGCTATTCATGTGTATTTTGTTTCCTTTTCAAAGAGTAAGGAAAGAACATAGCAGCTATTGGCCTATTGTATCTGTTCTCTGTTGTATCTCTCTTATATAAGGTCCTCTGAATCAGAAGCCATTTCAAAGCCCTTTTTAAGATGACCTTTCAGAATGTCCCATATATCAAGTCTTCTGCACTGAAGATGCTGAGAAAAGCACACAAGAAGTCCAGAGGCCCTTAAATTAAAGAGTAAATGTTGTATGCGTGTGCGTGTGTGTGTGCATATCTGATAATTGTGTGGCAATGTATTACTCTTTATTGCTACAACTATTTCTTCATTCAAATGAATAAAATTATGCAGTTTCCATTTGATATGCATGTGGAAATGTCAAATTAGTACTTGAACTAAGGATTAATGAGGCAAGTCAAGCACTTAAGCTCATTAATAATGATTTCAATATGGCGTGGTGGTGCATTTAAATTGAAACTTTTTGAGTAGCCAACTGAATTGAGTTACAAAGGTCAGGGTGATTATCATTTTTATTTACACATCAGAGGTTTAATATGGGGTGAATAATGAGGAAACCCTCAGAGAAAAATGTTAGATAAGACAGAAATAATGTCAAAAATAATATCCAGCTAAACAAAGATTTCATATGATCTGCCTTTTAAAACGAATCTCTAAGAACCTGACCTTTCACTTCCTGTAATTTTAGAGGTTTGTCCCATCCATCACTAAACCTCAGTACAAACTGAAACTGAGGAAATGGCTTTAGCCTCCTGTTAGAATTTGGCAACAACTGTGAATTTACCATTTGCAATTAACTCCATATTTCCACATTTGCAGTAATTCTAGTAATAACAACACACAGATGTTGTTTGAAACAATTTAAATGCAAAATAGATTAATGATGATTTTATTGTTTGATTTGAACCTCTGTCCCAAGGTCCCTCTCCTGTTCATCCTCTACATGCTCCCCCTGGGTAATCTCATCATTCGTCGTGGTGTCCAGTTCTACGCCGATGATGTCCAGCTCTACATATCTGCTAAATTCATTGTCTCTGCAACTCACTACACCCTGACCAACTTCCCTAATTGAAATTAAATCATGGATGTGAGCCAACTTTCTCAAACTGATCTGTGACAAATCTGATATGATCAGCAACTCCACTCTTATCCCCGTCACATCACACCTGCAACTTCTGATTAATCTTCAACAGAAACCTTTCATTTGTACACTCACTCCCACTCCTAAAACACCTCCATTGGCTCCCTGTACCACAATGGATTCAATTCAAACCTCCTCCTCTTCAATCTCAAAGCCCTCCCTAACCAGGCCCCCTTCTACCTCACTGATCTTCCCCACCGCCTGTAACCTCCTTTTTTAGTGGTAGCAGTAGTAACATTAATAGCTAACAAAATGCTGGCATTAAACTGCAACTGAAGCAAAATGGAAATAATCACAAGAACGAAAGAAATTTCTTTTACTTTGAAAAGCACATTCTGTATTCCAACTGTGTGCGAAGCTTAGCTGTTTTATCTTGTTGCACACAATGGCACTGAAAGGCTGACTAGGAATAAAACTGTTCTACACTGTGCTGGTTTCTTTATGACAACGTAACCCACAGCCACATCGGTTACAGGCTCTGATTATTAGACCTTTTTGCTAAGTAGTGCTACTGAACAGAAAACTGCAGACCACTACTGTGAAACACACCACTCACCCTCAGGCTAAAGAACTAACTAACTGCTGGATAGAGGAGGAATGAAGGAGACGGAGTTTTGCGCACTCGTGTGTTAGCTTTATTGACATACCATAAACTGCCTGTCAAACTAGCAGGGCTTACAGTTCTGAGGATGTGCAAACTGTCACAGTTGAAACAGGCTCACGCCACACTACCAGAGTCATATATATTGGTATTTAAATTATATTTTAATACATAAAATATGTAAAAATGGGAAATCTGGTATTCCAGTCCAAGTCCTTCACAAAGCCCATTAACGGACAAAAGCAAAGCAGCATAAACAGACCACTGTGATTTTTATCTTTGCGGTATGAATGTCCACTTAAGATGGATGGAGTGAGGAATCTCTAAACTGTTATCATAATCAGACCCCTCCACAGAAGTGAATCTCTTTCTGCTGAGCAATATCCATTTCCCCTTCATTGGCACAGCATGATAGGACAGAGGGCAGATGAAAAAGTTGCCACAATACGGCATAGAGAGGAACAAGGTTCACCTTGACTAAAAAATCCCATCGTACCTTGTGATCTCATACATTGATTTAATTGCATATGATGGGAGCTCTTTGAAGGTCCAGATGCAATCTCAAAGACTTTCTTTAGATAAACCAGAGGGACGCTTGCTCATCTGACTGTATGTGTCACTGACACAGGACAGCACTGCTCCCAATGACAATGCTTGACCTGTGCTATTCAATAAGCAGTATGACTTAGGCTGTAGAGTGGTACAGAATATTATCTCTGTACCTCCAAAAATATATAGGATTTTTTTCTGTCGTATTTTTCCCCTGATTACAGTGTATGTTAGATTTCTTGCAAATGAAGGTAGCACACCTGGAGTCTCTAGTGAAGGTGACCATTGTTCCCAGTACAGGTCTCCTTTGCAGATGCAGAGAGCTGTATGAATGGGAATATTCATTCTGTCACATGGTGTAACAAAGGGAGGCAACACAAGGTGTGGAGAAACTGAATAATAGTTCTTTCTATCTAACTCATCTCACATTGTTTAATGTCATTTGAGTTGGGGCCTGTTTGTTTACTGTGCCTGGTGGTCTATGCACAGTGAACAACAGACCAGGAGCTCTACCACAGTAAAAGTCAAAAACTGAAAAGTAGTTCAGTGTGGTTATTACATTTTTGATCATGAAGCCTTTGGTGGTTTGCTTTCTGACTGCTTTACAAGTCCTTCAAAGCTAAGGGGTAGACAACCTGACAACACCAGTGGGGAGAAAATGAGGTTGAGGAGATGTTAGCCTATCTGTGCCCTGTCATTAACCTGTAGGAAAACAACTTTTCACACTTTCAACACTAGTCACAGTTTAAAGATGAGATTAGAGTATAATGACAGAATTAAATGTCAGAGGTGGACAGTAATTAAGTAAATTTACTTAAATACTGTACTTAACTATAAGTCAGGTACTTGAGTATTTCCATTTTATTCTACTTGAAACTTTTACTCCACTATATTTCAGAAGAAGATATTGCACTTTTTACTCTACATGTGACAGTTATGGTTACCTTTCAGATTAAGTCATAAAATTATATGATAAGTAAAACACAATGCCTGGTTAAAGATTAAACCAGTTGTTCCCAAACCTTTTTGGCCTGTAACCCTTTACAAAAAAGTGCCTATTTGGGCCTCTTGTCATGTTTCAGATGTGTTCAAATTAGTTGTTAGCATTTCCACCAAAGAAACATTTCGATCCCTCTAAACTTATGGTTTCAACTGTTCAAGGCCCAAAGAAATAAAACTCTCCATTATGAAAGACAGAAAAGTCAAAATTAATAAATACAAATTTGTGTATCAGAACTGTTTTTTGTTCTTTCCCTCTCCCATTAATCATCCCAAGACCCCTCAGATTTATCTTGTGACCCTTTGGAGGGGGCCTGACCTGGAACCACTGAATAAAGTAGTTAAAATTACCTCCACCTCAAACAGCTACAACAGTTTATGCACCAATAATACTGTACATCAGTCACAGGGGGCGTTTTTCTGGAGGACTTTTACTTTTGATATTTTGAGTATATTTTGCTGATAACACTTCTGTACTTTTACTTAAGTACAATCAAGTATTTTTTTAAACATTTTATTTTAAAAAAGCTGTTTATGTTGTATGTGTTTTATTTGTTTTTATCTTATTTTATTGAATTAGGGGTATTTTATACCATTTCATTCTCTGTAGAATAACAGCAGCTATTTTTCACACTGAGCATGCAAGCACTAGCAATGGTTCATACCCTTTCGAGCTGGACTACCATACAGTACATATAGAGTAGGTGCTTTTGCCATGCTCCCCAGATTAGTGGTTTGAAGAGAGGAGGATGATCAGGGCCTAGAGGCATGAAGGAAGCAACAGGGACCATACCAACTAACTGCTGAGCTATTCAGGGCCACTCATTTTCCTTTGTGATGTTCTTTAAAAAAGGCATCCATGTCCCTGTGGGCTCATCTGGGCCCTGAATTTAACCACCTGATACAGCACTAGTCAGACCCAGCTGCCTGGAGTCGCAGACAGACCTCTCTCTCCCTTACCTGTCTCTCTGAACAGCTGTGACCCTTGCCACAGACAGCCAATTACAGGCAGTGCTTCAGCCGAGAGCAATGCTTCTATCCAATAACTGTAAACACAGCTACAGTGTAAGAGAAGCAGAGCTGACGGGCTGCAACTGTTCTTATCCATTTTAATGAAATACCATGCAGATGGACAAGCCTGGAGTCTTTTCAAGGCAACAACAAATTTGTCAACATACGGTACAATAACTAACTGTGATGACATTTCTACCAATTATTTAATTGGTTTATACTGGAACTTTTTAGCATAGTGAGAAGGAAACAAGAAACAGACAATGACTAGGTAATTGTGCAGTTTCTTTCACACCAAGGGTCACCTGTTATTCTTTTCTTTCAACAACACCGGCCACACTCTCACTACCTGTCCTCTGCTCCTCCTGCTTTAGGAGAAGCAGAACCAAAAAAGATGGGCAAAATCCTAATGGAGCCAGTTGAAAATTCTGTCATACTTTAGTGTTGAATGAAATACAGAGCACAGAAAATACACTAACAGGTCTTTTATTGGCTTTTGAATGACTGATGGATGGTCGCATCCTTCTAACATCTAATACAAGACCATATCATCTTCTGGTCAACTGAAATTACATAACTAAAATGACGTACTGTAATTAGGTTTGCAGCTAACAATTATATTCATCAGTGATTCATTTTTGTCTTATTTTTTAGATTAATTGTTTGGTCTTTAAAATATCAAACAAAAATGAAAATGATCATCGCAATTTCCCAGAGGCCAGGGGTCGCATCCTTAACATGCTTATTGAACAGTCAAAGCAACACACACTCACATTTTAAAAGCTGGAACCTGCAAAATGTGGCATTTTTGCTTGATAAATGACTTCAAATGATTAATCAATTATCAGAATCGTTGTCACTTAATTTTCTGTTTATTGACTAATTGATTAACTTACTAATCATGTCATCACTTACTGTAAAAATGATTACAACCACCATTTATATGGAAACAAGACCAAGGGGGATATTTGCTAAACCTGTTGAAAATTACCGTCTGTGGCACAAAATATTGCATAAAGTTTTGCCAAATTAGACCAGATGCTGAGCTGCTTTGACATTTGTTGTTGACGCACATGTCTGGAAAGTAATAGAGTGCAAGGGAAAATGTTTTCTGCCGCTGAACTTGTTGAAGAGAAGACATTTTTGGGACTGCAAGTGTGCATTCACCCTGACAGAGAAGGAATATAGGTGAGGCAGTATTAAATAGCCTGTTGTTGTCAGCTCAACAAAAAGACCAGTGATTGAATTACATTTGGTAATTACATTTCTGGTAATGGTCAAATAATAATATAACGGCTTGTGTTGTGGTGCTGAGCAGAGCTTCAGTAACGTAACTTCATAATGCATCTTTAAAGTTGCGTCTCTCTCTCTCTCCATCTCTCTCCCTCACTGCTTCTCCCGGCTATAGTCTCTCTCCCTCCGTATATATCCAATTAAACAGTGCCGCCTGCTTTTCCCAGAAGTTACATTTCAAATGTAATTTCCTCTGTTTCCTCAGTCTGTGGTGATAAATCAGGTATAAGGAGTCTACAGCCACAATACCAGCTTCATGAGACTGTACTTAGGCACAGCTGTGCTCTTAGCTAAATGCTAACGGCAGCATGCTAACATGTACCAAATTTCATGGCAATCCATTTCAGAGTTGTTGAGATATTTCAGTCAAGACCAAAGCGGTGCACCGACCGACATTGCCATCCTTAGAGTCACACTGCTAGCGTGGCTAAAAAAAGGAAAGAATATAAACCGCTCACACAAAACCATAAATGTGCAAAGGAAGGCAGAATTACAGACAAATGACCATTCACCACGTGATTCTTTCTTGATGTACATTTGATGACAGAAGTCTACGCAGCGCTGGCACAGCCACAGACACTGCCTTAAATTAGTGTCAGAGTGTATGGTGGCACTGCAGTGAAAGAAAGTCTGTGCTCATGTAAATCCCACCTGCAGACATTCAAGTCACCGATTCAAATGTAATCTGTTACAGAACAAAAATCCCACAAGGAACGGTCTCGCTCTATCTCCTTTCATCATTACATACAGTACACTGAGTAGTTCCATAAATCAAATGATATGCTGCTAAACAATTGCACAGAGATACACAAGTCTGACATTACCCAAAGAGACAAACTAAAAATAGATAATAATAAAATAATAAACCTAATCAGATTCATATTTATCCATCTTTCAACATCACTGACCACTTCTACAGGCAAACTATAAAGTATGTCTGGCTGTTACATCACCAGATTGCAATGTAATGACATTTTTCGCCATTCACTTGGGTTTGTTTTTTTTAAACAGCCAGAGAGTTCTTAACTCAAGCTCTCATTGAGTGTTTCACTCAGTATCAATTCATATATTCACATATGTGCGACTTTCTACGAGTCAGTGTATCAGACTGTTTTTTCTGTAGATGACTGAGCACATTTTGCTACAGTTTGGGTTACTCCACACTCACTGTAGTAAACATTTCTCAGTGTCCTTACAGTGTCACTGGAGAGGACACAAACTGAAATCACTGCCCAGACCAGATGACATTAACTCATGTCTGCCAGGTTGTTTCCTGGAGTTATTTTACTGACAGAAGGGTACCCCTGCTGTCCATATCCCAAGCAAGGTCAGGTGGTAACCCTTAAAAAAACCTGGTCCTGCTTAGACAGATGCACTAAATGTTGCACTACTCAGAATTCCAGCAACACCCCCTCAAAGAGGAGAGCAGCTTCTGCCACATGATACACATTTTAATGAAAAGGACTCTGGGGAAACTTGGGCATTCGCAATTCAGGATCTGAATTGTGAGACTTTTGGCTTTTCTCTAAATGTTCTCGGGCAACTCAGTAGACATTGTTGGCATCTTCTATCGTACCATATGATGGATATTAACATGTAAGTACCCCTTTAGGCAGTATAGCCTATAGTACAGGATTCACAGAGATGCACAAGTCTGACATTACCCAAAGAGACAAAATAAAAATAAAGCAACTTTGGGAGCAAGATTTTAAAACATGGTGTTTATTTTTCTAACGTCTGACTGCTTGATATGTTACGTTTAGTGCCGTTAAGGTGAGAGAGAGCTTACCTGAAGAACTCCATGAAGGAAAAGCCGTAGCCGTGTTGTTCAGCAATTCCTGCACACACAACATTGGCTGATGCTCCTATCAATGTGCCATTTCCTAAACAGACAGGAAAACAACATGAAGGACAACTATTAATTGAAATCTAACTTTTTTTTTAAATATTCAATGTCACCTAAAACACAGAGCATGAGAACAGTTACAAAGGACAAGTATTCAACATTTATGCGCTGCTATATTAATAATCATATTAAGAATCATCATCATCTTTCAGTATTTTCAGCCTATACTACTATAAAGTTTTACTATTTTTAATCTATTGTAGGCAACATTTTAACAGTCAGGGTACGTAACCATCCAGCCGCTCGATACTGCTCACATCTCAAAAGGTGTCAGTGTGGGGATGGAGCTCGGCGGGTGGCAACATCATACTGCCAATCGATAAGGACCTGTCACACTGCAGTTGATTAAGCTGAAACACTATGACAGCTCTCTAACTCTCCATCTCTCTCTCTTTGTGTCCTTCCCACCCAAACAGAGCCACACTGTGCTGAAGGGCCGGCCGCTGGGGTGAGGTAGAGCCTGAATAAGGCCAGCTTTGAGGGCCTTGGGCTGCTCTCACAAAAAGCACAGCCTGACCTCCCCAGGGAGCAACACAGCTGTGCAAAGTGTGGCTGTCACCTCGAGCATATGATGTCTCCTTCTGGCAGGGGCCATCAATAAAGATCCACACCTAAACTATAAAGTCCCCAGTGACTGTAAGAAACTCTGAAATGTTGTTGTGGGTTTTTAGCCCAAAACCAAACTGTCTCATACCCTATTTTTATTTTTATTTTGTAGTTTATATTTTATCACATGAAGTGGGTAAAAATAGAGGCTTACCCCCAAGGCAGGCTCCCATGGCCAAGGCAAAGATGAGAGGTTTTACTGGCAAGTTCACATCTGCATCCTGACTTAGGTTGATTAGAACTGGAATCTGTGAGTACAGAGATAGAAATGATTGAAAACATACACTGCTTATGTCTGTCAGAAAATCATTTTTATATGCAATGCTTTTCCAAAACAATTTTAATAAGAAAAATTAACGTGAATACATTTCTAAACATTATTTCAGTTGAGTTTGGTGCCTAAAACACAGAATGCAGTCTCAATCTTTCCAATACTAGCAACCCCCAAATACATATACTATACGCAGGGACACCATCGATGATGTGGTATATGTGATGGGTTTTACATGCAATATACAGTAGGTTATGAGCCAGATCAGATCCCACCACGATGGCAGTGTGAACTCAACCATGTCCCAACCGTTTTAGAATTTCCTGAAGATTGTGGATTATGTTCTGAGGAATTTACTGAAATGAATATGAGAAAATGAAACATTAAAGCTTTCATGTGCAGCGTAGTAGAGAATATTTCCATTAGTTCCTGCTGGTGTAACCAGATGTTGCATGACTGAATACTGGTGTGCACATCACTTTTGCCAACCATACTAACAGAGCATGCATACACTGTACATAGCCTAATATCAATCAAAATGTCTTTCCCTGGTTGGGAAAGCAAACCCTCGCTGAGTATTTACAGGAACTATGAAAAAAATAAATAAACCCTGAATCCTAATGATAAAACGGTTTGCATTTGGTTGGCTGCCATAGAATCGTTTAGAGGAATAGTTCAACATTTTGGCAAATACACTTATTTGCTTTCTTGCAGAGAGTTACTTTAGATGCTACCACCAACTGCTAACTCTAGGCTGTACAAAGACTTAGCCTGGCTCTGTCCAAAGGTAACAAAATCCACTTAAATTTAAACAATAAACAAAATACAAGATGTCAATTAGTGAGCTTTAGAGGTGCTGGTAGGTGGACATTTTTACCTTTGGACAGAGCCAGGCAAGCTGTTTCCCTATTTCCAGTCTTGCTAATCTAAGCTAACCGCTGCTAGTTGATGCTTCGTATTCACTGTACAGACATGAAAGTGGTATCAATATTCTCATCTGACTCTGAGCAAGAAAGCGAATTAGCATCACAAAATGTCAAACTATTCCTTTGAAAATTACATTTAAAAGAGGCTCTGAATCGATTGATTCATGCGTTCATTTTTTTGGTCTCAATGGGTGAAATAAATCTTTTCTCAGCTTCAGTCTAGAGTGACAATCAGGACATGCTTTCTTATCAGCTGTTCACTGATTTGAAAATTGATGCGGTTTGAAGTCTCTTTTATAGGTAGAACAACACTTGCATGGGCTTGAAAATATGGAAAAACAACCAGAGAAAAGGACATCAAAACCCTAAGATATACTGGCTGACTAGTCAAAAATCTGCTGATATAATTCTAGTAAGCAACATCTCTTTCTGTCAGTGGGATAACATCCTTTCTTTTTCTCACTGTCATTTTAATTGAGCACACTGGCGGCCCTCTGAAACATCAATCTCTGTACACTCTATTACTGTTTAGCAAAACAGACAGCTGACAACTAAAGTGGTGAGGTGGCAGTTAGTAGCTCTGCATAATTCATGAGTGTCTAAAAGAATCTTTCTGCATTTTAAGATAACTGTTGTTATATGGAAAGTCAGATCCAGTACCATTTTATAGGTCCAGTACAGACTTCACTCACAATCTAAAATAAATGAGCATGTTATTTGCATTTGGATCAGCATTGTCTTCTCTGCTCTTCTTATGTGAAACTTGTCAGGCCAGTGATCCTGCATTTTAGGTATCAAAATATTCAATAAGTCCTGGCTGGCTAATGGAAGATGCAGTGTTTTATTTCAATAATGTTAAAGACTTCAGAATGGTTAACAGATAATACATATATAACAAATTATGCTGGAAACCAGATACATTATGTCGAGGCAAGTGTGTCCCAACACTGTATAAAATTAAGGATTTCTTAAACCAGGCATTATTATATACCTCATATTGTTCACTATGTAAGTAATCTATACATTACATTCTGCGTGTAAGTATGATTAGTATTACTTATCATACTTACACGCAGAAGTAATACTACCTGAAAGTATACAACAGTTGTTTAAAATGAGAAAAGGCCAATATGATTTGAGAGGGTTTGAGAAACAAAGGGTCAGGACAAAATCAATCAAAAAAAATTGTATTTCTGTTACAGGGGTGAATTTATGTTGTACAGCTGTAGTGAGGAAAAAATGTAAAATGCATGATTAGAATAGCATGTTGACTTTAGAATGGAAAATTATGTACATTATTGTACATTTTTGTCTTTTGTAGCTTCAACCTACACCTTTTGGATCTATACAAAATATGATTGCTACATTGTATGTTGCACAGTATGAGTCAAGAGAGACTGCATTGGAAAGGCCGACACCGGAACCATTACCTTTGAGTTTTCTTAGAGCCATAAGAACTATAACGATAATATAATAATGATGAACAAGTTAGAGTTAAGTGCCCTTAGAGATTGTGTTTAAAAGTCAAAAGTCACCTCAGCTATAGTAACACCTATAAATGGTGTTAAATATACCATTTATAGGTGTCAAAACACTCCATACTGGTCATATTGATTACAATATTTTATAGTAGCTAAACGTTAACTAGCTGAGGTAACTAGTGGTGAAACCCATCTCAAGTCAAGTGGTTTGGGACTAGTTCTTTACTACTTCATGTATGAAGATGACCTGTTTGAACTGTGTTTGTGTGTGTGATTTCACAAGGATATACTAGAGTGTGAAAAGAAAGCATCACGCAGAAGCCTCTTACCATGGTGGCAGTGAAGGGAATGTTGTCTATGAGAGAAGAGGCCAGAGCTGAGACCCACATCACCAAGATAATGGCTATAGCCAAGCGCTGGTCTTCTGGCACCGCCTGAGAGGGGAGATAATAAGAGCCACAGATAACTGCTACTTTCATTGCTCCTGAGATGCACACGCCACCCCCACCCCTCAGTCCATCACAGATTTAAATCAAACACACCAATTATGTTCATTCTTTGACACTGAACCTCTCGTCGGGGAGTGGAGGCTGAGAGGATGAAGCTGTTTAAATGTGTGACACGACCACAGGTGGTGGTAGTGAGGGTGTCTTTGGAGTTTTATCTCTGAGCTCTGCAGTACACACACACACACAGCGAGGCCAATTCTCCACATGTGACAAGCATGATGTTGTTTGAACCCTCTTGATAGTCTTCTCTTAGGTACGCATGGCCAGGTTAAAGGAGGCAATATCTCCTCCTTTCACCTGTCCCCTACTTGTATCAAGAGAGAAAGGCCATGCAATTCTACCCAGCATGTTGTCCATTGTTTGGGGAGGCTGTGCAGGTCAGAAACCATGAATAGCACACCACCTGTCATGTGTGATTATAAGACTTATAGAGGCCCACAGTCTAAACACAAGCTGACGTACCTATTACTGGTGCAATTCTCTGCTAAGAGACACCTCGCTTGCATGATGCACACAGGCTAGAATATGGGTGAAAATTACCTCAGAGGCCTTCAACTGCTGACAGGAATCAGATGTAAACGAAATAATTGAATTCAGAGCTGTGCAGAACAAAATCAACATGCATGAAATGCAATACCATGTCACCTGTGCCCAGTTATTAGTTATGCCAGTTGCATGGAGTCCTGAGAGATGATTGTTAAGGTTGAGAATCAAAGGAAAAACTCACTTTTATAAGCAGCGCTGTCTGTTCTCCAATATAGTCGATAAGCTGCAGCTGGGCTAAAGCCTGAAAAATGAAGAGCCGAAGATTAATACGATAAAAAAAAAAACAGAGGAGAATTAGCTATAGGTAGGATTAAACCAAGAGAAGAAAAGCAATTTGGTTTTCATTTAGCGGCCATTAAGTAGACAGAGACAAATCTATTCTTGTTATCGTTATTGACACCGAGAACAAAAATTCCTTACGGGACTGCTTTCTGACAATATACAATGCATTCAACACATAGTCTATATCAGACACTTAGAGGAGAGAAACAACAAAGTTCATTTGCTGACATTAGTCTTTCTTTCACTCTGAGGCTCATGGGTAAAGAAAAAGATCATTACTTTTCAGATTGTGAGACTGACTGAATTTCTGTCTCATAAAGATGCTTGTCAGAGGGGGGGCCTAGCTAAATCTACATTTCTCCAAGTTCTGGCTCACTTTTTAGTTGTTATAATTACTTCATGCAACAAATGGAGGCTCTAAGCAAAAGTTGTTGTTTGGCATCAGTTTTTGGTTTCCACTATTTTGTGTTGAGTCCAAAATCTCTTGAAAAAATGATAAATGGGCTTTCAGTCAATGCCAAAAATATGGGCTCTATGTGAAATACCTCCATCAAAACGAAGAGGCCAGCAAAGAACAGTAATGTGGCCCACTCCACACGGTGCAAGATGATCTCAAAATCCTGGATGTCGGCCAGAACCATAAGCCACAGTGCACCCAGGATAGCAATCCAACCTGAGAGAGAGAACAAGACATCTCCCTTTATAGCTAGAAAACACTCTCACATACATAAAAATTCACAGATTTATAACAAGAGGACATATTGCACACAACACAGGGGGATACTTAGGAGACTTTTAAAATGATTAAAAAGTGTTAGTTAATTCAACAAAATAGAGTTCCATCTGCTTTCTGTTCACTTAAATTTATCTTTAATCACAAGTCTCAAAAAGAACAGCAACCTTTAGTAAATGTTACAGATGCCACCACTGCGTTTTTACATCTAGGCCTTCATTTCCCACTGTTTGTCGTCTTTGCTGCCCCAGATAAGTCAATGGTCAACAAATATCTAAAAACAAATGTATGTGTGAAAATGAAAATGCCAGAAAATCAACACATGAGAAGTCATTCTGCTGAGGAGTGTTCAACGCATGCCCTCTCTATAATGTAATAAAGAGATCATACCATGAAGTGGTACTGGTAGGATACAATGTATAAAGTATTTGGTCTGTCTTGGTGGGTTTAATGAAGCATTCATTATCACAAAAATGTAATTTCAACACATTCTAGTATAGAGGACAAAAGTTGGCATCAGCCTGCTGATATTTACAATTAGAGAGTGTTTTTGAAAGATGGAAGAGTGTGCATCCACTTGGAGAAAATTTGATTAAACAGGTGAGCACCAGTGATTGCCTTGGCCGAGGCCTTTGGGGAAATAATTTCACAACTGATGAGAATTAGTGAAGAAAGAAGAGCAATGGAAGGACACAAAAGGGAGAGTGACAGAGGGAAGATTAGAGACAGAGAGACTGATAAGAAGATTAAGACTGCTGAAAGAGAGACTCAACACTTTTGCAGCTTCACAGCATGTTTACATGTCTAGAACCTGCTGTGTTCCTGATAGTCTCAGGTCAGAGTTCAGCAAGAGCTGGCAAATGTGTTGTTTTAACAGACAATTTGGTTTTCCAGTATTGACTTTAATCTCTCACTGATGATACAGGCAAAGGTTTAGGGTAAATGTGGGCCAAAGTTTGCTGGAAATGACCAGTGAGTATGAACAACTAGGCAATGGGAAAGGGCAGTTGGTGAAGTGAAAATAGATAAACAATGAATACTGAAAATCTATTTACAAAGGTTATCCATTTCAATTTCATGTTTTATAATGGTTTTGTTTTGTTATATTGAAGTTAGGTTACTGTTGTTAACCAACAGTTGCCACCAAAGTAAGCTTGTCTCAACTTCAAACTAACACTGTTTCATACAGTATATAGTATACATTTCAATGAGAAACATTTTGAGCAAGATTTGACAGAAAGTTTTTCTTTAAACCTGCATTAATTTATTTTTTTGGAACTTGGGGGCAGCACAACAAGCTGTGAACACAACATGGACATATCACCCTATTAAGTTGTTTTAGCAAACGTGTTAGCAAATAGTTGGCTATTTACACATTGAGCAGACATGGAGCAACATTATCATTTATCTGAAGTTGAACACTTAGCTCTGTTTTTGTCTCCACTAACTCCTAAGGGACGTATCTGGCTCTTTAGCTGCTAAATGCTCCACTATGTTCACCAGCTAATCGCTAACTTTGTCTGTCTTGTTTGGTGCTGGACAGGTAGCAGGTAATAGCTGCCTGCTATGTCTGAAAACAATGTTGATGAGAGCCGTGAGAGTGAACCAAAACAGCAAAGTTGCGGGCCATAAAACCAAAACAATGAGCTGAAAAACACAAAAAAAAGCTCTTTAGAGCTGAGGGGAACTGCAGAATTGGATAATATTTCTCTCTGGCTTCATCAACGAGCAACCCCTTTCACATACAAGTAGCCATTTTTTAAACTTTAACATAAAAAAAATAGAAAAATATAGATTAGTGCAGCTTTAAATTTGTCAGAAAACATTCCCTGTGTCTGCTTATTTTGAACAGTAAGTAGGAAACAGAGAGACATTTCATTGGGGATAGTCCACAGTATTAGTGTAGATCCTCCAAAGATCTCCTTCATATACAGTACATTAATATTCTGTTGAACTGGAGTTCATCATATGTATGCAAAGATAAAAATGTGATACATACGGCTTCAAAAACAAGTCAGTAAAAATGGAGCTAACCCTAACCCTAATGTTAAAATACCTACAGAAGCTAAAATAGTTAGCTTAACTGAGAAGGCAGAACTGCAATTAATTTATGTTTTACAGTTTTCTGAGGGAACTCTGTGGGTTGACATATGAGGTTGTACTGAAGATTCTGAAAACATTTTTCATTCGAGTTTAGAGGAGAGTTCAAACAAGTAAAGCTGCTGCAACAAAGAATAGTTCAGCAGGGTTACAAAACACTGCTTCTACTACACTCTCCCCACGAACAGTTGATTTTCATTAGAGGAAATGTGTGACATATCTGTCTTATATAGATGATGTCTGTTGAAGGTCTTTGCTATGGTAAATGTTATGTTTTCATTCCTACATATAAGGCTAACTCTTAGCTAATAATACAGAGTTCAGTTAGAGTTACCTCAGTGTGCTTTGGTGTAACAATGAAAGTCAATGTTAATGTAATACAAATAAATTCAATTTTTCATTTAAATTATTATGATGCATGTGTCATCTAGCAAATATATTGATCTTTTTAGTGAATCGTCCATTAGAAGTCCATAGATCCTTTTGTCAAAAACAATGAACAATAAAAACTTTCCTGTAACATAGTAGTATCTAGCAGATTGAAAAAAACAAGTAAATAACTCACTAACCCAATAACCACCGCAAAGTTCTTTGATTCTTTCAAACAGGACAACAACAAATATCGACCCAAATATGACACTAGATTTCCTCACTACATCAATATTTCCCGAGGCTGCATCCTGAACAGGGCCAAGAGCAAGCAGCAGATAACAAACCTAAAGAGCTCTCCAATTAAAAAGAGCTTTTAGGTAAGTCTGAGCAGTTTATGATAGACTCATCTATCATTTGCAAGACAACAGTGTCTGAGACAGGACTGTGCTGTGAAAAAAGGCTCATCACAGATATCCATAAGGTACACAGAAGAAAGTAAATGAACACAAGGCCAAAACCAGAAGATAAAGGGCTCGAGTATCTTGTACACTTGTAAGCATATGGTTAGATAAGAAACTGATGTTTCAGGTATTTCTTCGCCTTGCCAAAGATTTGACTAAAGATTCAAAGCAATTAAAATGTCGGAATTTAACCAAAGTAAGAATTTCTAAAAATGTCTCTATTGAAAGACCAATTTGTGAAATACTAAGTAACATCTCTAAATCTCTAAAGTCTTTAAATGTTCAATGATTTTGTTCCTATATTTCCCACTTGAGCAGTGAAAAATGCTAAAAACACTGTGTAGATTCACAGTGTTTTTAGCATTTTTCACTGCTACACTCTCCTGATTTCTGCATAGGGATCAATAAAGTTTTGTCCAAGCCACAGTTGTATCTCACATAACCAGAGACACATTAGAGGGATCAAATGACCAGGTGTAATCAGACTGAAATTAAATCTTAGCGTGTGAAGTTAATGAAATTTTAATGAGGCTCAATTTTTAAAACACGTGTGAATGAATAGACTAGGCTGCTGCAGCAGTCAACCCTGACTGTGACCTGCTTGCATTAATGAGAACAGTGTTTGGACAGGTGCCTATCCCTCCACAGGGACAGAAAACACGCTGCTGTGGGGTCATTCCCATTTAATAAATGTCACAGAGAGGTAACCTGAGCAGCGGCTGTAATTAACTGAGCATGTTTGGAGACTGAGTGGCCTCAGCAGCGAGAAGAGAGAGATGACAGGGTGTGTATGAAGACAGCCATCTTCATTTAGGGATAGTGTTAGCATTAATGAGATGCTGTTAAGGTCACCTGCTGAGCACACATCAGAGACATCACAGTCAGAGGAGTCAGACAGACAAGGTATAACCCTCAAGCTAATCTCTATAGACAGATATCTGCATATGAATGCAGAGTGTGTTGGCAAGGGACAAGATTTTGGTATCGGAAGCATTCTGGTTTCCGTTTGTAGTCCATTTGTAGTCTGAGTAGTATTTGTAGTCTGTTTGTAGTCTGAGTAATCGGACTGTAAACATTGACTGGCGCACGGAAGAGAAAATCTTGGCCCGGATATCCAATTAATGGATAACGGATATCCGATGGCTGCACCAGAAGCCCCGAAACATTGGCCGTTGCCCCCAGAGGTTATATCATCGTCAGATGATAGCTGATGTCCAGATTTACTAACATGCCCAGAATATGCAAGCAGCACAGATTTTTAGGCTTGCTTTTGTCCAGGCAGAACACTGAAGTCCTGTTAACATCAACTGACTGGTAACATCCATTCATATTCATACAGATACATACATACATACATACATACATACATACATACATACATCAGTATGTGATACAGCAACTTTATAACCTGACAGTGATACTCTCATGTTAACACCACATGCTGCTGCAGCTCCCTTCAAACAACAACATCCTTGAAACTTTTGTTAATGGATTTGTCATTGGATACTGATGGACCATTGAGATTTGTCACAAATAGTAAAGCCATTATAAAGCCATGGTTGGGTTTCTACAACCATATTTTGTAAATATCTTAAAAATGGTAACAGAACTTATTTGTATTAACACTATCTTAGGGTTGCTCTTCCCTTTCACATGGAATATTCTGCAATATGTCATTACATTAAAAACATTGTTCTCTTAAAACCTGCAATAACTGATTTTTTTGGCCACTTGTGGGCAGTGGAATCAAGCTGTAAACACAACACTGACACATTATCACTATTTAAGTTGAAAAGTTAACTTGTTAGCAAACAGTTGCCTAATTTCTGTACAGTACACATCCAGTAGACACCAAGCTACATTAGCATTTATTTGAAGTTGTGTTTCAATATTCATTCATATTCATTCCCCTTTTAACGTTTTTGGCCACCAACCCCTGAAAGAAATATTTGGCTCTTTAGTGGATAAATACTATTATGTTCGCCAACTAGTCGCTAACTTTGTCTGTCTACCGTTTGGTGCTGAGCAGGTGTCATACAGTGGGTTTTTTTTTTAGCTTTTTCATTGAAGAAATGCTAAAAATGATGCTAATTATTGAGCCAGAGATTGAACCTAAACAGTAAAGTTGCAGGCCAGAAAATCAAAACAATAAGCTGAAAGACACTAAAACACTCTGTGGAGCTGAGAGGAACTGCAGAGTCAGGTGACAATTTTCTGTGGGCTTGTAACTCTGAGCAACATCTTTCACATTACATGTGGTTGTTTCATCCGTTGTTATTATAAAAATATTGATTATAGCAGCTTTAAGACAATGCAAATCATTGATGTGTGAATTTGACAGTCTCATCTGGTTACCTATGTTTGTTAGGACCTGGATGTCATAGCCTTATGAATTTACTTTATAATGCTATACTTTAAGATTGTTCCTGATTCTTCCTGTCGATTTTACAACTCAGTTATTTATTTCTGATCTTGTCACAGGTCCACTCTGCTGTTTGTGTGTAACTCAGTATTATTGCGGACTATCTTTGCCAAGAAGCTCTTTAAAAAGAGTCTTAAAACACAATTTCAGGTCAAATATTGTATCAAAGTGCATATTTGTAGTTTTACCGGAACATTATTCATCAACACAGCTTTGAAATTGCAACACATGAATAGATGTAATGTGATGGGTCTAAATGCAGTTCAGTATTCATGTAATTTGTTGGTTGCATTTGCTAGACAGCCCATTATTTGGGCTCATTTTAAATGCAAGGACAGAGGAAGCTGTGTTTCATAATTACATGACAGAACCTATAACCACCCAGTGGGGCCTGTAAAAACAGGGCAATAATGAGATAGTGCTTTACTTACCGAGATCAAGATGAATGCTGGGAAGGAAGGAGTTGAGAAAGAACATGAAGATCACCACGCCAAGGACAGACACACACTTCACCAAGAGAACCTTGTCAGTTATTCTGTGCTGTGGAGGAGAAAAACATATTCTTTTATCATACGACTGATGGAATTTGTCTCAAGCGAAGTTTCAAAGACTAAGCCAACTTCATTATTGAGATAACATCAATGCACCACAGTCACAGTGAGAAATCTGTCTGAGGTGAAGTATGAAAGCCTACCTTTTTTTGCAATTCTTGAATGTTTTGCTCCCAGTTCTTATCCTCTTGAGAAATTTGTCTGTCAGAAACAGCAACATATTAATCTCACATTATTTTATGAGTGTCAATAAACAGAGAAAAAACATGTAAGTATAGACTAATTAATCTCTTAAGAGTTTTATAATATTGGTTCAATTATGGAAAATGGTGCCTCTAATAGCTGTTTATGAATACATACTGAATGTTGTGCTGTTTTTAGGTATTTGTTGGGTGCTGTGTACTTCTGTATTTCAGTGGTATTATATTGTATTTGGGCTATAATTGCTATGTCTGTCTGGAAAACATTTTGAACAAGGGGACAAAAAATGTAACTATTCTTGGACTTCCTCATGTTCTCCCTTCCTCAATTATTTTTAACCAAACAAAAACACAAAACAAATTTGCCAAGTACAATGTTGTGTTTTAAACAATAATCTAAAATAAACTCAACTACATTTGCATTAATGGGCATACATTAGATGTCTCATTCTAAAAAGTCATCAACAATATTATGATAGTGAGACAATTATAATACTGAATTCCTTGACTCATTCACACAACATGGACCAATAATGTCTTGTAATGTAATGTGTAGGACTACAGAAAATTAGTTTCTGTGAGAGGTGATAAAAACATTCTTAACAACAGATACATTTTCGGTTTTTCAGTGCTTTTTTTAACCTTTGGAAGGTTTTCATCATCTTGCGGAGCAGACTTTCCAGGTTGAGGACTTTTTGCATCAGGAGGCATTTCACAGCTGTCTCCTCTCGGCTGGCAGGGTTAATGCGCTGAGCCGTCTGCCTCCAAACCAGGATCTCATGCTTGAGTTCTGGATGAATAGGACAAACAGAGCGGGAGAGAAAGCCACCTGTTTAGTGCATGTTAAACACATGGGTTCACAGAGTCATTACAGTGGTGAAGCTTAGTAACAGTATGTAGCATGTTTATAGTGGGGGATTTGGTTGGAGGCTGACTGAGAGGATATAAAGATGTTTTTGGTCAATATGCTTTGAATCCCATAGAGGGACTAATGCAGCCAGGCGATGGGCACATTGACCAGCTCAGGAACAGCCCATGTTGATGCAGAGATAAAGCCTGAGGGAGCTGGACGCCTGTGTAGATATCAGTAGGTGCCATCCTTTTTCAGGAAGGTTGCTAGGTGACCTTAATGGGATCTAACTGGCACAGGAAAAAAACATTCCTGTAAGCGAATCGGTACAATTACCAGTCGTAGCGGGGGCTTTGAGCTGATTTAGCTGCATGCTCTCCTAGGTAGGCCAGGTTGGCGGGAGAAGCGGAAACTCCACAGGGTGGGATTTACAGATGAGCTATCAGGCCTGCATTGAATGGTCACCACAGTGATCATCAGTGGCTTCCTTCAATCTGCCTGGGGCACAGTGTGAAATGGGAGCAGTGTGGTGACGTTGGGAAGCTAGGTGGTCTCAGTTTTAATGATGCCCTGCTGAGGTTGTCTCAGAGGGGGGACACTGTAGTATTGTACGGTAGTACTGATAAGAGGTGTTTCTGGAAGAATTGCAAACTATTTCACACAAATATCCCTGTTTTATTAGTTTGCCCATTGTCTACATCCCCGGGGTCTCGTATGCAAAGATCTACAGCAGCAGCGAATAGATTCTTGGATGGAGAACAAAGTTACTATCCAAAATAAACACACCCTGTGGTTTTCATTCTTATTAAATGATCTTACTCTACCTCTGGACAATGTAAAGTCTTGAGGGATGGCAAAATAATTTTCTCTTCTGTTAATGGATAATTAAGGAGATATACCAAAGAACTGTGGTGTACCAGATAAGCTGAATATTTTATACAATAGCACAATTAGAAAAAAAAAAGATTGGAACCAAGATGGGAGTCCTGTGCTGCGCTCAGGCTGCTCTCTGGACAAGTGAAGCCATTTTTTTTACTGCCAACTAGTCAAAGATAACAGCTGAGCATCAGAGTAAAGGGGTTTTCCTGAGATGGGTGAATTATCAGACTCTTGATGGAGCCGTGTTGCTGAAAGAGGCAGAAGGTGAAAGTGCTCCACCTCTGTAAATTATAAATTTAGCCTATCACCATGAGTACTTTAATTAAACTAATCAAATAGTTAATACTAACCAATACTTACAATTCAAATTTACTGAGACCCAAACTGGGCTTAGAAATCCTAAAAGTAGTTGTAAACCTAGCTATAAACTTAAAACATGTGAACACAGAGGGATCTTTCCTTTTATTAACGAGCACAAGCATAATCCAGAAATGCTGTATCTGAGATGACAGGGTCATCTGATGAGGACAATGTGAATGCAATACCATGGAAATCACCTGAGACAGAGGAGGGAAGTCTTCAATTTAGAGGGCACCATACATCATATGTTGGAGTTAGAGGGCTGAGGCCATAATGCTGAGTTAATTAAGTTTCTATGAGGTCAGTGCATCGCCTGAGAAGGTGAGTAGCTGTAGAATGGGGGTAACATGTGCACTGATGTTCTTAAGGGGTTAATACACTTCATAATAATAATCAAAAGCCATCATAATTGATTTTAGATTGTGCCACATCCAGAGCAATCCAACAATTTACATTTCAGCCCCATGACAATAACTCCCCTGCCGAACAGCACCCTTCATCCCTTAAAAATGTATATTTATTTAATTCTTTTTAACAAAAGCCATATGGGTTTGAAAAAATATCATAACTCACCAACTATTTCAATGGACTCTTTGTTGTAGAGTTTTTTGTTCCAGTAGAGCATCCGTAGGAAAGGAAAGGAGGTGAAAAGGACGAGGCATATTCCAAGGAACATGTAGCCTGTGAAACTGGCAAAATCAATCCCCTGTAAGACAAAGAACAACAATGTGTTAGACAACACAGTCTTTTAAGATAAAGAGTGCTCATTCAGATATGAGCATTAGTGCCTAGACATCAGTTTTGGTGAGAAAAAAGAAGAACAACAGTATGCAGTGATGATCTGCATGGTACTGACACAGTGAGACGAGTCATGTGAATCTAAGAAAGCATCATTCAGCTGAACTGAAGAAAAACTCTGGAAAAGGTTGTACACAGGTGCAGGTGTAACCATTAATCTATTCGTTATATCACTGTAATACAGTAATTAAATAATTACAGTTCTGTACGTTTGGCAAAGAATAGAGCTGTTAAGATGTATACAGTGGCATTATATAAAGTGGCATTATAAGCAATAAAATATATTTGAGAGCAGCCCAACGACATAAAAAAAGCAAAGAATTTGATTATTGCACACAAAAGGGTGGTGATAATTGCATTCTCAAGGGTTTTTCATGTCCACCAAGCTCTAGTTTGGCATGGAGCACATCTTACTTCCTGCATGAGTAAGAAATAGCGGCCCCCGGCTAAGGTTGTCCTCAAAATTGAGAGCTAATCTTTCCCAAAGGACACCATTTTATCAGATACATCCTTGGAAATGTGTCCTTGTATGACATCATCTATATAAAATACCATTTCTAAATGATAAAGCCTGTAAATAAAGCCTTTAAGATGTGTGTGATTTATACTGTCTTTCTTCCTTATACTTGCACAACATGAAGAATAGTGATAAAACTGGTTAATAGTGACCTCTACAGGATTTGCAATTTCAAGTTGCAACAAAAGATAAAAGATAAAGGTGGAGAGTAGGGGTGATACAATGAAACATGCAGCAGAACAAACCAGCACATGACAAAAACAAAGATATTCTCACATGCAACCTGAAAGATCTGAAATATCACATATCAAATATCCAATCAAGTTTGAGTATGAAGAATGTTGTGGCAGGTGTGCAACAGCTCTTAAACACTTCATCAATTGTGCAGTAGATTGAATGCAAAGGTTCCCTTCATGTCACACAATCTCATTTCATTACTATGTCACCTCATTGCCTCACTCATACAGCACAATTCTGACTAACTACTCCTTTATTCATGCCTCCAAAGAGACCTGCTCTCTCGGTCTGCTGTGACCCTCAGGGCAGCCTTGTGGGTTGAGGATAGCTGCTCATGCAAGCCTGGTATAAAAGAAGACTATTCCTAGAAACAAGAGACCAAAACTAAAAACCAAAGAATTGGAATATCTTGTATCGGTGTCTCAGTCCAAAAAATCTCTGTAACATATTTCCAATCATTCCAGTTATTCAGTAGCAAGACACAAGAGAGCAAACTACTGAAGAGTCAAAGTTTTGTCTGTGTGTTTGCTGCCGTAATGTGTCTCTGTTTACAGCCGTAACTGACTGTAAACTCTGGTGTGTCCATATTTCAGAGCCAGTGTCAACTCTTCTGACTGGTTGGAGGAGATCCATTTGGCAAGGGAGAGTCACCAGTGTCCCTCAATGAAATTATACCAAAAAGGAGGTAGAAAGTTTGTATGCGCCTTGCTACCTGGCTCTGTAACAAATCAAATACAAGGACACTCTGATGAGGGGCAGAAACGCCTAAACACACACTTCACAGCTGTGCCATTCTTTCCATCTCTGGAAATCCCGAAAATCCCCTCGACACAAACAAGCAAGCATGCAAACAAACAAACAGGCAAGCAAACCATGCATGCGCGCATAAGCTTTCCTTATCAGAGGCCAGACATGACTGAATGAGCGCGCTGCTGCTGTGTCCCTGCAGTTCTGTCACCTGGGAAACCGAGCCAAAACAAACCGGACAGCGGGCTGAGGGAGCCTGGTGTGGTAGGAGCTACAATATACCAGAGACCACATACTGCCTGCACCCGCAAAGGCTAAAATGTCGCACGCAATGAACAGATGCCACATCAAGGAGCTGGGAAAATGTCATGTCTTCTAGTGATGTAGCACTATGCTCCTCTGAGCATAAGAAGAGTGAAGGTTATGAGAAGAGCCTACAAGTCATTGCCCTTTTCAGACAGCTGCTCTGATTAACTCAGCAAAATGTTCTTACTGCTGTTTACGGACATCACTTTTGTCACAATATGTACAATAGAGAACAACTTGCCTCTTAATGGTTTTCCAAAATATCATGGGGTGATAGAGAATAATAATGTAGGAGTGTACAGTGAAGTCAATTTCATTCTTGTCCCAAATGTCAAAGTCAATAAATTCTATTAATGGGAAACACTGTTATATCACCCTCAGTCTGGTGGCATAAAGACACAGATTGCCACCAAGGTCTCAACCAAGTGTGATGTACGTCATTGAAGTAGAAGGTCAGGGACCAAGTCAGGCCAGAGATTAAGTCTGAACCCCTTTCCAACACCCGTACCAATAAATCAGAGTCACAAAGCACCCAAACAGAATCACTGGAGAAGGTCAGAGTTCGATGCATTACAGTTTATTCTTTCACAAGAAGTAAACCCGAGCAGGCTCCGGAGCCGAACTGAGGGTAACCGTTTCTGCACCGTCTTTTTACAATACACAAGTCCCCTCTACTGGGAATTTCCCTACTTACTTTTCTCAAAAAACTTTTCAGATCACCTCCGGCTATAATGGTATCTCGTCTAATAGTATTATGATAACATACAGCATGCATGAACATGTATGTAAGATAAGTAATACAAATGCAAATGCAGTTAAACTACGTCATCATCCACCACAGGCAAAGAGCTGGGCGTTCAGTTACATGGTTTCACACATTCTTGCATCAGAAGTGAAAGTGTCTCCTTCACAAGTTTAATCAGACACTAATCCCAAAGAAAGGGTCTCCAGTGTGCCCTAGCATGCCACTCTAGAAAACTGGAGCCAGACCGACATAAACTGCTGCTGAGGTGCAGGTGAGTATGTTGTAGCAATGGGAGTGCAAGAAGAGTGCTATTCTTATAGCAGTTGTGTTGCTTCTAATGACTATATGAACTATATGACATAGTTATATTTATGCAAAAAAAAGTATGCACAAGGAGGTACAAATTTAAAGTCAAAAACGTTTGGCTATAGGAAGACTCCTAATGCGACAGTATGTAACACTGGGCAGGTACCTTGGAATAGGAAGGTGTTGCAGTTTCTTCTCCGCTGTTTTGACATTTTTAATTCCTGTGATTTATGATGGCAGCAGCAAAAATATAAATTGGTTTCACTGCCACTATGTCTCCATTCATCATTGTCCAGCACATCAACATAAATAAGGGTCATGGCTTCACAACCGTATAAATACATAGAGAGATTGTGCTGAGCAGAGATAACACATGTACAATCCAGTAAACACAGATGATTACATTTACCCACAGTGCATACCCATAAAATACTTGCAAATGTCTGTATGTACACTATGAATGTGTATGTCCTGTAAAGTCTATATTAGGTCATGAATGTCAGAGCTTATATGAGGAATATGAAGGCTTTAGAAAAACTGCCTGCAACAACACACCTGCTAGTAAACTGTCATCTTAAGAGCTACAATAAGTGCATGACCGTGCAACACACATTTTTAGTTTTCCAGGATCTTTTATTTAACTTATTGTGTGAAGTGTCTTTGAGTATTTTGAAAAGCGCTCTATAAATATAAAACATAATAATAATAACAATAATAATAATAATAATTATTATTATTATTTTATGTATTGTTACCCAATGTTACTACACTTACCCACACTAATGTTTTAATTAAAGGAAAACATCCTCAACAAAGAAGATAGTTGAGTATTTTATGAACGCAGAAACCTCCAATTTAAGCAGATGGTTAAGGACCAACTTAAATGTCACCACTGAAGTTATGAAACCTTTTCAAAGCCAACTGTAAAAAGTTGAAAATCCAATGTGTTCATGCAAAAAATGTGGCTGTTTTTTTCTTTGTCCTTGAAGAGATTCCACCTTTGATATATGAAGTTTGCAACAACCATTTTAAATAAACAGCAGATTTTAACTAAGTAAATGTGGCACCGGTCTGAGATTTCTTAATTGAAGCACCTGGCGACTGCCAAGTTATGCTGGGTTTGTCGCTACCACCTGTGTAGAGGAACTGTGATTAATTGTTTTTGTTTGCTCGTATATTAAAGCTGAATTAAGTCATTTTGACCACTAGAGGGCAGAAAGACTCTTGAATCTAGTTCTTATGACTAACGTGTTAGCATACAACTGCCTACTTACATATATAGCAGGCACATTGCAACATGGCCCTCCCATTGGCTTAAGTCTAGACTAAGAAACCAAATGAGCTTCTAAAAGCTGTAAAGCTGCAGAGTTGGATTTTGAATTTTAGTGGAATTGACAGCATCAGAATCCCTTTCAAATTACAGGGAGTCATTTGATTTAATGTTAATATCAAAATACTGCTTATTGGAGTTTTAAAGTGGTGCTGTAGTCCCTATCTGTCGCAGCAGAGGTGTTTGGAATAATAATTGTCAGCCCGGTTTCTCAATGTTCATGTATTACTGCCATTGCAGTGATGCTTTTTTCATAATTACCCAAACACCTTGTCATAAATTGAGATTTTCAAAACAGTTAGCTGCACTCTTTATAGACTGAGGAGTAAGGTGCCAACCATGCTGCCAAAGCGGTTCATCTAATCATATATATACATATATAGGATCAAACTTCAAGAAACAGTGGCAGTGTTTCCAGTCCTTGGTGGTGGCTTTGTGATATATTTGATTATTTTTTCTAGTACAAAATCCTTCAAGGCCTAGAGGGCAATGAATCAATACAAACACAATAACTTCATCAATATAAACACAATAACTTATGAGGAAAAGTCTTAATGATTCATCTTTTGATCATGGCTATAACCTTAGTGACTTTTTCAGAATCTCCCAATGACACTCAAATGTAATTAAGTTACAAAGTCCATGAATCTAACTGATATTGCTGCCTCAATTCAAAAACTAGACTAGAGAAAGACTAGAAGTGACGTGAATCAATCCAGTTGACATGTTCCTCACCTGTCAGTACTTTACCATCTGTACAGCTCAAACAGCAATTTCCCCTTCATCTTATCATAAGTTAAGTCATAAGGAGCATTATGTTTGCTTTACTAAGTGTCAGGTTCATGTGTCAGATTACACCGAGCTGATCTGTTACAGTATATCAGTGCAAGTTTAGGCAGAGAGCTGTGAAAGTGCCTACTTCTTTGCGCAGGTCCTGATTTGATACTATAATCACATTGGGTGGATCTCCGACAGCTGTGGCAGCCCCTCCAATGTTGGTGAAGATTACTTCTGCAATCAGGACATGTCTGGGGTCTAGATTAAGCACCTCACACAACCTGCAAAATCAGATAGAGACAGAAAAGCCCTTTAGCCCCGATTAGATTGCAACGGGTGGGAGAAATAAATACAGGAATATAAAAAGGATATTGGAAGATAAAAAGCATTGGTCCTTTAACATCGTGGCTGTACAGGATATCCACCCTGATGCCCTGGTAACAAATTAGAGCACAGTTTGGCCCGAATCTGTGTTCTGTTTATCAGGTGTCTAATTTAAGTCAAGTCAGATATCAAATATATTCTGACCTTGTGGCAGCAAAAGCAATTTTGAGAACTCAACTCAATTCAAATTGAGTCCATAAAAAAATAGAGACACTAACAATGAGG